>NC_091310.1:13203093-13313093 GCF_038502225.1 Cherax quadricarinatus
GTAGGAACATAATACCCTTAGGTAAGGGGTCTTATCCTTTTGCCGGAAGACTCAACAATAAAATATTAACAATGTGCTCAGCTCAAGAGCTCTGATCCTTGGAAACTCTATGACTTACGAGGGTCCATTTCCTTTTCTACTGAATATTACATTTATTTTCCCCCGATGACCTTCAAGAGAAGGGGAAATCTTGATGCTGTTGATATGCTGTGTTGAAGAGCAAACGGAACTATCCTCCGCTTCGTCGAGTTAGGACCTGATTACCTTCCATTATTCAGGCAGTGCGCGAATCTACCGGCTTTGTTCCCTCTAATAAATATATTATTATAAATATTATTTCAGTGTCTGTATTCAGCATTTTTTCATGTTATCTTTGTTTTTGACTTAGGTATACAACAGTTTCTTATGCTAAACACATTTTTGTTTTTGCTTCGTATTAGTCTTTCAACAAATTTCAGGTTTGTTTTCATGGTATACAAATACAGAATTAGAAAAACATATTTATAATATTTATTTTTTTCTTAAAAATCACATTTAAAGACTTTTTTTCTCTCCTACTTTAACAGTATTGTTCAAGTAAATATTTTATTCTTGCATTTTTGTAGGACTGGAGCTGTCACTGGCTTCTTCTGGCGGGATTCAGGACATGGATCTTGATCCTGCCTCATAGGATGGCTTTAAAAAACATTTGAGAGATCGCTTACTGGGTTTTATTATAAGAAGTTTTAACGCTGTGAATAAAGGGAGTTTCCACCACCGTCTCCTCAAGCAGATATCGATTTCCTACCACCCTGAGTTTTAAAACATACTCTTTTAAATAACTTTAATTCGTCTCCAGGATCATAAGAATAAGCTTTTCTAAATATCTCATCCCTCTTATGAACAGGATATATTTTACTTCAAATGTCTGAACTTTCTCTGGTTTCACGTACAGATTTCACGCTGGTGAATGTATTTCATGATGGGCATCATATATGCCATATGTAGTGGACTAATTGATAATTTAGGTTCCAGAATGCTATTCTAGGATTTCACACCCATAAATAAGTTGAAAATTTTATCAGATATATTTGCATATCTGGTGATAAATTCGTATTAATGCTGACCACTAAAACCTTGAATCTAGCTCACACTATAGAATAATTTCGTCTTCAACTGTTTAAATGTTTGTCATTACATTCACATCATCAGCAAATATAAACACATGATTCAGTCCCATCAGTTAGATGCGTTACCTAATTCAGAATCAGTATTTTACCATATTCTGAGTCTATCTCCCTAAATTCTACTGTGATATCTATCTGTCTGCTACAATTTGGATCTTTTGGAGCGTTTTTATTTATTCCTGACTGAGGCTAGTGGTCACGAGAGGTGGCTAACTGTTCTAAGTGGTCTTTGGGGATTGGTATGGAGTGTTACAGAGCACCATGGCTAGGTTCAGTAATGTTTTAGAGGAGGTCATACTTTGCAAGCAGGAAAATAAGAAACTGAAAAATCCACCTGGATAATTATAACAATGAATTCGAGATAATTGTTGTTAGTGAAGGAAAACAGATTACAAGCAGTGAGAAGCAGGTTCGAGGCTGTAACAAGAAGAAACATCAAAGTGAGGAAGGCTAAAAGAGCAGCTTTGAAAGTAGGAAATCGTTTTTATGTTCTCTAGGGCGAATGTACTTCAGGTGCTCAGTTAGGATCAAGGTACCACAATCTCTTCTGTTAATAAATGAAGGTATATCCTTGCGGTCAGTGACTCCCAGGAAGGTGAGACAGAGAGATGAACTGGAGCTGGAATTGGTGACACAATCAACAGGTGGGAGAATTTCATGTCAGGTAATGGGAACAAGCCCAGTTGACTGTGCTGATGGAAACGATATTGGGATGGACAGGATATAGTAGATGCTAGGTAAATATTGGACAGGTATGACGGAGAGGTCCCAGTCAAATGTCGCATATTGCCTAGAAGAAGACTGGGTAATGAGTGAATGTCTAGGGCAACTGGAGTATATTACTGGTTAAAGAGGTACTGCAAAGAACATACAATCGCTTTCATTGACAAATGGAACAATATCTATGGCAAACATAATATGTAAGGGATGGAATACATCTCTCTTGGGCAAGGAATGTAGCGTAAGCTGTTGCTGAGTTGTCTAATACATGAGAACAAATAGGTTGCATCTCTAACAATGAAAATGACAAAAGTTGCCAGTTAGTTACTAATAAAGGCAATGCAATTGATCAACAAACAGAGAGAACAAAGAGCAGGGAGTGACTAACTTCCTTAAGTGCTAAGATTAATTGCATGTGCAGGAGCCATAAATATTATTGATATAACAGAGACCTGGCTCAAAGTAAAAAAGTGGAAAATGATTTCTGAATGTCTCAGAGTATGTAATAAATAATTCTACACCGATATCAGACACGATATAAAAGTGAAAGTGACGGACACAACTACGATTTCTCGAGGGACGTGAAACACTAATGAGTGATTTACTGGCCCCCCCAAACCTTGGTAGGAACACAGTAAACTTCTTTAAGAAGAAATTACTAAGGAATCTACATACTAAAATGTTGTGTTAATGGAATATTTTAAATTTAGCTAAATTGATTGGCGCAGTTACACAGGAAATATTGAGTTTAACTAGTTTCTTGATGCAATCCTCGATTTTTTTAAAAACAGTTTGTGACAGACCTAGAGAAAATAGCCTTCTTGATTTGGTTCATGCTAACAAGGAATCACTAATCAGTAATAATGAAGTTGATGATGAGCTTGGAGAAGCGATCGCAAGTCATCCAGTTTCTGTATATCATGGAATTACCTTAATAACGTCAACCAAGCCACGGCCACTGATTTTCGCTAAGACAATTTTATGGAGCCGAGAGATTATCTGATTGGGGTCAGGTGGTGTTTTCTGACAGGTCATTATACTGTGGGACAGATAGGTGGTGATGGTAATCATTATATCTTTTTTTCACACTGCCCAAACAATTTATGTTTTAAATAGGGAAAATGGATTTAACAAAAATAATCCTAAATGGATAAACAATAGGTTAAAATATCTCATAGATCAAAGGAAAAGCATTTACTGGAGATTCAAAAGAGGAGAAGGGTACTTAAGAAATTAATATATTCAATTAAAGAAAGAAAATAAAAGCCAAAAGAGATTATGAAGTTAAAGTTGCAAGGAAATCGAACACAAGTGGCTCAGTTTAGCTTACCATATGTAGCAAGGAACTGTGTACAATGTTCAACTCGTATTTCCTCTCAGTTTATACACAGGAAAATACTAGTGAAATTCCAGAAATAAAAAATGAAATATGCCAGGGCGAAAATGAGTTGTGCACCATCAGTCACTAGTGACATCGTTCTCTGAGAGATAGAAAGATTGTAGCCACACAAATCCCCGGGCCCTGGTGAACTGTTCTCTGCGGTCATAAACGAATGTAAGGAGGAACTTAAATCAAATCAAGTTTATTCTCTATAAAGATTACAATATGGGGTTTACATATTATAGGATATTGTGTGATTTACATATTATATAATACTAATTACAGAGAAGGCTACTATCACACACAGAATGACTAGGCAAATCATTAGCCATTAGCCAGTCTTTTCAACATATCACTACAAAATGATATAGTGCCTGATAAGTGGAAAATGGAAAATTATTCAAATTGAATAAATTTACATTTAGGAAGGATATGGGAAAGTACTGGTTTGGAAATAAAATAATCGATTAGTGGGGCAGTCTACCTAGTAGGATTATTGATGGCAAAATCTTGGGTAGCATCAAATATGGGAAAATTCAAGTGATTTCGCAAATACAGTGCCACCACACCCCCATTTCCCATGTTTCTATCTATGTGGAACAATTTAAAACCTTGAATGTCACATTCAGCAGGCATGTCTCGAATTTTCACATTAAAACACGTCTCAGTTATGGAAAATACGTCAATGTTACCAGCGCTTGCAACTAATCTCAACTCGTCCATCTTATTTCTAGCACTACTACTATTCGTAAAATATAAATTTAGAAACACTTCTCTTTTCTCTTCCTGTTCATTTCTGTTCTTCCACTATCCCTATTACTGTCTTTGTCACTTAGTGTCATTGGCTTTCCAATATTCACCACTAATTCTACCTTATTCTGCCTATAAATGGTTTCCCTATAACTCACAATATCACTACATTGAGACTTAATTGCTTTCCAGCAAAAATCCATACCGCTATGTCTAGTTTATTGTTCTAACAGCTCCATCCATAGCATTGGCCAGTGCCCCCACCCTGGACCTAGATAAGTGAACCCCATCCCTGGCATACATGTCATTTCTGTCAAAGAATAGGTCTCAACTGTATGAATCTTATTGCACTTTTCTTACAGTGTTTGTCCAGGCAGCAACTGACACCAATTGCCCTGGACAACCGTTCATTTCCAACTCCTCTCCTCGGCAAACCTGCCACATACTACAGGGTTCCCTCCCTTCTTCTTTGGGATGTCTTCACTTGCTGGCTTCGTTGGGTCGTTAACAGAGTTTCATGTTGGAACTGTCTTCGGTGGAAGGTCTTGGATGGTTGATTTAGATTCAACTGCTAGCACGGAAAAGGAGTTGCTGAGTTTTACAGCAGTCTCCTGGACCTTCGACTTCAGCTTCGTCCCTTCAGTTCCAGCTAACATCCATTTGTTGGTCCGATCGTCGACTATGTTGCCCCAGGGATAATCCTTGCACATACCCTTTAGTTGTTGAATTTCTCTTCTTTCTTCCGTTAACTCTGCCTCCAGCTGGAGATATGGCTGCACACAATAGAGGGAAACCATTGTCATAATCTCAGGTAGCAGAATGGACTTATCGGCAGATGGGTCTATGTAAGATGAGATGAACCAGAAAGTTGATGAGGGTAAAGAGGCATCGGTGGAGAAAAAGAAAACTATCCATGGAAGCAAAAATCGGAATATATGAGTCGACAGTGGTACCATCATATTCTTGTTTTGGTCTCTTGCTGTTTAGTGCAGGGTTATACGTCACTGCTATCACCGCCTTGGGATCGTTTGTCTTCAGTGTGCCTACTATGTAGTCATCTGCTAATCTGCTGTCAATTTTTCTCATTTTAAAACTCCTCTGGTTTCTGATAGACAGTGCTACCCATCTCCCCATATTTTCCATCGGCCTTTCCTCAAAATCAGATATCGAGCTTGAAAACTCGCATTTATTACCTTCATGAGCTTTCTCTGTGTGTGCTATTGTGGCTAGATATGCTTCTCCCATTCATTCGTTCTATTCATTACACTTATTGGTTACCCCTTTTGTACAATATTTTGAGCTTACTGTTCGTTCCTAAGTTCCATTTAATGGGTTCCTGTATACCTGGTCCTTGCACGTGTGTCAGCGAGGTGAGAGACGTTGATGTGGGTTGAAGTAAAAGTGACGTTTAAGCGTTGGGAGAAGTCAGGGTCCTGGATGTATATGGGTGAAGGGAGACTTAAGGTCCGGGGATTAGGGTGAGGGGCAGCTGTGGGGAAGGTATGTACTCACCTATATGTGGGTGCAGGTCGAATCACAGTTTCTGGCCCTGCCTCTTTGCTTGTCGCTACTAGGTCCTCTTTTTCTACTCGTTCAAGAGCCTTATCGTACCTCTCATTAAAGGCATGTGCTTCCGTGCATGTGTGTGTGTGTGTGTGTGTGTGTTTGTATTTACCTAATTGTGGTTGCAGAGGTCGAGTCATAACTCCTGGTCCCGCCTCTTCACTGGTCGCTACTAGGTCACTCTTCCTGCTCTATGAGCTTTATCATACCGTTTCTTAAAGCAATGTATGGATCCTGCCTCCACTTCCTGGCAACTCTGTGATGGAAGAAATACTTCCTAACATCCCTGTGATTAATATGAGTCTTCAAATTCCAACTGTGACCCGTTGTTGCTGTGTCCCATCTTTGGAACATCCTGCCTCTGTCCACCTTGTCGTTTCCTCTCAGTATTTTATGTCTTTAATATCACCTCTATCTCTCCTCTCCTCCAGTGTCGTCAGGTCGATTCCCTTTAACCTCTCCTCGTAGGACATGCCCCTTAGCTCCAGGACGGGTCTTGTTGGAAACCTTTGCACTTTCTCTATTTTCCTTACATGCTTGGCTAGGGGTGGGTTCGAAGCTGGAGCTGCACACTTTAATATAGGCCTAACGTACACAGTGTACAGGGTCCTGAATGATTCCTTATTAAGATGTCGGAATGCTGTTTTTAGGTTTGCTAGGCGCTTGTATGCTGCAGCAATTACTTGGTTGATGTGCGCCTCAGGAGATGTGCCCGGTGGTATACTCGCCCCAAGATCCTTTCCCTTGAGTGAGGTTTGTAGTCTCTGGCCCCCTAGACTGTACTCCGTATGCGGCCTTCTTTGCCCTTCCCCAATCTTCATGACTTTGCACTTGGTGGGGTTGAACTCCAGGAGCTAATTGCTGGACCAGGTCTGCAGCCTGTCTAGATGCCTTTGTAGGTCTACCTGGTATTCGTCCGAGTGAATTCTTCTCATCAACTTTACATCATCTGCAAACAGGGACACCTCTGAATCTATTCCTTCAGTCATGTCGTTCACAAATACCAGGAACAGCACCGGTCCTAGGACTGACCCTCGTCACGTACTATGGCTTGCTGTTGTCTTCCTGACAGGTATTCCCTGATCAATTGCAGTGCCTTCCCTGTTATCCCTGCCTGTTATCCCTGCACTAATCTCTTGTGTGGGATTGTGTCAAAAGCCTTCTTACAATCCAAGAAAACGCAATCTACCCACCCCTCTCTCTCTTGTCTTACTGCTGTCACCATGTCATAGAATTCCAGTAGGTTTGTGACACAGAATTATCCTCCTGATAACCTTTTCCATGATTTTGCATACTTTGTATGTCAGTGACACTGGTTTGTAGTTTAATGCTTCCTGTCTGTCTGCTTGTTTTAAATACTGGGACTACATTTGCTGTCCTCTGCATTCCAGGTAGTCGCCCTGTTTCGATAGATGTGTTGAAGATTGTTGTTAGTGGTACACAAAGCGCCTCTGGTTCCTCTTTCAGGACCCATGGAGAGATGTTATCCGGCCCCATCGCCTTTGAGGTATCTAGCTCGCTTAGCAGCCTCTTCACTTTTTCCTCAGTTGTATTTATTGTTTCCAACACTTGATGTGCCCCACCTCTCCGTCTTTTTGGAGTCCTTTCTGTCTCCTCTGTGAACACTTCTTTGAATCTCATGTTGAGCTCCTCACATACTTCATGGTCGTTTCTTGTGATCTCCTCTCTTTCCTTCCTCATTCTGATTACCTGGTCGTTGAGTGTTGTTCTCCTCCTGACATGGTTGTACAACAGTTTTGTGTCAGATTTAGCTTTCTCTATGTCATTTTCGTATTGATGTTGGGTGGGCGCCCATATTCATTTCTGGCTCTACGACTGCTCTCTTTATTCTCCAGAGTCCTTTGCTTCTATACTTCTTCCATTCTCTAGCACACCTGGTTTTGGCCTCTCTATACCTTTTTCATCGTTTCTGTTACCCTTGGGCTCAAACCTCTCATCAGCTTCCTTGCATATCGTTGTCACATATTCCACCATCTCATTTACTGACTTATTTGCCAGGTCTCTGTCCCACTGAACCCGATGCAGGAAATTCCTCATGCCCATGTAGTTTCCTCTTTTGTAGTCTGGCTTCATTCGTCCTGCCCTTCCTGCTTCCCTCTCCATTTGTAATGCTATATATTCGATGCTCAAAACCACGTGATCACTGGCCCTGAGGGGACTTTCATATGTGATGTCCTCAATATATGTACTCCTGAAGGTGTGAATACTAGGTCCAGTTTTGCTGGCTCATCCTCTTCTCTCTCTCTGGTAGTGTCCCTTACGTGTTGGTACATGAGGTTTTCCAGTATCACCTCCATCAACTTAGTCCTCCACGTTTCTGGGCCCCCATGTGGCGCCAGGCTCTCCTAGTCAATTTCCTTGTGATTGAAGTCGCCCATAATCAGCAGCTTTGCCTTGCTCGCATGAGCCCCTCTAGCCACCTCAGCCAGTGTGTGAACCACCACTCTATTGCTCTCATCATAATCTTGCTTTGGCCTCCTGCTGTTCTGTGGAGGGTTATACATCACTCCAATTACCACCTTGGGTGGTAATTGCAGTGATAATTATGTAGTCTCTTGCTTCTCCTCTGTCTCCTCTCTCCAGCTCATCAAAATCCCATCGGTTTTAGATGAGCAGTGCCTCTCCTCCACCCACCTGTGTCTTTCTTCAGGATCTTATATCCCAGAGGAAAGATGGCATCTGTTATCATTCCTGTGGCCTTGATTTCTGTGACAGCTGTGATGTCCAGTGATGCCTCTTTGACTCTTTAGTGCCCTTCCTCTCACTTATTCGTTAATCCATCAGTGTTGGTGTACCATACCTTCAGTTTCCTCACCAACACTGTTCTGGGGGTCTGTGAGGGTGGAGGACGTGTCAGTGTGCTGTGATATTCTACAGAGCAGTGTAGGGTGGAGGTTGTAAGTATGGATTTTGGTTTGTTTCAGGAGATTGTGTTTGGTTGTGGGGTCCTGGGAGCGATACTGTGAGTGCATGTGCTTTGTTGCTCTGCCATGCTCTGGTTGTCGTCTGCTGAATTTGCCCTTGTCTCTTTTCCCAGCCTCTTTCACATTTGTGTCCTCTCCCTCAGGTGCTGTGTTTCTGTTCTTGTTCTGTCTCGGTCTAAGAACATCCTCTTTTATGTTGAAGATTCTTTCAGCCTTGGTTTCTCTTGCAGGATCCTGTTTCACACCATTTCTGTCTTAAAAATCAGCTTGACCGGCCAATTTCTCCCCTTCAAGTACCCACCTATTCTCTAAAAATTTACTATCTCTTTCATGTCTTCCTCACCTATTACTTTGATGATGCTTTCAATCTCCTGTTTTTCTTCCTGCCATCATTCATTGTGTGTTCTCCCCTCGCTCTCCTATAGCCCATGAATAAACACTAATTTCACCCTCTCCTCCTCCCATTGCCTTTCCCTCTGTGTCACTGGGTCCCATTTGGACATGACCATGGTCTCCCTTGTATTTTCCTGCAACTCTCGGTGGTATGGTCGTGCCTCTGCATGGGACGTATCCCCCTCTCCACTCTCCTTTACTGCTATCCCTGCTCCCAACAGCTCTTCGACTTCTTTCCTCGGCCCTGCTTGGAGGACTGATAGGGCCTTAGCATAAGTCATGTTTCCTTCCTTTCCGTTGGGCTCCTCGTTCAGTATGGGCGTACCTGTTTCAGATGTGTCTCTTCTGGGCAATAGACATGTAACTTCCTTCAGTCTATTTACCTCATATTTTAGGGCCTGTATCCTGGCTTCTGCAGCTCCAGCTTGTGACTCCCATTTCTTAATTTCTTCCACCATCCTCTTCTCCATGTGTGTGTGTGTGTGTGTGTGTGTGTGTGTGTGTGTGTGTGTGTGTGTGTACTCACCTAGTTATTGTCACCTAGTTATGGTTACAGGGAGTCGATTCACAGCTCCTGGCCCAGCCTCTTCCCTGGTCTCTCTTGTCCTCCAGTATCGTCAGGTTGATTTCTCTTAACCTCTCCTCCTGTGTGTGTGTTCTCTTGTACGAGATCTTTTATACTCCTGAATAAAAAATTAGACACATGTGCAGCATCTGGGTATCTTTATTATAGACGTTTCGCCATCTAGTGGCTTTTTCAATTCAAATTCAAGATCATAATTGGAAGACAGAAGAACTACATACAAAAGATGAGGTAATCAGTCCCTCAGCCTTGGAACTGGTGTAAAGAGCACCGTAGTCGTGAAGATTCTGGAGAACAGGCAAGAAGGCTGACGCTTATATACTGGCGACAGGTGAAAACGGATAGGTAGCAAACGAGGAACATAGTCCTGGAAGGTGTGATTCCCAAGAGGAAGTAAGTCATACCCGAGGCAAAGGTTAGTGATGGTGGTGTTAGTAGTAGTAGTAGCAGTAGAAGTAGCCGTGAAAAGTGTATGTAGATGTCCTCTGAACCAAGACTCCATTCATGAATGCCTAACTAGGGCAGCAAGATTCCGATGTCAGTATTCAAATGCTTCCTAAGTCTCTTTCTGAGAACGTACATTCATATCAGGAAGGCACGCAGACGAGGCTCACAGATAGGTGCTAAGACTGGACCTTTGAATATGCGGAGGATTTGCTAAATCCGCCTGCCATTGTGATTGGTTTAGAAGGATAACAAAAGAAAGTTTTTCCACGTAAAGTTGTGGTGAGAGCAGGCAGACATTTCTGAGTGTAAAATATATACGTAAATTCCTGTACAATAGTGAGGAATGAATTTCATTAACCTTTCAGGAACATGTTATCCTTAATTGCTTTCTTTGTTCAGTGCTAACATAAAATGTGTCCCAGTGTCAACGACGGAAATATTCGAAATACAGTGCGCCAGTGAGATTAAAAAAATATTGCGAAAGAATTTCTTGGAACATTATCGAAGAGGGAATACGTCGAGGTTGATTAAGCACGATATTTTTATGATTTCTGAGGAATCATGAGATGAGGAGCAACTCGGGACTCGTCGTACTTGATTTCCGGTTAATCGAAACCTTTTAATATTCCACTGGTAGTATGTGTACCAGTTTTACTGATTGTAATGAAAGAAATACACTAAAGAAGGATTACATAACTCAGTCACAATCAGTGTATGTAGTGCAATAAATGATGTGATTTAGGATGACACAATTATATCATAAATTTAACGTAATATTTTCAGGTGTCGCTACATAACACAATTTACCTAAAAATACAAAGGGTATGGATCAACTCCGTTCCTTAATTTATAAATAAATATATAAAAGATAGTTGCAAAAGCTTTGATACAGTCAAACAAACACACACACACACACACACACACACACACACACTGTGATAGAAAACAGAAGAGCATGCCGATATAACAAGGAAGGCACTACACTGGATCAAGGAATTCTTAACAGGCAGAAAACAACGAGGATTGTACGTGAAAGTGTCGGAACGAACGCACGTGCCAAGTGGAGTTCCGCCGAGATCAGTACTAGGACCGATACTAGTTCTTGTTCATGTGAACGACACGACAGATATGATAGAGTCACTTGTATCCCTGTCCGGATATGACGAGAAACTAATTAGGAGAATCCAAATAGGCGAGGAGCAGGAAGGGTTTCAAATGAACGTGAACAGGATGCAGATTTGGTCCTAAAGAGGCTATTAGAAATCAACCCCAGCAAGTGCAAAGTTAAGAAGCGATCATCACAGGTAGAGTACAAGATCGGGGGCCAAAGGCTTCAAACATTATTCAAGAAGAAAGACCTCTGGGTGAGTATTGTACCAAGCAAATTGCGAGAGGAGCACATCAACCTAATAATTGTTGCAGCACATGAGCACCACTTAATGGGTTGTTGTATGCAACGTCATTCACGGCACTGTATATGGCACACGTCAAGCGCATATTGGAAGTTACAGCAACAGTATGAAACCACGCCTTATAAGGCATGTCAAGATATGAGAGTGAGTGCAGAAATTTGCAACGAAACTAGTCCCGAAGCTAAGAGATATGTCGTATGAGAGATTAGGAGACCTAAATCCGATAACAAAAGAGGAAAGAAAGACTAGGAATGATGTGGAACAATGTACAAATTACCGAGAGGAACGGACGGGGTGGACAAGTACAGACTGTTTAAGAGTCGAGAAACAGGAAGACGAGGGCATTACTGGAAATTGAAAACACAGATGAGTCACAGGGATATTAGAAAGTATTTCCTCTGCCTTAGAATAGCCAGAAAGCGGAACTGTAATAATGCTGGTAGAGATGCCGTCAAATGATGTAGTGGAAGTTCTAGCAGTAAAGATCGAGAACCAAAATCTAGTCATTGTGGTAGTTTAGAAGCCTCCGGATGCAACGTCCCAACAATTTCAGGAACAGCTGTTGAAAATTGACCACTGTCTGGAAAATCTTCCAGCTCCTGCCCCCAACATCTTGCTCCTAGGGGATTTCAACCTAAGGCACCTAAAATGGAGAAATATAGCAAATAATGTTGTTGCAGTGATAACACCAGGAGGCAGCTCTGACGAGAACTCAAACACACACGATCTTTTAAATCTCTGCACAAAATTCAACTTAAACCAGCAAATAATAGAGCCTGCTAGATTGAAGAATACACTGGACCTCATCTTCACTAATAATATGATCTGATACAAGTAAACCAAGTCCTAAACGATATAAGCTGGGAAGATAGACTAAGCAACACAGACCCTAACTTATGCCTAGAACAGATTATCTCTGTGGCACTCGATGTATGCTCAAGGCATATTCCTTTAAGAAAAAGGAGGAGTAGATGTAAAATAGAAAGAGACAGGCGCTCCCTTTACAGGCGACGGAAAAGAATAACAGAGCGGCTAAAAGAGGCCAATATATCCGAAATGCGTAGGGAGACACTGGTCAGAGAAATAGCAAACATCGAACTAAAGCTAAAGGAATCTTATAGGAGTCAGGAATCATGGGAAGAACCGAAAGTCATAAATGAAATAGAAAGAAACCCAAAGTATTTCTTTTCTTTTGCCAAATCGAAGTCGAGAACAACATCCAGTATTGGGCCCCTACTTAAACAAGATGACAGCAAGGAAATGAATGAGCTACTCAAGTCCCAATATGACTCAGTTTTTAGCGAGCCGCTAACCAGACTGAGAGTCGAATTCTAAATGAATTTTTTATGAGGCACAGAATTTCGTAAACACAAGCCTATCTGATGTTATCTTGACGCCAAATGACTTCGAACAGGCGATAAATGACATGCCCATGCACTCTGCCCCAGGACGAGATTCATGGAACTCTGTGTTCATCAAGAACTACAAGAAGCCCCTGTCACGTGCTTTTAACATCCTATGGAGAGGGAGCATGGACACTGGGGTCGTCCCACAGTTACTAAAAACAACAGACATAGCCCCACTCCACAAAGGGTGCAGTAAAGCAATAGCAAAGAACTACAGACCGATAGCACAAAAATCCCATATCATAAAAATCTTTGAAAGGGTCCTAAGAAGCAAGACCGCCACCCATCTAGATGCCCATCAGTTACACAACCCAGGGCAACATGAGTTTAGAGCAGGTAGCTCCTGTCTGTCTCAGCTACTGGATCACTACGACAAGGTCCTAGATGCACTAGAAGACAAAAAGAATGCAGATGTAATATAAAGAGACTTTGCAAAAGCCTTCGACAAGTGTGACCATGGCGTAATGGCGCACAAAATGCGTGCTCAAGAAATAACTGGAAACGTTGGTAGATGGATCTATAATTTCCTCACAAACAGGACACAAAGAGTAATAGTCAACAGAGTAAAGTCTGAGTCTCAACCTCATATCCGACATAGACAAGGATGTCAGCCACAGCACCGTGTCTTCCTTCGCAGATGACACCCGAGTCTGCATGACAGTGTCTTCCATTGCAGACACTGCAAGGCTCCAGGCGGACATCAACCAAATCTTTCAATGGGCTGCAGAAAACAATATGAAGTTCAACGATGAGAAATTTCAATTACTCCAATATGGTAAACATGAAGAAATTAAAACTTCATCAGAGTATAAAACTAATTCCAGCCACAAAATAGAGCGAGAAACTAACGTCAAAGACCTGCGAGTGATCATGTCGGAGGATCTTTACCTTCAAAGGTCAGACAGAGGGTGTGCCTTCCAGGAGCTGGTGTTGGTGACATAATCAGCAGGTTGGACAATATTATGTCAGGTAATGGGAACAAGCCCATTATTTGTCTTAGTGCTGGGGGTAATGACACTGGGAAGGGCAGGAGACAGGAGCTGCTGGGTAAGTACAGGTCAGCCATACAAGTGCTTAGACCTAAGGGAGGGATCCCAGTCGTGTGTAGGTAGCATCTTGCCTAGAAAGGGAGTGGGCAATGAATGGATGTCTATAGCAATTGATATAAATTGCTGGCTAGACAGGTACTGCAATGAACTTGCAATTCCATTCAATGATAACTGAGATCTGTTCTTTGGCAAATGTGATATGTATGCAAGGGATGGGGTTCATCTCTCTGGAGATGGGGTGGTTGCATTAGCCAATTCGATTGAGAGAGTAGTTGATGACTTGTCTAGGAATTTAAACTGATAGATTATAGAGGTATGGATGTTTGTGGGAAACAATCAGGCTGCAGTATTAGGGTTAAAAGCAACAGTTATTACCGGGATACCACAGGTATATGTTTGAAGGACAATATTCAAAATAAAGTTGCTAGTAATGGCAAATAAATTGATCAACAAAGAGAGAAAGCAGAGGACAACGAGTGGCTAGCTCCCTTAAGGTTTACCATACAAATAATAGGAGTCTAAGAAATAAGACAGATGAGCTAAGATCACTTGCAAGTGTAGAAAATATAGATATTATTGGTATAGCAGAGACCTGGTTCAACCTGAAAGATAGAGAAATGCCTTCTGAATGCAACATACAGGGTTATAAACTATTCCACACTGATAGGGTCAACAGGAAGGGGGGTGGAGTGGCGATGTATTTCAGAGAAAATTTAAATTGTTGTCTTAGACATGATATAAGATTAGAAACATCGAACACAGAATCTGTTTGGCTACAGTTTCTCGAGGGTCGTGACAAATTAATTTTTCGTGTGATTTATAGGCCCCCAAACCTTGATAGGGAGTGCAGTAAGCTGTTATGGGACGAAATTCATAAGGCATCTAGATATGAAAATGTTGTGATAATGGGAGATTTTAACTCTAGACAAAATGATTGGAACAATATGACAGGAAATCTTGAGTCTAGTGACTTTCTTGACATGCTTCAAGATTGCTTTATAGAACAGGTTGTGACAGAACCAACTAGAGGAAACAATCTGCTTGACTTGGTCCTTGCCAACAAAGATTCACTAATTAATAATTTCGAGGTTAATGATGAGCTTGGGGAAAGTGATCACAAATCACTTATTTTCAATATATCATGGAATTACCCAGATAACTGCAATCAAATCTCTGTTCCAGATTTTCGCTTGGCCGACTTCATGGGACTGAAAAATTACCTGGGTGGGCTAAATTGGGATGTCCTGACTATGGGTCAGGTGGGTGATCTTGGATGTCAATATGACTTTTTCAGGAGCATAGTTCTGGCTGCCCAGACAACTTTTGCTCTGAGTATGGAAATTAGATCTAACAAAAATGATCCCAAATTGATATAGATAAGGTCTTGAGGATGTCTCTCCAAGAGGGAGTCCGCAGTGATGGATTCAAATTGGACAGGTTTGGATTTGGGAAGGATATGGGAAGGTATTGGTTTGGAGGTGGGGTGGTTGATGAGTGAAACAGTCTACCTGGTTGGCTTATTGAGGCTAAAACCTTGGGTGGTTTCAAATTTAGTTTGGATAAATGCATGAGTGGGAGGGGTTGGATTTGAGTGGGACCTGCCTATTATGAGCCAACAGGCCTGCTGCAGTGTTCCTCCTTTCTTATGTTCTAATGTTTTTAAATGGATGAAGAATAGATTAAAACATCTTATTGGTCAAAAGAGAGGCATATATAGGCGTATCAAAATAGGGGATGGGCAGTTAAGAAATCAATATATTCAATTAAAGAGAGAAATATAAAAAGGAATAAGAAAAGTAAAAACGGATTATGAGGCTAAGGTCGCAAGGGATTCAAAGACTAACCCAAAAGGGTTCTTTCAGGTATACAAAAGTAAGATTAGGGACAAGATTGGCCCACTTAAGAGTAACTTTGGTCAGATCACTGACAGTGATTAGGATGTGTAAAATTCTCAATATCTACTTCCTCTCAGTTTTCATCCAGGAAAATGCTAGCGATATTCCTGAAATAATAGATTATGTAGAACAGGACGATAATAAACTATGCACGATTACGGTAACAAGTGACATGGCCCTCAGACAAATAGAGAAACTAAAATCTAACATATCCCCAGACTCTGACGAACTGTTTGCATGGGTGTTAAAAGAATGTAAAGAGGAACTTAGCATACCTTTTGCTAATCTTTTTAACATATCACTACAAACTGGCATAGTGCCTAATAAGTGGAAAATGGCAAATGTAATACCTATTTACAAGGCAGGTGACAGGTCCTTGGCTTCGAACTATAGACCAGTAAGCCTTACCTCCATAGTGGGAAATTTTATGGAATCAATAATTGCCGAAGCAATTCGCAGCCATCTTGATAGGCACACATTAATTAATGGATCTCAACACGGTTTTACTAAGGGGCGTTCCTGTCTTATGAATTTACTAACATTTTTCACTAAGGTGTTTGAGGAGGTAGATCAAAGTAATGAATATGATATTGTGTATATGGGCTTCAGTAAGGCTTTCGATAGAGTTCCACATCAGAGGCTATTCAGGAAACTTAAGGCACACGGAATAGGAGGAGAAATTTTTTCATGGCTGACAAATAGGCAGCAGAGAGTTTGCATAAATGGGGCGAAATCATAAAGGGGGCACGTCACAAGCGGTGTTCCACAAGGGTCAGTGTTGGGCCCGTTGTTGTTCACAATTTACATAAACGATATAGATGAGGGAATAAATAGCGAAATAAGCAAATCTGCTGATGACACCAAAATAGGCCGTCCAATTCATTCTAATGAGGACACTAGAGCACTCCAGGATGATTTGAATAGACTGATGCAATGGTCGGAGAAGTGGGAGATGCAGTTTAATATTGACAAATGCAAAGTTCTAAATGTTGGACAGGAAAATAACCATGCGACATATAAACTAAATAATGTAGATATTAATACTACTGATTGCGAAAGAGGATTTAGGAGTTCTGGTTAGCAGTAATCTAAAACCAAGACAACAGTGCATTAGTGCTCGCAATAAAGCTAACAGAATTCTTGGCTTCATATCTAGAAGTATAAATAATAGAAGTCCTCAGGTTGTTCTTCAACTCTATATATCCTTGGTTAGGCCTCATTTAGACTGTGCTGCTCAGTTCTGGTCACCGTATTACGGAATGGATATAAATGCTCTGGAAAACGTACAGAGGAGGATGACAAAGGTGAGGATAGACTGATGGCCCTGAATCTGAAAAGGCGTAGAATTAGGCGGGATATGATCGAGGTGTATAAATGGAAAACAGGAATAAATAAAGGGGATGTAAATAGCGTTCTGAAAATTTCCAGCCAAGACAGGACTCGCAGCAATGGTTTCAAGTTGGAAAAATTCAGATTCAGGAAGGATATAGAAAAGCACTGGTTTGGTAATAGAGTTGTGGATGAGTGGAACAAACTCCCGAGTGCAGTTACTGAGGCTAAAACGTTGTGTAGTTTTAAAAATAGGTTAGATAAATACATGAGTGGGTGTGGGTGGGTGTGAGTTGGACCTGACTAGCTTGTGCTGCTGGGTCTGGTACCGTGCTCCTTCATTGAGTGGAGGTGACCAGACTGGGTGAGTCATTGGGCTAATCCGAGGGGGGAATGGACCTGCTCTGCATGGGTCAATAGGCCTGCTGCAGTGTTCCTTCTTTCTTATGTTCTTGTGTTCTTATGTTGAAGGACCATAACACTGTATCAGTCGCATCTGCTAGAAAAATGACAGAATGGATAATGAGAACCTTCAAAACTAGGGATGCCAAGCTCATGATTACACTCTTCAGGTCGCTTGTTCTATCTAGGCTGGAATATTGCTGCACATTAACAGCACCTTTCAAGGCAGGTGAAATTGCTGACCTAGAAAATGTACGGAGAACCTTCACGGTGCGCATAACGGACATAAAACACCTCAGTTACTGGGAGCGCTTGAAGTTCCTGAACCTGTACTCCCTGGAACGCAGGCGGGAGAGATACATGATTATATACACCTGGAAAATATAAGAGGGACTAGTACCGAACTTGCACACGAAAATGACTCACTACGAAAGCAGACGATGCAACATCCTCCCAATGAAACGCAGGGGTGTCACTAGCACATTAAGAGACAACACAATAAGTGTCAGGGGCCCAAGACTGTTCAACTGCCTCCCAGCATACATAAGGGGGATTACCAATAGGCCCCTGGGTGTCTTCAAGCAGGCACTGAACAATCACCTAAAGTCGGTACCTGACCAGCCGGGCTGTGGCTCGTACGCTGGATTGCATGCAGCCAGCAGTAACAGCCTGGTTGATCAGGCTCTGATCCACCATGAGGCCTGGTCACAGGCCGTGCTGCGGTGACGTTGACCCCCGGAACTCTCTCCAGGTAAACTCCAAGTAAATATGTTATGTAAAAGGACACCCGTGCAACTAATACGACATTAGTTGACATTAGTTGCACTTACGTCTTAATAAACTAGCCGCTTAGGAGCAGTCTTAACTAATCCCCGTCCACTGTGAGGGAAAAGTTCAATAGATAGGAGTAACGAGGGAGTATATAGTAACAATAGTTTGATTGCCGGCTACTTGTTAAGGTAGGGTAAGTCCCGCTCCCGCTATCCCTTCCCCTCCCTCTTTCCCTTCCCCATCCTCTTTCCCCCCTCCCCCTCCGAAAGGTGACGTGTGGGGCTCCGGCCAAACAGTAATCACTGGACTCACAGCTCCCAGCACTACTGTAAGTACATGCCTGCTCATATTCTAGTGGAATAATAAACTTAGTCTTTTCAGTCTTGCTCTATGTTAAATGTCTTAATAATCACCACGTCTTTTAGGTATTGTACTTATCATGGAGAGTGATTTCTTAAGCAGTGGGTAACCTGAAGGAGACGGACTAACGTCCTGAGACGTCCCATGTTTTATCTACTTGCCTGTGCACATGTATAAAGAATCAGGACGTAACCCCTCATCATTGCAGCAGTAAAGAACCTGATTCCCTGTCATCTGGATAGATTATTTACGGCTATAGACTCTGTGAAGAACGAGCCGGTGGGTTGTCACCAACACCTGCGACCCCCCCCCCCCCCCACATCATCAGCAACGGCTATGATTTCAACAACACGCAGTGTCACCAACACCAGACACCCAAGTTTTATATATATATATTAGCGTTGAATTCAGATGTCATTTATATTTTTCATTTTTCATTTTCTTTAATGTAGGATCAATATTTCATATTTAAGTGTTTTATATTTTATATTTTCTAAATAATAAAGTGTTTATGTTTGTCAGTTTTTGTTCTTTTTCTATGCATTAATTTTCCTGAGGAGGAGCCAGCCTTAGTAATACTGACTGAAGTTGTTACAGGGCTGAGTAAGCCTTCACAAGTGGCTACCTTGCCAGGATTCGTTCGACTGAATCAAGATTCAACTCCATCACGAATCTACCATTGGAACTTCAACGCTGCATACCACAGACAGTTACCTCCAGCCATGAGTAATCATTCTCTATGGTAGGACTACAGTACAGGTATTTAAAAGATTTGGTGATTGTTATAGTCTCAATTTATTGAAAGTCAAGTCAAGGCAGGAATACTAGTTAATTCTTCCACCTATTTTTGTGTTAGCTTGAAACACTTTGGAGGATTAGACTCTAGGGACCTAAGATTTTCCAGTGACAATTTGTTTCATTGAGCTCTTTATTATATCAAGGGAACTGTTGTAGGACACTCTTGATTTGTTGGTGAGAAGATTGGATGGTCAAGGGACCCCATAGAACCCTTCGTTTTCATTAATACATATTGTTTAATTGAAGTAGGGATCGAGCCTTCTGGTTTATTTACAGTTTGAGCGGAGCAGGAACTGAACCCTCCATTTTCTTTGATACCCGTTTCGTTTTTCCCCTCGCAGTTTAAGTTATTCTTGCAAGTATGGAGGAATACCAGTTTTGGATGAACACTGGAAGTTAGGAGTAACAGGGAAAAATTTAGAATCTTTCATTAGTGCTAAGATCCAGGAAAGAATTGAAAGAGAGAATTGAGAGAGAAGAGAGACAGTTAGAAAGGGAAAGACAAGAGGAAAAGGAGAGAGAGAGAATCGAAAGAGAAGAGAAAAAGGAGAAAGAGAACCTTGAAAGACAGGAGAAAAAGGAGAGAGAGAGAATCGAAAGAGAAAACCAAGATAGACAGAAAGAGAAGACAAAAAGGAGCATGATAGACTTGATCGTGAGGAGAGAGCTAGAGTACGTGAGGAACAAGCTAAAGTATGTGAGGAACAAGTTAAATTAAGAGAACTTGAGGATAGAGCAAAGGATAGAGAACGTGAGGAAAAAGCTAGAGAACGTGAGGAAAAAGCTAGAGAACGTGAGGAAAAAGCTAGAGAACGTGAGGAAAAAGCTAGAGAACGTGAGGAAAAATGTAGAGAACTTTAGTTAAGAGAGAGAGAAAAAGATCGCGAGCTCGAAAAATCTCGCCTTGAATTAGAGAATAAAAAGTTAACTTTTACACAACAACAATTAGAGGAAGGAGTAATTGAACATCATGCAGATAGTGCACATATTCCAACACCTAATTTACCTTCCTTCACAGAGGGTGAAGATATTACTTCATACATTATCAGGTTTGAAAATACCACTACCCTCTGTGAATGGCCTGCTGATACCTGGGCTACCAGGTTAGGAATGTTATTTTCTGGTACCGCTTTGAATATCTATGCAACTTTGTCGCAGGATATCATATGTAATTATAACCTACTGAAGAAGGCAGTCCTTAAAGCATATCAAAAAACCACAAATTCTTACAGAAAAGATTTCAGGTATGCCACCTTACAGCCTGGCCAGAACTTTCAGCAGTTACAAGTAACACTCTTTCGTTTGTTCGACTTTTGGAAAGAGAGTTCAGGAATTGATCACAGTTATGAATCTCTTAGAGACTTCATGGTTGCTGACCAGTTCCTGACAGCTCTTCCCCACCAGATAAGAACATTCATCAGAGAACGTAACCTGATTAAAGCTGAAGAAGTTGCTGAGGCCGCTGACCTGTATGCTGAGGCTCACAATTCCTATAAAGACCTAAAGGGATAGAACCTTAAGGACAGAGGTTCACCTGAACCAAAGATTAAGAAGGCTACAGTAGAAAAAAAGTCCCCAGCTATTATATCAGCATGTCATCGGTGTGGTGGTATCGGACATAAACGTCCTGATTGTCCTTCCAAGAAGATAGAGGAAGT
This sequence comes from Cherax quadricarinatus, assembly GCF_038502225.1. NCBI lineage: Eukaryota > Metazoa > Arthropoda > Malacostraca > Decapoda > Parastacidae > Cherax > Cherax quadricarinatus. The sequence continues at coordinate 13,224,122 of NC_091310.1, forward strand.
TGGTAGATGTTTTGCTGATGATAATGACCAAGCATCCTTCTGTTCAGGAGCAGATAATGGTATAAAAGTCTCAGACATATTAAGTGACACTGGATGTACGTGCATAGTAATTTCGGACAAACTGTTCCCTTACTTTAAAACCTCTCGGGTGTCCTCTATTCTTTCAGATTACTTGGGTCGTGAAAATACTTTCCCTACAATATGTTGTTACTTGAAAACTAAATGGTTCACCGGTTGGACTAATGCGGTACTAGCCCCAATTACTTGTTCTATAATAGTGGGTAACATTAAAGGTGCCGTTCTTCCTTCAGAGGCGGATCTTTCGTCACCACCCGTGGATCTAAGTTTTCCAGCCTCTCTTCCTTGCAAGTTTAAGCCCCTTAACAATTCCGCACCGGAAGCTGCATTGTCTCGTACTGTTCATTTGGGGGTGGAAACATATGATACTGCTCTCGGTAGTGAGGTAGCAGGATCACCTGTCCACTCGTCGGGTGAAAGTAAGGGTATTGCCTCCGGCACTCTCAATGTCTTGACTAGGGCTCAGACCATAACCCCGGCTTCTCCTACCTCCTCTTCTCCCACCGTAAGTCCTTTTATTTTCCCAGATTTTATGTCCAAGGATGACTTTGTCAATATACAGCGCAATTGCCCTTCACTTCGGGATTGTCATAATCAAGCTTTTAACAACAAAGTTATCCACGGAAGATATGTATCTCATAAGTTTGAATATATTAATGGTATCTTATATAAATCTGTTTTTAAATCTCATTCTTCAGTGATAGATTATTCCATCCTTGTTGTTCCTAAACCATGTCGAGAGACTGTTCTTCAAATGGCTCATGATTTGCCAGTGACCGAACACTTGGCCCATCATAAGATGTGGCATAAACTCAAGCACACTTATTTTTGGCATGTACTTACAGGTTACAAAGAAGTATAGTTCTTGCAATAGGTGTCAGGTGCTTACTACACAAAATGCACACACTCCTAGTTCCTGTATATTTATTAAATCTAAAACTTCCCTCCTGCAGAAACGAGATACTCCACCATAGAAAAGGAATGTTTGGCTCTTGTGTGGGGTATCTCCAAGCTTAAATTTTATCTACTGGGAAAAGAATTCATTTTAGAAACGGATCACAAGCTTTTGATATACCTAGAAACTTTTAAGGGAACCAACAGTCGCCTCTTGAGGTGGACCTTGGCACTCCAAGCTTTTAAGTTCCATATTGTGTATATCAATGGTTCATCCAATTATTTCTCTGACTGGTTAAGTCGTGACAGTCAGTAGAAGATTTGTTGTCTTACGCGACTTCCACGTGTTAGAACTTTTTTCCTCGCCTATTCATCTTATACTCCTTGACTATAAGTCTTGGTATGGGGGAGTGTGAGGGAAAAGTTCAGTAGATAGGAGTAGCGAGGGAGTATATAGTAACAATAGTTTTATTGCCGGCTACTTGTTAAGGTAGGGTAAGTCTAGCTCCCGCTATTCCCCCCCTTTTTTCCCCCTCCCCGAAAGTGATAGTTTGATTGCCGGCTGCTTGTTAAGGTAGGGTCAGTCTAGCTCCCGCTATCATGGAGAGTGATTTCTTAAGCAGTGGGTAACCTGTCTCTCTTTCCAGCTTGGAATGACAGAATGGGTCACCTGCCAGCCAACGAGTAGAATTGAAGGAGACGGACTAACGTCCTGAGACGTCCTATGTTTTATCTACTTGCCTGTGCACATGTATGAAGAATCAGGACGTAACCCCACATCATTGCAGCGGTATAGAACCTGATTCCCTGTCATCTGGATAGATTATTTACGGCTATAGACTCTGTGAAGAACGAGCCTGTGGGTTGTCACCAACACCTGCGACCCCCCCCCCCACATCATCAGCAACGGCTACGATTTCAACAACACGCAGTGTCACCAACACCAGACACCCAAGTTTTATATATATATATTAGCGTTGAATTCAGATATCATTTATATTTTTCATTTTTCATTATCTTTAACGTAGGATCAATATTTCATATTTAAGTGTTTTATATTTTATATTTTCTAAATAATAAAGTGTTTATGTTTGTCAGTTTTTGTTATTTTTCTATGCATTAATTTTCCTGAGGAGGAGCCAGCCTTAGTAATACTGACTGAAGTTGTTACAGGGCTGAGTAAGCCTTCACAACACACACACACACACACACACACACACACACACACATACGCACACTGAGCTGTGATTCGACCCCTGCTACCATATGTAGGTGAGTACACACACATACACACACACCCTCCATGAGCTGTGATTCGACCCCTGCTACCATATGTAGATGAGTACACACACACACACACCCTCCATGAGCTGTGATTCGACCCCTGCTACCATATGTAGGTGAGTACACATACACACACCCTCCGTGAGCTGTGATTCGACTCCTGCTACCATATGTAGGTGAGTACACACACACACACACCCTCCATGAGCTGTGATTCGACCCCTGCTACCATATGTAGATGAGTACACACACACACACACACACACCCTCCATGAGCTGTGATTCGACCCCTGCTACCATATGTACGTGAATACACACATACACACCTGATGGATGGGTAGCATACATAAAATATGAAAAGGAGGGATGGACTTGTTACAAGATAACATATAACATTACCTCAGGAGGGGCACGGGAAAGGCAACATGAAGAGTATGAGCAGCCAGATATAATACGAAACGTACTGCAGAAAAGTCATCCAAAATAACAAATGAAACAAGAATGGTTCCTTTAGAGTATGGGTCTCCAAACTTTTTATTACGGGCCAAAGAAAAAAATCCGTCTTATAAATTAATATATAAATTATAAATTAATATATAAATAAATTCAAAAAATATAAATGAATAAGCTTTATTTGAATCCTTTTTGTAATGAGCATGATATGAATCAGAAGAGAAATATGGCAATTACGAAGAAACATACCATGCTTACACTGAGAAATAATACATGTGGAGTAAAAATTTCAAACATAAGCCAATGCTCGGACTGTATAACCAATTATTGAACTGAAGATGAGAAAAGGTGACAGAAAATTAATGTATACAAGATTAATGGGAATGATTTGACTGGTTTCTTAACTGAAGTTTCAAAGCTTCAGAAGCTAATTATTAGAATGGACTTCAAAATCTCATCACAGAAATTTGTGCAATATTTGGACTTGACATTCTTCGTTTTTGAAAATGTTTGTTTACAAAGGTACACAGTACCAATAACTGGTATTAATACTCAAGCAAATCACTTCAAATCTGAAAACTGTTCAGAAAGTAGAGATTTATAAAATTAGATCAGATTTCCTTCTTTATACTATTCTTTTAGCATGTCATCTGATTTGAGATCAATAATTTCCACTTGAAACTGACTTGGGAATGTTTCAACACTACAGTCAAATGGATTTTGAAACATTATTTCCTCTGTTATTTTATCAAGATCAGAAAATCGTTTCTGGAATTGATTTTGTCAGTCATTGATGATTTCTGTCGCAAATGAAGAAAGAAACTCGGCTTCACTTTCATGAAAATTTTCACGTGGGAAATGTCCCAAGTTAGAAACTTCCGCCTGTCCTTCAAATAGCATCAGTTTTGCCCTGACTGCCTTACATGAGTGAATTGATCACGAATCAAGCTTGTTTCACCTTGCAATTGCAGATTCAATTGATTTACATAGCCTATGTCTGCAAAAAATGCCAATTTCCAAAGCCAGTCAGTGGTACGGATCGATTCTTCTCCATGATAAATGAACGAACCGTGATAGAACCTTTCCACAAGTAAGTCATCGAACTGTTGCATATTTAGGCAAGTAAACGAACTCAGAATCAGTTTCTTTCAGAAAATCACGAAAGTGGCGATGATTAAGCCCGTGAGAGTGAATGAAATTCACTAAAGAAGCAACAATTTTCAAAACGCAAGATATATCCACATATTTTCCTCGCATTGCTTGCTGTTGGGTAAAGCAATGCAGAAAAATGGGCTTTGAAAATCCACCATCCTTACAAACTTGTAATTTGTCCAACCAAACTTTTCTTTTCTCCGGACCTGTTCTTTCCTCCATCAATTGTCACGCATTGCAGTTTATTTTACTCCAGGTTATATGCTAATTCAGTTTTTTGCAATTCTTTAAAGATGTCTTCTGCGTATCCTGTGCTGCGCATGCCTACAAATTTCCTACACTTGTTAACGGTAACGGGGACCAAATTCTTCAAATAATTAGTATGCTTACATGGCCTATAACCAAAGTTCTTGAGCCCTTTCCCAACATCTTGAAATGGCTCAGATAACTTCAAAAATCCTCATTGCCACAGCTTTAAATTGTCGAAAAAGGTGCCTCAAAAATTCGACAACGGTAGAGAGTGAAATTCAGATGTATATGTTCAGATTTAACAATTTTATGAGTAAACAGTATATAATTTTGCTACTCCCGTTAAGTCACGTTACTTTCTTTTCAGTATACTTCTTCTGAACGACTTCAGTATTTAATGGGTGATGCATTTTCGTGTTTCTTGAATACAAAACTCACACTACTATTGGCTGCCATTAGTCCAAGTTTAGGAATTTTATTGAATAGTGTTATTTATTTTTCATTCAGCAATTAAAGAATGCTTCTCCTAACTGGCTTCAATATATTACTGGCGATGCATTCTGTAAAAGGATGATGATCATTAGTTTAGTCTGAGTAGGTACAAACTTGAAATTATACTGAAAACGCTAAAGAACTCTGAATCGTTGGAATAAGATCAATTACTGGAAAATACTTTTTTAACCGGCTTCATACTTTTACCACTGATTGGCTGACTGCATTCAAACACAGCTTTGAGCAGTGTAAATTCCATTTTGCCATTTTTTTTAAGTAAACGGTTTCGTAAGTGGAGAATGCCTCTTCTGATCGTCTTCAAACATAACTACTGGCGTATCTTTGGTAGAAGTATTTTGGTATTAATTTGGGGTTTGTGAATGCCAATTTGCCAATTTCACTTGCCAATTTTATCAAGTTAGTATTTAAAAATTAATAAAAATTAAATATTTTTTCTTACAGGTTTGTAGAAAATTTTAAATAGACTATATGGAAAAAAGTACTGCAAAATATAAAAATCAGAGGTTTTATGTTTTTTTTTTTTTTTTTTTTTTTTTATTGGAAGTGGGGATGGGAGTCCATATGAGGTGACACTGGAGACACTGATCCGGGGAAGGCACCCCTGACCTTAGGTAAGTGTGGATGGGGGGACATCCGGGAGCGAACAGATAGATTCCTGAATACATGAACTTTGGGAGGGCTGTCGTTGAGGCTGACCCTGGGGACGTGGGGAAGGGGAGACATCCGGGAGCGAACGGATGGATTCTTGGACTCCTGAACCTGGGTAAGGCATGAATAGTAGTTGTTGAGCCAAACCTTGGGGAAGTGGAGAAGGGGATATATCTAGAGGCGGACGGATGGATACCTGGACTCATGAATCTGGGAAAAGGCCGGAGGCTGAAAACCAGAAGTGAGGTTACTGAGAGAGGCTAGGTTGACCTTAGGAAAGTGAGGAAGGGGGAGACATCCGAGGGCCCACGGATGGATTCCTGGGCACATGGACCTGGAGAAAGCTTCAAAAGCACAGTAAGTGGGGTGCTTGGACCTTAAAGACGAACCACTGATCTCCATGTGGCAAGGTCTGATAACTCAGAGTTAACTGTGAGGCTGACAGTGGTCGCAAATAATATACTTTGGTAATTTGACTTACTTGCATTATTAAAACAGGTGGTAGAAGTAATAGCAGAGAGAAATAATAATAGCAGTACAAGTGTTAAAGAACAAGAGAGCAAACATCCCCTCCCACTCCACACTTAGGGACTCCCCCTCCCACTCCACACTTAGGGACACCCCCTCCCCAAGAGACAACACACAACTTCCTCCTCACACCAAGGGACAAAACACCCCACCAAGGAACAAAACACCCACTCCCTCTCCATACCAAGGGACAAAACACCCTACCAAGGGACAACTCCCCGCAAGGGAGAAAACACTCACTCCCTCCCACACCATGGGACGCAACACTCACTCCCTCCCCACAACAAAGGACAAAATACCCACGGAAGAAAAATCCTTGAGAAAAAACTCCTAATTCGACGACACTGAAATAATGTGACTCTTTTATGCCCTTTTAACTACGTTTAAAAGCTTTTAATCTGCCTTTTCTGAACGACTTCAACATTTAATACCTGACACATGTTAGGAAATCCATGCAAAAGCTGGAGACTTTTCATTCTGATGTGCTTTCCAGAATGTGTTCTTCCCATTTATATTCTTATTTGTAAGTTTCAATTTGTCTCTTTTATCAAATAAAATTTGAAAATAATTTCCATTCAGTAAATAAAGAATACACAGTGAGGTTGTGCATCCCTCAAGAAACTTACTGCATCTGACACCTTAATAATAATGACGACTATAAGCTTAGCGAGCAAGACAAATACAAAGGCATCAAACCTCAGAGAAACCAGAAAATTTCTCAGGTATTCCACGCAGGTTAGTAAAGTGTTTTCCAGTTAACCAGAACCTGCAAACATCTACATATTTCCATTACTTGCCGGCTCGGTATTTCACCTCATAGACTGGCAAGTGTTTGAGCAAAACAGCTATCCAAAATGCTGGACACAGTCAGCAGCTCACACTGGCCACACTCTGGAATCTTCTCTGGGGTCAGTTATGTGGTTATTAACAACAAGAATCTCGATAGCTGTTATCTTTTTCATACTGCTATCACATCCCTTTATCTGTTGTCATTTCACTTAAACTGGTTCTTTGTCCTCGCTAAGCTCTTATCTCCCTCATCTTCTGTCATCTCCCTCGGCTGGCTATCATTTTCCTAATCCTGTTTCTTCATCCTTTTTACCAAATAAGTGCCACTGTTAGTCTCAGTTATCACAATGCGGCTCCGTATTCAACACGTTAAAATTCTCCAAATTAAGATATCCTGACGAGTTTAAAAATTAAGGAGACAAAGCCAATCTCAGCTATTACAAAACCTCAGTTCACAAACACTCAGATCAGACTTATTCCTTCCTCGACACATGAACCTGGGTTTTTGAGGCAGACTTTAGGGAAGTGGAGAATAGAGAATATCTGAGGCGACACAGATGGGCTCCTGGTCACATGGACCTGGGCAAAGCATCAGAAACACAATGGTTGGGTGGAACTTGTATACGAACTAATGGCCTCCACGTGGCAGGGTCTGATAACTCAGAGATAACTTTGAGGCTAACAGTGGTCGCAAACATCCAGTAAATCTCAACTCATGGTACCCTATCACCAAGGTGCAATCAATTGTCTTATCAAAGTGGCCAACATAATCACTTTCTATCCTAATAAACTGGGGACTCTATTTGGGTAAAAGTGGCGAATGCTATCTATACGAGGATCATGGAACATCAAAACGTAACTCGACTCGACTCAAGAAATCGTAATGACACGATTGCAAATAAACCATACCCCCGGCCGGGATTGAACCCGCGGTCATAGAGTCTCAAAACTCCAGCCCGTCGCGTTAGCCACTAGACCAGCTAGCCACAATAAGATTCATCCAACTAGGTATATTTCTACACCATAGGAAAGTTAGCACAGGCACCTCTGTGACCACAAATGTTTCGGACAGGATAATTTAGTTGTTTTTCAACACGTTAGAAACAATAATCACAATTTTCATTGGGAAGCTGAAGCCATCAAACACAAATCGCACTGCAGCTACAAATTCAAAATCATAGAATCTGCTCTCATGGGTACCACACTCAATTGTAACATCTCACAGGGACAATGGAAACCAGATATCATTTGAAAATTCATTCTTAAGAAGTACATACCAGCACTCAACCTAATGTACAACGCAAGCGTAAGATTAGGAATTATGTAGCACAAAGCAACTTCCTACCCACATTTTAAGCTTTACTTCAAGACCTGTCATGTCACTCACTCCTTGACCTGTCTTCCCATGCACTGACCTGAGGCTTGATGCTCACCTGCACGTTGAGAGGCGCAATCTTCCTATAAAATCATGTTCTCCTTTTACTTGTGTATGTGCTGAAGAGGACCCCAGCAGGGGTTCGAATTATAGAGATCAATTGTTTTACGAATTTATTTCCATATGTGATATTATTGAGAATTAATATCTAGTTTTCCATGAAGGAAATATGGCTACACAGAGAGATGCACTGTTGGGCTTCTCACACTCCACAGATCCAACCCAAGTTTCTTCCATTTACCATCTTTAAATCTAATTTTTAGATAAATTTTTCAATCGTATGATTATTTTTTTGTTTACGTCTTAACACGTACAACTTTCTCCGTCACTGTTTTTCAACTTACATTATACTACATTCGCATTTACAACGCATTGCAACGTCATCTTACAATTTCACTAAAGTTCAGTACTACATCTTTGCCTATAATTAACCTCTGCTCTTCACCTGCTCTTCACCTGTAGATCTTTACTTGTAGATCATTACTGACAATATTCACAAGTACAACTGAGACCGTAATTTGTTATTTACCTTAAATCTGCGAGAACAATAGTAATGTACTCACCTAATTATGGTTCCAAGGGTCGATTCATAGCCCCTGGCCCCGAAATCCATGGCAACGGTGGGATACGAACCCATGCCTCCGAAGAGACTGGTGTAAGTTGTGTGTGTAGAACATATTATAACATATTGTAAGGAGTACAGAGACTCAGTCATGAGTTGATAAAGATTAACAAGAAAAAGTTGCCTCATGAAAAGTTTAGTATGCAAACTGTTTCTTGCAAAGTGTTCCTTTACCTCGCCATTAAAAATTGTACATTGCATAGTCTTTTTTCATTCATTAATATTGGATACTTTATTTTATCAAAAGTAAAAGTTTCTTGAGTATTACTGATACCGAAGGAGCATAATATTACTGAAAACTGATGTATTGTAGTTAATTAAAACTCAAGTATTCAACATATATTTTTCTGAATCACTTGAGGACATTTAAGTCGAAGCCCAGTTAGAAGAAAATGATCTTCGATACGTTAACATGCTTTATTTTTATCCCCGAGAATTTTGTTGTCGTTGTTTTTGTAATGGTAAATATTAAAGTGAAATTGCGAAAACTGAAAAAGACTTATCTATTTGTTTAAAATTATTATTGGTTAATGCTTATATTTCACAAGATGATTCTTAAGAGTGTCTTCCTTGCCTTATCCACAAGTGCCTCATATTTGTTACTGTGTTACATATTCACATCTTTCATAAATGATGTATTCGAAATACCGTAAATCAACATTCTCCAATTCATTAATGAAGAAAAATTAAATATATATTCATATGGACTGTAGGAGACAGTGATCTGGGTAAGGCACCGAACTCGATGACCTTAGCTAAATGCGGAAGGGGAGACATCCAGGAGCGAACAGATGGATTCCTGGATACTTGAACCTGGCGAAGGCATGAATACTGGTTGTTGAGGCAGACCTTAGGGAAGTGAGGAAGGGGAGACATCCTGGGGCCGACTGATGCATTCCTGGACACATGAACCTGGGTTGTTGAGGCAGACTTTGGGGAAGTGGAGAAGAGAGAATATCTGAGGGGACACAGATGGGGAAAGCATCAGAAACACAGTAGGTGGGTGGACTTTATAAACGAGCCACTGACCTCAACGTGGCAGGATCTGGTAACTCAGAGACAACTTTGAGGCTAACAGTGGTAGCAAATAAATTATTGAAGATCAGAAACCAGACACACGCAAACACACAAGAGCTGCAAATCGATCCGTGACAATCACAATCAAACGCATGGGCACACACACTCACACATTGGTCGCAAGGATATTACGAAATATTTCTTCAGTCACAGAATCGTCAGGTAATGGAATAATCTGGAGAGTAACGTAGTGGGGGAATGATCCATAGACAGCTTCTTCAAGCTAGGTATGGAGCAGGGAGAGAGTGGGTCTAGTAGCGACCAGCAAAGAGGCGGGACCAGGAGCTGTGACTCAACCCCAGGATCTACAAATAGGTGAGTACTGGTGATGCTCATCTATTCTGTTTATGTCTTGCTCTTGTCAGTCTTACTGGTATCTGATATATACCTCAAGCTTGTCTCTGTGTTCTATAAGGGAAGAGGCATCAATTAGTTATTACATGAGAAACAATTTGCTTAAGAAAACTGGCAAACTGAAACTTATGCATCTCGTAGTGAGTGAGAAGCTGTGTTTGAATAAAGCCCACCAATGATAAATATTTGAATCCGATCAAAATAATAATAAAAAAATCAACAGTAATTGATTTTACTCGAACAATTCTAAGTTTTTAAAATGTTTCTGTAAAATTTTAATTTGCACCTATTTGGACTAAATTTGTGGATTATCATGCTTCTTATATAATACAACATCAATAATATTTTGAAGTTAATCAAAACAATCGTTCTTGAGTTATTGAATAAAAAAGAATACTACTATTTATAAAAAAAAAATGAAAAATTGCAACGTAAGGCAACTTTTGTAACGTGAGAATTGTGTTCAGGAAATCACACCACATGTTTGAAGTCGACCAGATGAGTCATTCTCCAGTTATAACACGGGTTTTAAAGATTCCAATTTTTATTTACTGTTTTACTTCATCAACAAATTTTCCTGCATGTAAGCGAAACGAAATAAATATTATCTTTGTCTTAAGATGCATCAGCCGTTCAATACTGAAGCTGTAATAAAGTTGGTAGAATTACCGACAATATGTAAAGTAAAAGGACACAAGTGCAACTAATGTGACATTTATTGTGGCAACGTTTCACTCTCCAGGAGCTTTATCAAGCTTGATAAAGCTCCTGGAGAGTGAAACGTTGCCACAATGTCACATTAGTTGCACTTGTGTCCCTTTACTTTAAATACTGAAGCTGTTTAGAAGATATAATCTGAAATTATTTAGCATAGTTTAATATGGAGTAAAAATTTCACTCAATTTTACACAAAATCATCAAATCTGTCCCAAGATTTTTGGATTTTTTTCTCTTCGCCGTCGACGTATTTTTTGACACCTTTTTGAGCGTCTAAAGCTAGGGCACTTTGACCTTTGGAAGTTATCCGAGCATTCCAAGATGATGGGAATAGTTGCAACAATTTTGGTCATAGGCCTCGTGAACCTGCCAATTGTTCGAACAATTTGATCATCGTTATTGGATGAGGCGTTGTCAAGTTATAAGTGAAATAAAATCATTTACAGGATGCATATATGCTTGTATTGAAAATAGTTTACGACCACTGTCAGAATCACAGGTAGCTATTAGTAACAATACCAATTGTAGGACAGTGGTCAGTCTTCAGGGTTCACCCATCTGTTTGCATTGCTGATGCTTCTCTCAAGTGTGTGTGTCCTGGCGTCTAACTGGACACATGTCTTTGTGATGCTAAGGTCAGCTCCAACAATCACTATCATCACCTCTGTCTTCTAGTCTTTATTTGTCACTTTTTGTTATTCGTCAATTGTATATGCCAGGCACAGGAAGGTCCGCAAGAATACACTCATGTACGTTTACACACACACACACACACACACACACACACACACACACACACAGGACCCTGTACACCGTGTACGTTAGGCCCATATTGGAGTATGCGGCACCAGTTTGGAACCCACACCTAGCCAAGCACGTGAAGAAACTAGAGAAAGTGCAAAGGTTCGCAACAAGACTAGTCCCAGAGCTAAGAGGTATGTCCTACGAGGAGAGGTTAAGGGAAATCAACCTGACGACACTGGAGGACAGGAGAGATAGGGGGGACATGATAACGACATACAAAATACTGAGAGGAATTGACAAGGTGGACAAAGACAGGATGTTCCAGAGATTGGACACAGTAACAAGGGGACACAGTTGGAAGCTGAAGACACAGATGAATCACAGGGATGTTAGGAAGTATTTCTTCAGCCACAGAGTAGTCAGTAAGTGGAATAGTTTGGGAAGCGATGTAGTGGAGGCAGGATCAATACATAGCTTTAAGCAGAGGTATGATAAAGCTCACGGCTCAGGGAAAGTGACCTAGCAGCGATCAGTGAAGAGGCGGGGCCAGGAGCTCGGACTCGACCCCCGCAACCTCAACTAGGTGAGTACACACACACACCAGGCAGGATTACAGAGAGACCTGGACAGGCTACAAGCCTGGACCAGCAAGTGACTCCTGGTGTTCAACCCCATCTAGTGCAAAGTTATGAAGATTGGGGAAGGGGAAAGAATACCGCAGAGTATAGTCTAGGTGGCCAAAGACTGCAAACCTCACTCAAGGATAAAGGTCTTGGGGTGAGTATAATACCGAGCACATCTCCTAAGGCCCACACCAATCAGATAACTGCTGCGGCATACGGGCGTCTGGCAAACCTAAGAATAGCGTTCCGATACCTCACTAAGAAATCGTTCAAGACTCTGTACACTATATACGTCAGGCCCATACTGGAGTATGCACCACCAGTTTAGAATTCACACCCGGTCATGCACGTCAAGAAATTAGAGAAGGTGCAAAGGTTTGCAAGAAGACTAGTCCCAGACCTAAGACGATTGTCCTATGAAGAAAGGTTAAGGGAAATTGGCCTGACGACACTGGAGGACAGGAGGGTCAAGGAAGACATGATAACGACATATAAAATACTGCGCGGAATAGACAAGGTGGACAAAGACAGGATGTTCCAGAGATGAGACACAGAAACAAGGGGTCATAATTGGAAGATGAAGACTCCTATGAGTCAAAGAGATGTTAGGAAGTATTTCTTCAGTCATAGAGTTGTCAGGCCGTGGAAAAGCCTAGAAAGTGACGTAGTGGAGGCGGGAACCATACATAGTTTTAAGACGAGGTTTTATAAAGCTCATGGAGCAGGGAGAGAGAGGACCTAGTAATAGTCAGTGGAGAGGCGGGGCCAGGAGCTATGAATCGACCCCTGCAACCACAGATAGGTGAATACATACATACATACACACACACACAACACACACACAACACACACACAACACACACACACATCTCACTCTAAACACCATGCTACGAACACACACACGTACATGTGTACACATTCTCATTAGAATATCTGTACTCTCCCGCACTGTTGATACCATTAAACAGTACTAACTGTATAAGTATTGAAAAAGAATTAACAAAATTCTTGATTACATTTAATTTAAATTCTCTTAAAAAATGGAATGAGGGTTACAATATTTTGATGAAATACAATGGGCAAAGATATAAATATGTAAAGAAGTGACTAACTTGAGAATTTAAGGTGAACTATTGTTTTAGGTCTCATAACAAGAATAGTACACAGTATTGCTCTTGAAGGTGTAAGATGTAGGGTGAAGGCATAAGTTGAACTGCAGGTTTACTGCGGAATACATTGGTAGCAACACGAACCATCACGAACTCTTGTTTTACACAGATCAACTCTTTGTTCAAATTTTACATTGTTTCGTAATAAAAATTCATTGTATAATCTATATTAGTCTTTAAGAGATTGAAAGTTATTTAGCTTGGTACCCAAGTTTATACAATGAGAGTAAACAACTTATTTATAATTTGAAGAGCAAATTATAAACATGACACTGTTTCTGACTCTAGTTTGTTTGGGTTTTTTAATATCTAAGCGCAGAATTGAAGACAAATCATCATTAATCTGTAATAATGTTGGTAGAATACCAAGAATATGTTAGGTAAAAGGATACATGTGTAACCAGCGAGACATACTATTGCTTTGTCAAATCTGCAAACAACACAAGGACACAGAGGTTACATACAGTGTTGATAACAAAAGGTGAAAAATTATAAGCGGTAACCCTACTGGTGGTAGTAGTAGTAGTAATACTAATAATTGTAGTAGTAGTAATAGTAGTAGTAACAGTAGTATTAGGAATAGTACTAGTAGCAGTAAGAGTAGCAGTAATAGTCGTAGTAGTAATAGTAGTACTAGTAGTAATGGCAGTAATAGAAGCTGTAGCAGCAGAGGTAACTCTTGGTTGCTGTCAAATGTATTAAGGAGAACTCGTTCTAATATGCCAGCGATGACGAAGCTGCATTAATTTTGTTTAATAATGTCTGAAATGACGATTAAAGACGAAAATGACTTGAGACATCTTTAATCATTAAAGTAAAGCATTAGAACGAGTTCCCCTGAAAAAATAACGTCGGTCACTACAGAGTAATCAAGAGTTACCTTTGCGTCTACTACTACTACTACTCTACCACTACTGCCATTACCATCACCACAAAAACTAACGCAACCAACATGTGTCATTTTACTAAATCAATAAAACAATTTCGAATCTTTTACTTGTTGAGATCTCAGAGGCTGAATGTTCGTTCACTCATGTAAATGGAGACAAATAACTGTATGTAAATAAGAACCTTTAATAAACTATGAGAGAAATACGTTAGAGTTATGAAGATCAATTATTTCTAAATAGACTTGTAGTTATTTAAGTGTTCTTTAAGTGATTCAGAAAAGTGAATGTTGAATAATTACCTATAACACATGAGGTCTTAGTATTTATTGTGATATCTCGTTATAAATATGAGAAAAGGCAATGCAGAGTACAGTTTACAAGACAATTTCCATAGCAGACGTTTTATGGTACAACGGTTCCATCAGTCAGTCTTTACACTCATTGAAAATGTAAGGAAAATGTGTTCTACATTCATTTGTGGGGGACGTTGAGAGCTGTGAACCCCAAACACAGCATTTCCTCAGAGAGGAACTTAACTTGACAAATGCAGCAACCCCATGGAGCCCAGCCCACATATGATATTAGAACACAAGTGTTTAAATATCAGTATATACGAGCAGATGTAATTACAGGGGAGGACACACAGAAATCTGCACCCAGTAAATACGTCCGCCCAGGAAGGCTGGAAACATAGTCCAAACAGGAGAGAGAAACTCCTCTACCTAGACCACCATAGTGAAGCCACCTATTGGTTATTTTATTCGTATATTTAAATATCATAACTTTTTAAGTTCTTATTTGAGTTTTTCTGCATTTTCATTCATGTAATAGTGTGATCTCTGTATGCTTCCATGTGTAACTTCCTCATCCCTAGTGTTATTGTGTTTAACATACTGTATCACCGGTGTAAATATGTTATAAAGAAACAATGAAATGTCTGATATTGCTATGCATAACAGCGTTATCTTCGTATTCTAGATATTACTATATATAAAAGCGGTATATTTGCTTTCCAATTTTAATATTTATAATACTTTGATCTTTGCATCTCTAGTGTTACTATGTATAAGCCTAACATTTATATCTCTGGTATTACTGCATATAATCCAGAGATCTCTTAATCGCTGGTAGTACTAACAAGGGTTTTCTGATAGTCTAGGTCAAGAGATCCCAACCATTTCTTTCCTCTGTTCAGCTTGGGTATTCTGACACTCCCATTTACCTATAAAACTAAGGACAAAAAAATTATGAAGTTATATTGATTTCATATTATTTTAATATGAAAGTTGTTTGTGTATAGATTATAAGGGTTTTATACTATTCATAACATCGATAACTTGAACTCAGCGAATTTATAAAATATCTTGATTTGTCCAATACATACCTACTATATAAACAAATTATGACTGAGTAAAAGTACACAAAACTTGTCAAAATTATACGAAACACTCATGCTAATGAGATAGTTGAGCCTGTTTTTTGGCAACAAGTTCATTAATACAAGGAGGAGCTTTAGCAACTGCACAACGAATATCATGTTCAGGTGTGTTGACAACTGATCTGTGTCTTGTTAATTTTATCCCCAACAACACTGAAGTTGTTGTCTTATAAGGCCATGTTGATGGAAATAACAGCAGTGCTCGAATAGCAGGTTCAAAAACCCATTTGTACGAGCTTAGTATCCAAAGCCAAAAATCACACAAATTCTAACATGAAAGAGGGAGGAGAGCTTGTCTAGTTGGCTGCTCTCTTTATTAGCTGGTTTGTAACGATGGTGTTCTGTATTGCTTATGTTCTACATTACTCATGGTGTACACTGTAGAGTAGCATACGCCATGGTTATACTCTCAGAACCTTAGGTATCCCTTGAGAAGAACAAATATACCCATGAGAGTACATGTATCCCAGGTTGGGAAACCTTGGTCTAGGGAAATCCTTTATTCAAGAATTTTTTGAATAAAAACTTTACAGACTATAAATGCACGACTTTGTAGAATAAAACAAATTTTTTTACCAGTTATTATACTGAATCTACTTTCCTTGAACCACTTTTCCAATTTTATCTAAACGATCTTCCTCGACAATTTTAAAACTTTGGGACACTGTGTACATTCTACATTTCCCTACATATGTACCTTCCTGTAGTGTGTTTGTGCGTGCATGCATGTGTGTGTGTACTTACCTATTTGTGGTTGCAGGGATCGATTAACAGGGGAAGACACACATAAATCTGCGCCCTGTAAATATGTCCACCCGGGTAGCCTGGAAACGTGGTCCAGCCAGAAGATATGAACTTCTCAGCCAGCCTAACCACTATGGTGACGCCGCACATTTAAAATTTTATTCTTCTTTCGACATATTATAGTTGTTTAAAGTCTTATTTGATTTTTTTTAATATTACTGCGTACAGCAGTGTGTTAACAGTGACAAGCACAGGTCACTAGACCCGTCATCATTGGTGTTAACAGTGACAGAAGCACTGGTCACTAGTACCCTCCACGTTATTGTACCAGTAACAGAAGCCTACCTATCATAAACGTAAACGTTCGCACCAACAGGGACAGAAACACTAGTCACTAGTTCCCTCCAGGTCAGTTCCAGCAGGGACAGAATCGTTGGTCAATATTGCCCTCCACCCTGGTGACGGTAAGGATAGAAGAACAGATCACAAGTACCCATCACGTTGGTGCCAGTAGGGATAGAACATCTGGTCACTAGTACCGTCAATGTTGGTGCCAACAGGAATAGAATTACTGGTCACTAATACAGCTGGTCACTAATAATTTCCACATCGGTGCTAGCAGGGACAGTACCCGTCACCAGTACCGTGAGCGTTGGTGCCAAATCGAATAGAAACAGTAGAAACTAGTACCTTCAACGCTAATACCAGCAGAGAGAGAAGCACTACTTACTAGTACCCTCCACGTTGGTGCCAGCAGTGACAAATTCACTGGTCACTAGCTTCATACTCATCTGAACTACTTGTTTCCTGCTCTTAAACTGTTCCTGTGTGTTGTTGTTGTAATCATGAGTAACGTCCAAGTTAGTGCCAGCAGCAACGTCAGTCCTGGCTGAGACATATTACATTTATTTTATATTGACCTAACTTTTAGAACTAATGTGAAAGATCAAACATTTCCTGTAGATGGAGAAAGAGACGAACAGCTCTAACTAGTTAGAATATAATTGACCTTCACCAGCTTGAGAGCAATTTCCTGAAGGCAAACTTTATGAAATATTGTATATATTTTAACAGATTGAAACGTTCCCAGTGTTATTACTTCAGTATGTTTACAGTTAGCACTCAGTTTCAGGGAGAGGGTTGCTTCTGCATTTTAAGAAGTATATAGATTTTTTCTTACACTGATGATTATGCTAGTGGTGTAAGACTTAGTCTTTGTTTGTATCTAAACACTGAATTGTGTGAACTGTCTTTGATGAGACGGTATACACTCACTGTGTGAACTCGGTGTAGTGTGCTAGTGAGTTGTTCACCCAGATTCTTGTGAGATTCTTAAGAGTTTTGTGTGACGGATTAATACGATCAACCTTATGTTGAACTTTGACAGGTTGATTAACTTACATTTGGTGTATACATTGACTTATGATCATGTATTGCATTAACTATGTTCTATATTTTGAATGTTATTTCTTATGCAGAATGTAAACAAATTTGTGCAAAATATCTTTATTCAGGTGTACATTACACTTTCCGTTTGAAAAGATCCCTTAACTGCTGAATACAAGTTCTCTGTTTATAACAAACATGTTTCCCTACAAGAAGCACTGCTTTGAAACAGCCATTATTGTACTCATAGCGTCTTCAGCACTGTTGGAAGTTAAATTTAAAACTGTTGAAAATATTAAAGCTCTGATGTACAATAAAAATTTACGAGTCTTTAATTCGTTTGTAAATATCGATCTACGCAAGTCTAGCTTTGTTCCATCCTCCTTTGCTTCTAATACAGTTCAGATTGTAAAATTGTAAAATATTTTTTTTTTTAATATGAACAGTAGATGTTCGTGTATTGTCTGCTGAGTATATCAGAACTGCCATTAACAAAGTGATGTCAAAGACAAAGTTTAATTTATGAAAAACAGAGAGAGACTAAAAATGGATCAACATAACTCAGCACAAGTTAAACATAAAATGAAGCACATTGTTGCAAAAGATTATATTTTTATTGCTGGGTTTACAAAAGTACATCACAGCAACTTTTAAGTGCACAAAACTGCAGTATAGAAGATATAAATAATGAAGCGAATTTGCCAGGTTGAAGGATCGGCTGCTGTAATTTTTTTTAGACAAACGATCATTATTACCATGATATCTTTATTACTTGAAAGATATTATTTTGTGTGTGTGTGTTATGTATTGTATTATTTGTATTAATATCATATGGGGAAAATAGGTGTGGATGAAAGTGGAATATAGAATCCGAAAAGTGTTAAGTGAATGTTTTGGGAATCTGTATTAATATTATCGTTTTAGAAGTAATGAATGTCAGTGTTGGAGAAGCTATTGTGGATGGTGTGTTACAGGAAAATGCAGCAACTTATAAAAAAAAACTACATATACATACATTACTGGTAACATGAAAGAAAATTAGTGAGAAAGACCAGTTCAGTTACCAATAAGAGGAAGAACGTAAACCTCGAAGACGGTGCAATAACAGAATAACAACACAGTGACATAAAACACCGATACTCAAACATGCATGAACAGCAGAAAAGTACAGCAACATACAAGACCAACACACAAGAATATGCAGAAAGAGTACAGTAACATATAAATTTAACAACTTAAAAAAAAACACGATTACGCAAGACAATACACGAAAATCCAAAACCGGAGCAATACATAAAAAATTACGGTAACTTCGTGAACAGTACAGTAACATGCGAGAACTGTACCGTATCACACAAGAACAATACAGTAACATACAACAAAACAGTAACACTCAAGTATTGTACAGCAACATACAGTATCAATACAGTAAAACAATGGAACAGAAGGTAAACATAAAAGTAAATAAAAAATGAGTAAAAAACATTAAGAAGACCTGTCGGCCAAGCTATCAGATGGGTCGTTGAAATTGTTTGGTCAGATCTCATAATATAGAAGGTGTCAGAGAAGTGAAAATGTGACAGTGTGTGAGTGTGTGAGTGTGTGAGTGTGTGAGTTACAAATACTCTCTCATAATGCAGAAGTCAGAGAAGTGTAGATGAGAAAAAAGTGAGAGAGAGAAATTTATTTTTTTCTGGCAAATCTTTACCTTTCGTGAGATAATTTACAAGGGTCTACTTTGCTGTATCTAATACAGGCGTTTCTCACATGTCACTTATTTACATCATCACATTTCTCATTACTGCTAACCTGAAAATACTGTATAACAGCATTCTTCATTTGGTTTATTAAAAATTCTTTTAAATTTTATTCTTGGGAATTTCTGTATTTCATTTTCATTGCTTGTGAAAATTTAACTTCCTTTTAATACCTGTGTAAGACAGCGCAGATATGTGTTTGAAAATGTTTACACATATTTGTGTATGTTACTGGTGAGTGTGTATGTCAGTGGCATCAAGTTTGGAGTGTGAGATACTTGCTGTCCGTGGAAATTTGTGTTTACATGTATGTTAGTGTGGGATGAGAGGATTCTGCGCGTTGTAGTATTAGCGTGTGTGTGTGTGTGTGTGTGTGTGTGTGTGTGTGTGTGTGTGTCTATAAATAATAGTTTATGTGTAGGTTGAATTTGTTTAGGTACATAAATGCATGAGTGAGTGTACTCTCGTGTTTACTTGTGAACACTTGAGTACCTTGGACTTACCAAGAACAAACAACTTCAGAGAAAGTAAACTGGTAACTCTTTATTGTAGTTGTAATGGTGGGGAGATATATAGCTACACAAAAACACATATCTACACACGATAAAACATTTATACATACACTTATATTGTTACATAATTGGAAAGAAAATAATTAAACAAATTCATTAAAAACATAAATAGAAGTCCCAGATTTTCATTAAGTAACCTCTTCTTGGTGGGAGAGTTGGGTCAGCCCTTGGTCTTGTCTAGCTGGTCTGCTGTTCGCGGCTGTCTTGGGGGTGTAATTACAGGACGCAGTTTTCTGTGTGTCCCTTCCTGTAATTCCACCCAGCAAAACAGCTGCGAACAGTAGGCCAGCTGCATAAGACCAAGCACTCACCCAACAAGGTCACTGGGGAGGGGCCAAAAAAAACGCTAACCTTGGAGAGGTGGGCAGCCACTGATCTGGGAAAGGCAGCAAAAAAAAAAAAAATAGAAAAAATAACAAAAAATGCGGAACCTGGGTAAGTGAGGAAGGAGGTTCATCTGAGGGGACACAGGAGGACTTCCGGAGACACTGAACTAGGGAAAGCACCAAAAAAATGTAAGTGGGGATTGTGGAAAGGCTGACATCCGGGGGCCGACGGAGGGAGACCTGGAAACATGATCCAAAAGAAGGTAGCCTGAGAGAAGGCAAGAGACAGAGGGGCGTACCTTGGAAAAGTGGGGAAGGGAGAAAACCTGAGGGGACACAGGTGGACTCCTGGACACATGGACCTGAGGGAAACTCCAGGAAGGTAGACAGTGGGGATGGGGGGAAGGAACCTAAAGACGAACCACTGGCCTCCACGTGGCAGGGTCTGGTAACTCAGAGATAACTAACTCTGAGACTGACAGTGGTCGCAAACTTTGTAATTAATAATTATAATAATAATTAAAATAATTTTTAATAAAGACAATTCTGTCTATGGTTGTCTTTTTGCTGCTGTACAGGTGAGTAACACTTCTGTTTACCAACATTATAGTGCTGCTGTACAGGTGAGTAACACCTCTTCCGTTTACCAGCGTTATCATAATGTTGTACAGGTGAGTAACACTTCTGTTTACTAACATTATAGTGCTGCTGTACAGGTGAGAAACACTTATTAACTTCATCGTCATGCACATTGTTGACACTTCTCTCACCTCTTCTATAGTGACGGGAAACATTCACCACCACACACATCATCACTTCTCTCCTCGTCTACTGACAGGAAGCATTCATCACAAAACCATACCCCCGGCCGGGATTGAACCCGCGGTCATAGAGTCTCAAAACTCCAGCCCGTCGCGGAGGTATGGTTTATTTGCAATCGTGTCATTACGATTTCTTAAGTCAGCATTCATCACCACACACATCACTTCTCTTCAATGCTGACACAGGAAACATTCATCACCTCACACATCACTTCTCTCACCTCTATACTGACAGGAAACATTCACAACAATACACAAACCAGATCTATTTTGGAAAGAAAATAAATAATTTGGAGAAACTTGATCTGGTAGTAATAAGGATTTTGTGGTGGCTGCTGCAGCATCTTCATTAAAGTGTCTGATACTATATTATATTGTGATGTATTATGAGGTACTTCAAGTGATCTGGCCACAAATGTTTATCACCTGACCTCCACTATTATGACCCACAGGAGTTGGCGTCCATTGTTCGTATCATGCCTAGCCTCATGCAGTGTTGATTAATGATTTGGAAGCGAATTATCGAATTAAAATTTAGTTGCCCCACAGTCAATTTACTATTTACAAGTGATGAAATAGCGTAAAAGTAAACAATGTGTCTCTATTTCTTTATCAGATTTGAAAAGCAATTTATATTTGTTGACATTATCATGATCACAATGACGTACATGATAGAACAAAACAACGTTTGTTTTACGCTTTATAACATCTCCTTCGTGTTAATACTCAGGCCAGCTCCAACTTCGTTTTCATTCACAAATACTTTCTCTGGACATGTATACTGCATTACTGCCTGCTGGATAACACAAGTGGACAGTAATGTATACTGCATTACTGCCTGGTGGATAACATAAGTGGACAGTAATGTATACTGCATTACTGCCTGGTGGATAACATAAGTGGACAGTAATGTATACTACATTACTGCCTGCTGGATA
This sequence comes from Cherax quadricarinatus, assembly GCF_038502225.1. Classification (NCBI taxonomy): domain Eukaryota; kingdom Metazoa; phylum Arthropoda; class Malacostraca; order Decapoda; family Parastacidae; genus Cherax; species Cherax quadricarinatus. The sequence goes on from NC_091310.1 coordinate 13,246,323, forward strand.
ACACAAGTGGACAGTAATGTATACTGCATTACTGCCTGCTGGATAACACAAGTGGACAGTAATGTATACTACATTACTGCCTGCTGGATAACACAAGTGGACAGTAATGTATACTACATTACTGCCTGCTGGATAACACAAGTGGACAGTAATGTATACTACATTACTGCCTGCTGGATAACACAAGTGGACAGTAATGTATAATACATTACAAAAACAAAATTAACACATTTGTAAGCACAATTAATCCAAATTACATTCTCTAACCTCATTATGATAACTGAGTTACTCTAGCATGAAACAACTGGGGTAACGGTGGAATAAAAGGCATAATTTCGTTAAGGGAATATAAATTGTTCATAAAATCAAATGTAAATAAATGAAAGATAATATATTGTGCTATGCACACGATGGATATCCTTGGGGCAACACATTAAGCGAGTGTGTAGAAACTTTTGAACCAAGTAATTGTGGTAGGGGATCTAAATGCTAAACTGGGAGAAACATTTAAAGAGGGTGTGGTAGGTAAGTTTGGGGTGCCAGGTGTAAATGATAATGGGGGCCTTCGATGGAACTTTGTATAGAGAGGGTTTAGTTATAGGTAATACATATTTTAAGAAAATAAAAAGAGTAAATAAGTATAAAAGATATGCAGGGCTTAATGACAGTAGTTTGTTGGATTACGTATTGGTAGATAAAAGACTGTTGGATAGACTTCAAGATATAGATGTTTATAAAAGAGCCACAGATATTTCAGATCACTTTTAGTTGTAGCTGCAGAGAGAGTAAAAGGTAGATGGGATACAAGGAAAACGGAAGCAGCAGGTAAGAGAAAGGTGAAGGTTGATAAGCTAAAGAAGGAGGCAGTTACGGTATGATATAAACAACTATTGGAGGATAGATGGGCTAGTGATAGCATAGGCAATGGAGTTGAAGATGTATAGGGTAGGTTTAAGAATGTAGTATTAGAGTGTTCAGCTGAAGTTTGTGGTTATAGGAAAGTGGGTGTAGGAGGGAAGAAGAGCGATTGGTGAAATGATGATGTAAAGAGAGTAGTAAGAGGGAAAAAGTTAGAATATGAGAGGTTTTTACAAAAGTCGAAGTGATGCAAGGAAGGAGGAGTATATGGATAGGAAAAGAGAGGTTAAGAGAGTGGTGAAGCAATGTAAAAGGAAAGCAAATGAGAGAGTGGGTGAGATGTTACCAATATATTTTTTGAAAATAAAAAGTTTTTGAAGTGAGATTAATAAGTTGAGGAAGCCTTAGGAAGAAATGGATTTCATTGTTAAAACCAGGAGAGTAGAGTTATTAAATGGAGAGTTAGAGGTATCAGGAAGACGGAGGGAATATTTTGAGGAACTGTTAAATATTGATGAAGATAGGGAATCCGTGATTTCGTGTATAGGGCAAGGAGGAATAACATCTTATAGGAGTGAGGAGGAGCGAGTTGTGAGTGTGGGGGAAGTTCGTGAGGTAGTAGGTAGAATGAAAGGGAGTAAACCAGCTGAAATAGATGGAATAAAGACAGAACTTTTAAAAGCAGTTTGAGGATATAGTTTTGGAGTGGTTGGTGCTTTTATTTAATAAATGAATGGAAGAGGGTAAGGGGACAAAAAAAGAATGCAAAAAATTATATTGGATTAAGTCTACTGAGTATACCTGGTAAAGTGAATGGGAGAGTTATTATTGAAAGAATTGATAGAAAGACGGAGAGCAGTATAGCAGATAAACAAGGAGACTGTAGGAAGGGTAGAGGATGTGTAGTGCTTAGAGTGAAACATATAGGTGAACAGTATTTAGAAGGGTAAAGAGCTTTTTGTGGCATTTATGGACTTGGAAAAGGCGTATGACAGGGTGGACAGGGGGACACTGTGGCAGATGTTACGAATGTGTGGAAAAAAGAAGTAGGTTACTTAAAGCAGTGAAAAGTTTTTACAAGGACAGTGTGGCTCAGGTTAGAGTATGTAGGAGAGGAGATTATTTCTCAGTAAAAGTGGGCCTTAAACAAGGATGTTTGACGTCACCATTGCTGTTCAATATATTTATGGATGGGAGTGTAAGAGAAGTGAATGCTCGGGTGTTGGCAAGAGGTTTGGGGTTAAAAGATAAAGAATCTACCACAAAGTGGGAGTTGTCAGAGATTCTCTTTGCTGATGACACTGTGCTTTTGGGAGATTCTGAAGAGAAGTTACAGAGGTTCGTAGATGAGTTTGGTAGGGTATGTACAAAAACAAAATTGAAAGTGAATATAAAAAAGAGTAAGGAGATGAGGATAAAAAAAGTAGGTAACGAAAGATTGCATATGAGGTTGGAGGGAGTGAGTATGGAGGAGGTGAAAGTATTCAGATATTTAGGAGTGGAGGTGTTAGCAGATGGGTCTATGAAAGATGAGGTGAATCAGAATTGACGAGGGGAAAAAGGTGAGTGGAACGCTGAGAATTCTCTGGAGACAAAGAACTTTGTCCATGGAAGCAAAAAGGGGAATGTATGAGAGTATAGTTATACCAACGCTCTTATATTGGTGTGAAGCAAAAGAGTGGTGTGAAGATAATAAAAAAAATCGTAGTTTGGAAATTAGGAGGTGTGGGATTACCAAAACTATTATCCAGAGGGCTGAGGAGGGGTTGTTAAGGTGGTTCGGACATGTAGAGAGAATGGAACAAAATAGAATGACTTCGAGAGTGTATAAACCTGTAGTGGAGGGAAGGTAGTGTAGAGGTTGGACTAGGAAAGGCTGGAGGGAAGGAGTAAAGGAGGTTTTATGTGGAAGGGGACTTGGACTTCCAGAAAGCATGCATGAACGTGTTGGATAGAAGCGAATGGAGACAAAAAAAAAAAATTAAGTATAACGGAATAAGGCTGTTAAGTATATTGAGTAATTTGTATAGTAGAATTGTTTAAGAAAGTAGGACTAGAGGGAAACTAAGAGGATTTTCAAAAGATAATGGAGGTGTAGACCTAGTGTTAGAATTAAAGTACGTATGTCACGAGACCTTAGAAAAATATTAGAAATTTTTCCTGCATTTACGAATTGAGAGAAGGCATATGATAGTGTGGATAGGAGAACAATATGCCCGATGCTGAAAATGTATAGAATACACAGTAGGTTACTAAAAGCATTAGAGTTTTTATGCAAATAGTGAGGCTCAGGTTAGGGACTGTACCTCCTAATAAAGTGGTACAGGGTTAAGGGTGTGAGGTACTGAAACCCGACTCCTGATAAGGCGGGTGTAAGAGGTGAGTCCCTCACTTCTGCCCACTGACAAGGCAGGTGCAGTAGGCAGGAACGTCTTTACACCTGACTCCTGAATGGTGGGTGTGGGGGAGCAAATCCTTATGAGAGCATCACACTATAGACTCAGTTCATAGCACAGTAATATACATTACAAACCTACATTTTCATTTTAATTTTATTATAATTATAATAATAATTATGAAGATTATTAGTTTATAGTTTTGTATGCATAGAAAGTCAAAAAATTACTTTCTGCCGTTTTCTCGCCATTTCTGTGTGATTCAAGGCTCTCTTAGTGTAGTAACTGTTTTAGTTTTCTGCTCGTGAAACAGAGGTTAAACTTTTGCTTTCATAGTCTTTTACCCACATGTGTTACTTGAATTAAGTTTGTTCTTACAAGTTACTGCATGGTACATACTAGAGATGTATTGGATGTGAAAATTTAGATATCCTCGGATGAGGATGTGTATGAGGATGTATTATTTATTATGCTGATGCGGATGCCGATGCACATGTAAGAAATTGTGCGGATGTTCCACAGATTAGGACGTGGATGCACATGCGGATATCCGATACATCACTAGCACATACCTAGTTATATCCAGACTGGAATTCTTGGCCTATCATAGAAACTAAGACAAATTAATGATCCACCTTTATTGTAGAGCAACACCGTGTGTTTTATTAATAATTTTGCATTCGGGTACCAACGCAATATAATTATTCATTTTAAGTGATTTATGTATTTCAGCTAGTTAAATTATTACCCGAGTCATGTATTGCAAGGTATTCTTGAAGTTCAGTTTCTACTTAATTATAGATATATGTAACATGCTTTGCTTAGACACAGGATGAATCTCTTTATATCAAATATCGGTTTACCATTTAACCTTCCAAGACTTATTGAACTATTGTAAACTTTACGTGTTCTGGTTGGTGTTAAATTTTTTTAAAGATTAATTATAATATATGGCCTGTATTCAAGCCATTTAGTATGGCAATAATTATTATCCACAACAATGGTTAGGGATATTGCCAGGTAGGGCAGTATGAGTATGAGTCCCCCCCATTTGCTTCATGCCAATTATTGAGCATTGTCATGAAGCTCCCAACAAGCGGTTCGTCTCAACGTAGAAGTGGGGGTATGTGTCCCCCAAACCCTTCTGCTGTTTTGGTCTATATAGAGGCATGAGTCCAACATACCCACCTCCAATGTAGATATAAATCCCGATGTTAATCATTTGAGGCTAGTTCCTAAAACTTTCGTGTATCCATATGTTCATGTGCTACCATTCACGTGATGGATATAGGGTGCACAATAAACTAGCCCCTTCGGCGGTAAGATCGAAACTTTCACAGTGGAGGCACTGTATTTGCCACCTCTAAAGACTCAAGTCTGGTTTACTGGTTATCCTTGGATCCCTTCATATATATCTTACCCTGTCAACACAACCATAAACGTCAGGTTACAAAAACAGCTTGCTTCATTCATTCCAGTGAATCGAGCTCACACAATCTCGTTGGTTGCTCAGGTCACTTGGTCCCAAAGCCTCCATTCCTCCTTCCATTATATGAATGGCCTTTTTCACCTCTTTCCCTGCACGCCATATTCGTAAGTCTCCTCAGCTCGTACTGAATCCTCTGCATAGTATTCACATAACAAATTCACTTCAAACACGACCTCTCAACTATCTCTTGCCCCCTTTAGATGCAACACATGAAACCTGTGTTTGACGCCCATATAACAGTGTAGAAAGAACTATTTTCTGGTACAGTCCTTGTTTATCACCATGATGAGATACTTTGTCTCCACTGATGCATAAACACTATTGTTTATCCTGTCTTTATTGGACCCATTCGCCAGCACATTCACTCTCAGTTTGACATTCAATCTTTTATTGTGTAGATGTTTTTTGATACTCTCCTCACTTTGCTCTTTCGTAAGTTCAATTTTGGTTTCCTTCTTTGACTTACTCTCCCAAAATCCTCCACCATCCTTCCTCCCTTGCAAGCTTCATTGGTAAAGAGCAACTGCGTTATCTTTTTATAACACCTATCTTTTCAACAACAGAACATTCACTTCTTTTACAAACTCATCTATAAATATCATAAACAACCATGATGACATCACAAATCGCTGTCTACGGTCCACTTTTACTGAAAAATAATCCTACTCTCTTCTACATACCCTAACCTGAGCCTCACTATTTGCATAGAAACTCTAATGCTTTTAGTAACCTACTGTGTATTCTATACATTTTCAGCATCGGGCATATTGTTCTCCTATCCACACTATCATATGCCTTCTCTAAATTCGTAAATGCAGGAAAAATTTCTAATATTTTTCTAAGGTCTCGTGACATACGTACTTTAATTCTAACACTAGGTCTACACCTCCATTATCTTTTGAAAATCCTCTTAGTTTCCCTCTAGTCCTACTTAAACAATTCTACTATACAAATTACTCAATGTACTTAACAGTCTTATTCCGTTATACTTAAAACTTTTTTTTTTTTTTTTTTTTTTTTTTTAGCACGGCCGTTTCCCACCAAGGTAGGGTGGCCCGAAAAAGTAAAACTTTCATCACTCACTCCTTTACTGTCTTTCCAGAGGCACGCTTACACTACAGTTATATATCTGGAACATGGAACATTAACACCCCTCCTTCAGAGTGCAGACACTGTACTTCCCATCTCCAGGACTCAACTCCGGTCTGCCGGATTCCCTGAATCCCTTCATAAATATTACCCTCTTCATACTCCAACAGCACATCAAGTCCTAAAATCCATTTGTCTCTATTCGCTCCTATCCAACTCGTTCACACATGTTTTCTGGAAGTCCAAGCCCCCTTCCACATAAAACCTCCTTTACCCCTTCCCTCCAACCTTCCCTAGTCCAACCTCTACACCTCCTTCCTTCCTCTACAGATTTATACACACTCAAAGTCATTCTATTTTATTCCATTCTCTCTACATGTCCGAACCACCTCAACAACCCCTCTTCAACCCTCTGGATAATAATTTTGGTAATCCCATACCTCCTCCTAATTTCCAAACTACGATTTTTTTCTATTATATTCACACCACACATTACCCTCAGACACGTCATCTCCACAGCCTTGTTGCAACATTCACCACATATGCTTCACACCAATAAAAGAGCGTTGGTATAACTGTACTCTCATACATTCCCCTTTTTGCTTCTATGAACAAAGTTCTTTGTCTCCAGAGAATCTTCAGTGTTCCACTCACCTTTTTCCCCTCGTCAATTCTGATTCACCTCATCTTTCATAGACCCATCTGCTGACACCTCCACTCCTAAATACCTGAATACTTTCACCTATTCCATACTCACTCCCTCCAACCTCATATGCAATCTTTCGTTACCTATATTTTTTGTTATCCTCATCACCTTACTCTTTTTTATATTCACTATCAGTTTTGTTTCTGTACATACCCTACCAAACTCATCTACCAACCTCTGCAACTTCTCTTCAGAATCTCCCAAAAGCACAGTGTCATCAGCAAAGAGCATCTGTGACAACTCCCACTTTGTGGTAGATTCTTTATCTTTTAACCCCAAACCTCTTGCCAACACCCGAGCATTCACTTCTCTTACACTCCCATCCATAAATATATTCAACAGCCATGGTGACGTCATACACCCTTGTCTAAGGCCCACTTTTACTGGGAAATAATCTCCTCCTCTCCTACATACTCTAACCTGAGCCTCACTGTCCTTGTAAAAACTTTTCACTGCTTTCAGTAACCTACCTCTTATTCCACACATTTGCAACATCTCTGGCACGTTATAGTGTTGTGCACTGGAATATATTATAGTGCTGTAATGGTGCAAGGTATAGTGTAGTGTCCTTGTTATAGCGAGTCCTGGTGCCTTGTGCCTATTATTGTGATGGTTCCTGATATAGGTGAGGGAATCTTGATCCAAGGATCTCTAGCCATCTTCACCTAGACTGGATCAGTTTTAAATGGCTCTCATTCAAAAGCTGCTATATGATCCCAACGGGTTCGGTCCTATCCCCTAATTAAAAGAAAACGACTGTGAACGGCATCAATCTTTAAGAGCTGATGGATCATGTGCAATGAACGTAGATTTCTTAGGTGCCAATTTTGTTGGGTTCTGTGCAGTAACTGGACAATCTTATAGTCAACTTTAAACTTTTATTGGTGAAGAGTTTTTCTTAAAGAAAGCCTTTTCTTGATTTTATGTTGTGTAAGTTATGTAATTTCCATGTAAACATTACTACCACATCCACTTCTGCTACTACTACTACTAGTACTAATACTAATACTATTGGTACTACTACTACTTCCACTCCCTTGTTCCAAACGATCCCTTCCTTAATGTTCTCTGCTTTACTCGTCATAGTTGTGCATTGACAGTTGTCCAAGACATAGCAAAACATCGTCATGCCGTGCTATTTTTTTTATGAAAAAGACTTACTATGCTATATGCATTTAACACTTTCCTACTTATTCAAAGTTTCCCTTCCAGCTGTCTATAATTTACCATAAATCGTAATCTTCGTTAACAATGATCATTATTAGCCATAATCATTAATAATGTATATATAAAATAATAGACATTACAGTATGCAGTTACGCAATTCAGATGCCTTTTTAAAAAAAACGATCGTAATTTTAGGCAAATGAAAATAGGTTCCGTCTAACTCAGGTATCAGATTAAATTTATTTAGCTTCATTTTCCATCGTGACAGTCAAAAGCAATTGTAGCCACTTTTGTGTGTGAATCTAATTACCAATATAAATTTACCACCGGAGGATTTTACTCGGTAAGAAAAGTATATAATTAATCCCAGTTTTTGAAGTCACTCCAAAGGCTGACTAATGTACACAGAGGCAAGTGAAATAAAAACTGTAAATTGAATCAGAGTAATCCTCACAGCGTTATCCGGGATATTATTTGGATGCAATATATTTAATCTTGAAGTTATCTGAGTCCGGTTGATTTCATCTACTATCGTAATGATGAAATATACGTAACATTATTCCACTCGAACATTAATTACAAAAAAAAAAAAAAGTAGGATCCAGAAGCGGAGAATATTTTTATGTGAAGTTGAACAAGTTATGATGAGTCAAATATGTGAACATCGTCTACATAGATGGGAAAACTTCCATTTACCGCTTAGATAAATTCCCACTTTAAAGGGATATTTTAAATAGTTTCCGACTTTGAAAGGAACTTTAGTTTAGTTTCGCATCTTCCACTAAATGTCTCCCCTCGTGGGGAGTATTTTGTTTACAAAAATGAATGTATCTTCAGCATGACAGTTACAAAGAGGAAACAACTAACACAGGATGGATCACACACATGATGTTAAAATTCACCAGCCAGAGCTGGGAGACCTAATTTATGCAATCAGGATAACATCAAGTATTCCCCCCAAAAAAAATTTCATCAGCAACGGGAGCTTTTATGGTTTCGTTCCAGTACAGTTGGAATTAGTATTGCTGGAATTTCATCTCTCAGGATAGCCTTTTCTATACACAGGAAAAACCGAATTTTTATGAAGATATCTCCATCTCAGAGCAGAGACAACAAACATTATATGTAGGTGACAGAAAAAAACACGGGGAGATATTTAGATGACACAATGCATTAATTATCTAACTACTTGATAAGCAAGACTCGTGTGCAAGAGTTAATTAACTTTGCTCTGCTACATTTCATCTACAGTACAGTAACCTTCATTAGTCTATTACAGAGGTGACAAATATGGAGACAGAAGAAACTGCGAAGACGTAAAGATGATATGACCTGTATATCAACCTTGAAGATGTAGTTTGAGGTAGTCAGTCCCAGCCTGGATATTTATTAAATTTCATCGACTGATTAACTCATTTTTCCATTTTTTTTTTCGAACATTCTGGAAGGTTTTCGTAGCGGCCCGCCGGAGCACGGCTACCCACCCATCAAGCCTACCGTCTGGAAAAAAAACGTTTCAGAACAAAAATCCCTAACTGCTCCACATGTGTCTTGCTTATCTGCTTGTCGGTATAGTAGTCCAATAATATATTTATCTAACTGCGTACATACATTTATATATAAAGATGCATTGTCTTTTTATCCCTAGGAATACATAACAATGGATTTTTTGAAGAGAGTTACTTTTTAATTTTTAGCAAAATTACATACATCTGCGGTATGCTACTCCCCAATTCTACAAGACAGTTATTTACATAGACGAGTATCTAAATTTATATAGTTAAACATTGACACATGTCTACCCACTCATAATGCACGTAATATCACCAGCAAGTTTGTCGATAAATTATACCAATTCATCTTCAAATCATTTTTTTTGCAATTCCTTGTACACAATATTCAATAATTAGAAAGCCTATAGGATGCATTACGACAAACGTAGACTTGTATTAAGACTGAATACAAGGTATATACAGGAATTTAAAAAAAAAATATACATCATGGTTTATTAAAATAAATTTAATTAATTATTAGAGGTTGTGTGGTACTAAATGTATGAAATCACAGAAATACAATGACAATGAGAATTAAAATATGCAGTTAAAATGTTGCAGTTTATCGTCGTTCCAGAGGAAATAGATGTATGAAGTTAAGAATGAAAATTCTATAAAGCAGTTTTGTTACAGCAGTAATGTTCTTAAGAATGAAGAAACAGTAACACGGGAATAAAAAAGTTGCTAAACAAGTTCGGGAGGATGAATAAAGAATGAAAATTCAACGAACACGTTTCCACATGTGTTTGACATATTATATTGCTACCCTGAATCACACTATAGTAATGAGGTGAGTTTTAACAGTAACTCTGAAGTAACTGGTAGACAGAAAACGTTTGGAATCTTTTAGGAGCGTTACAAATTTTGAGGCATTTTATGCGTGGTGGGTTTTTACTTAGTTTGAATCGCAAACGGAGGACATGAAGTTTTATTTTTTGTACTGTGTCTATGTTACAGCTGTTAAGAAAGCTTTTAAGAACTGTATTTATATTGCCTTATATATATATATATATTTATATGCCGTGCCGAATAGGTATAATTGGTCAGTTACCATGAACTCATTTAAAATTAAGTCCTTTCTAAAATTTTCTCTTATACGTTTAAAGACAATTTTTTTTTTTCATTTAATAATTTTATACCAAAAGAATCTTAGAAAACTTACCTAACCTCATTATAACAAGCGAAATTTAATTTAAAATAATCCAAAGAAATATATTATAGATAAGTTCACAAAAACTTAATAATAAACAAACGCTATGAAATATCTCTTTTTCGTTAGGCTCTGAATGATTATTGCGAAATTACTGCATACACAAATTTTCGCTTGCCTTATTCGACAAGAAAAGCCTTGCTATTTAAATCAAAATCGCAAGTTTTACCTCTTCGGCACTACATTGTTATTGATCAATACCACTTGTTCCGTGGGTACAATAATATAATATACTGCTGGTTGAGGGAGTAAAATGAAATTAGCTCAGAGGCGTCCACACCACCGTATGTCCTTCGATGGTGGGTACAACATCTAGCTTGGCTGGATGCACCATTTTTAAGGATTGTGTGGTCTAGTGGTCAAAAGCGGCATGCGTTTTCTTTCACCATGAGGCGGGCCAAAAACACCATGGGTTCGACTCCCTGGCTAGTGTAGTGTTGTTATTGATATTATATATATATATATATATATATATATATATATATATATATATATATATATATATATATATATATATATAAAATGATGTAGTAGGTTGGTAGACAACAACCACCCAGGGAGGTACTACCGTCCTGCCAAGTGAGTATAAAACGAAAGCCTGTAATTGTTTTACATGATGGTAGGATTGCTGGTGTCTTTTGTCTGTCTCATAAATATGCAAGATTACAGGTACATCTTGCTACTTCTACTTGCACTTAGGTCACACTAGACATACATGTACACGTTTATATATACATACTCATCTGAGTTTTCTTTGATTTTATCGTAATAGTTCTTGTTCTTATTGCTTTTCCTTTTATATCCATGGGGAAGTGGAATGAGAATCTTTCCTCCGTAAGCCATGCGTGTTGTAAAAGTCAACTAAAATGCCGGGAACAATGGGCTAGTAACCCCACTTCCCGTATAGCCTACTAAAAAGAAAGAAGAAAACCGTCAAAGTGGGAAGTCTGAATGTGCGTGGATGTTGTGTGAATGATAAGAAAGAGATGATTGTTGATGTTATGAATGAGAAGAAGCTGGATATCCTGGCTTTAAGTGAAACAAAGCTGAAGGGGGTGGGAGAGTTTCAGTGGGGGAGAAATAAATGGGATTAGGTAAGGGGTTTCAAATAGAGTTAGAGCTACAGAAGGAGTAGCAATAATGTTGAAGGATAAGTTATGGCAAGAAAAAAGAGAGCATAAATGTATTAATTCAATGCTTATGTGGAGTAAAATAAAGGTTGGATTTGAAAAATGGCTTATAGTAAGCGTTTATGCACCTGGAGAAGAGAGAAGTGTAGAGGAGAGAGAGAGATTTTGGGAAATGTTGAGTGAATGCGTGGTGAATTTTGGACCAAGTGTTAGAGTACTTGTGGTTGGGGATTTCAATGCTAAAGTGGGCAAAAATGTTGTGGAGGGAGTAGTAGATAAATTTGGGGTGCCAGGGGTAAATAAAATGGGGAGCCTTTAATTGAGCTATGTGTAGAAAGAGGTTTGGTAATAAGTAATACATACTTTATGAAGAAGAGGATAAATAAATATACAAGGTATGATATAGCACGTAATGAAAGTAGTTTGTTAGATTATGTATTGGTGGATAATAGGATGATGGGTAAGCTTGAGGATGTACATGTTTATAGAGGGGCAACTGATATTTCGGATCATTATTTAGTTGTAGCGACAGTTAGAGTAAGAGGTAGATGGGATAAAAGGAACATGACAACTACAAGTAAGAGAGAGGTGGAAGTTTATAAACTAAGGGAGGAGGAAGTTCGGGTGAGATATAAGCAACTATTGGCAGAAAGGTTGGATAGTGCAATTATGAGCAGTGGGGGGGGGGGTTGAAGAGGGTTGGAATAGTTTTAAAAATACAGTATTAGAATGTGGAGCAGGAATTTGTGGTTATAGGAGGGTGGGTGCAGGAGGAAAGAGGAGTGATTGATGGAATAAAGTAAAGGGTGTGATAAAGGAGAAAAAGATAGTTTATGAGAGGTTCTTTAAAGCACAAGTGTTATAATTACCGCATAGTATATGGAGAGTAAAAGAAAGGTGAAGAGAGTGGTGAGAGAGTGTAAAAGGAGAGCAAATGATAGAGTGGGAGAGGCACTGTCAAGAAATTTTGATGAAAATAAGAAAAAAATTTGGAGCGAGATAAACAAGTAAAGAAAGCTTAGGGCACGAATGGATTTGTCAGTTAAAAACAGAGTAGGAGAGTTAGTAGATGGGGAGATGGAGGTATTGGGTATGGCGAGAATATTTTGAGGAACTTCTAAATGTCGATGAAGATAGGGAAGCGGTAATTTCATACACTGATCAGGGAGGTATACCATCATTTAGGAGTGAAGAAGAACAGGATGTGAGTGTGGGGGAGGTGCGTGAGGCATTACGTAGAATGAATAGGGGTAAAGCAGCTGGAACTGACGGGATCATGACAGAAATGTTAAAAGCAGGGGGGGGGGGTATAGTGTTAGAATGATTGGTATTTTTGTTTAATAATTGTATGAAAGAGGGGAAGATACCTAGGGATTCGTAGAGAGCACGTATAGTTCCATTATATAAAGGGAAGGAAGACAAGAGAGATTGTAAAAATTATTGGGGAGTAAGTTTACTGAGTATACCAGTGTTCGGTAGGGTAATTATTGAAAGAATTAGAGGTAAGACAGAGTAGGATCGCAGATGAACAAGGAGGCTTTAGAGTGAGTAGGAGATGTGTAGACTAAGTGTTTACATTGAAGCATATATGTGAACACTATTTAGATAAAGGTAGAGAAGTTTTCATTTCATTTATGGATTTAGAAAACGCATAGTAAAAGTAAGTCACAGTAGGTCTTAGACAGGAATGTGTAATGTCACCATGGTTATTTAATATATTTATAGTTGGAGTTGTAAAAGAGGTAAATTCTACGGTGTTGGGGAAAGGGGTGGGATTAAATTATGGGGAGTGAAATACAAAATGGGAGTTGACACAGTTACTTTTTCCTGATGATACTGTGCTTATGGGAGAGTCTATAAAGAAGTTGCAAAGGTTAGTGGACGAGTTTGGGAGAGTGTGTGATGGTAAAAATTTGAAAGTGAACGTAGATAAGAGTAAGGTGATGAGAGTATCTAATGATTTAGATAAAGAAAAATTGGATATCACATTGGAGAGAGGGAATATGGAAGAAGTGAACGTTTTCAGATATTTGGGAGTTGACATGTCAGCAGATGGGTTTATGAAGGATGAGGTTAACCACAGAATTGATGAAGGAAAAATGGTGAGTGGTGCATTGAGGTATATGAGGAGACAAAAAAACGTTACCTATGGAGGCAAAGGAGGGAATGTATGAAAGTATAGTGGTACTAACTCTCTTATAACATTGTGAAACTTGGATTGTAAATGCTGCAGCGAGGAGGCTGCTGGAGGCAGTGGAAATGTCCTGTCTAATGACACTGTGTGGTGTAAATATTATGTAGAAAATTCGGAGTGTGAAAATTAGAAGCCCTCAGTCAGAGGGCTGAAGATGGGTTTTTGAAGTGGTTTGATCATTTAGAAAGAATGGATCAAAGTAGAAAGACATGGAGAGCATATAAATCTGAAGAAGAAGGAAGGCGGGGTAGGGGTCGTCCTCGGAAAGGTTGGAGGGAGAGGGTAAAGGAGGTTTTGTGGGCGAGGGGCTTGGACTTCCAGCAAGCGTGCGTGAGCATGTTAGATAGGAGTGAATGGAGACGAATGGTTTTGGGGACCTGACGATCTGTTGGAGTGTGAGGAGGGAAATATTTAGTGTAGGGATTCAGGGAAACTGGTTATTTTTATATTGCCGGACTTGAGTACTTAAAATGGGAAGTACAATGCCTGCACTTTAAAGGAGGGGTTTGGGATATTTATAGTTTGGAGGTATAATATACGTTTATATATGCTTCTAAACTGTTGTGTCTGGGTGCCTCTCCAAATCAGTGATTATGTATGAGTGAGGTAAAAATGTTGAATGATGAAAGTATTTTCTTTTTGGGGATTTTCTTTCTTTTTGCGTCACCCTGCCTCGGTGGGAGACGGCCGACTTGTTGAAATATATATATATATATATATATATATATATATATATATATATATATATATATATATATATATATATATATATATATATATATATATATTGTCATCCAAATAGATATGTTTATGAGCTCATCATTAACATTAAGTGAAACTGGATTTGAGCAGATGACAGCAGTGTGTTATATGGAAACATGGAAACAGAACAAGTTTAAATACCTCAGACGCACTGGCAAGGTCATTGACGAAGATAAAGGAAAGAAAAAGGCCAAAGACACTGCTCTGAGGCACCCCTATGTCAATAGGTCAAGTTGACGAGCTTATGCCATTAATTCTGTCTTGATAAATTAGACACATGTGCAACACCTCTGTATCTTTAATGAGGAAACGTTTCGCCACGCAGTGGCTTCATCAGTCCATACAAAGGAGAATGGTGAAGAAAAGGAGGAGTTTGAGGTAATCAGTCCCTCAGCTTTGAGTCGATGTATTCAGTCCATCAATCTTGAAAAGAATACAGCAGATGTTCGATGAAGTGGCTTGTATACAGTTGGCAGGTGAGGTGCAGCAGTCGTAGGTGGTATCACATTTGACAAATCCAAATGTTGATGTAGGTTATGCCTAAAGTTTAGGCAAGTGAATAATTCCCTGTATTAAGATTCCAAGATGTTGCTGTGTCTGACAGGAATGTAGATGAATGGTTCAGAGAACCGACAAGTTAATAAATTAGACACATGTGCAACACTTCACTGTTCTTCACTATTCTTTTTTGTATGGACTGATGTATCCATTGTGTGGCGAAACGTTTTCTCATTAAAGATACCCAAGTGTTGCACATGTGTCTAATTTTTCAACATGTCGGTTCTCTGAATCATTCATCTACATTAATTATGTCTTGTTGGTGTTTGTCAAAGTAGGGCTTTAATGTATGCAATATTGTACTTATTAACGAAGCAGAATGTTGTGGCCTATTGTATCAAAAACCACAACAAATAATACTCGTTATATTTTTATAAATACAGTCAAACGTTTTAACGACTGATTAATTCGTACTTTTACCTGGCCGTAAACCAAACTGGCAGGGGGTTAAGAATATTGGAAAATGTTTTGAGAAAGTAAACTCGTTTACAACTTAATTTTTCAAAGTTTTTTTAGTAACAATGGCAAGTTAAATATTTGCCTGTAGTTGCTGATATATGTTGGGTCAGGTCCTTTATGTATTAGGATAACTACCTGTGCTATGTTAAGTATGGTTGGGATGTGTTTGGCTTTTAATTATATGGGGCAAAAATGTTACAATGACAGGTAAAAAGTACGTCTGCTGCTTTCTCATATATTAAAAAAGAAGAAACACTTTCATCATCATTCACTCCATCACTGTTCCGCAACACACAACACATCTCCACTCCTTCAGAGCGCAGGCACTGAACTTCCACCTCCAGGACGCAAGGTCGGCTAACCGGTTTCCCTGAATCCATTCATAAATGTTATTTTGCTCACACTCCAACAGCACATCAAGTCATGAAAATCATTTGCCTCTACTCGCTCCTCACACGCTCACATTGGCTTGCTGGAAGCCTAAGCCCTTCACACAGAAAACCTCTTTTAACCCCCTCACTCCACCTTCTCATAGGACGACCCCTACCCCACCTTCCATCCACTACAGATTTATAAGCTTTCTAAGTCATTCTATTTTGTTCCCTCGTCTCTAAATGTCCGACCCACCTCTACAACCTCTCATCAGCTCTCTGGATATTATTTTTAGAAACCCTGCACTCCCTTCTAATCTTCAAACTATGGATTCTATGCATAATATTTATACTGCACATTTCCCTCAGAAACGACATACCAGTACCTCCAGCCTTCTTGTTGCAACATTCACCACTCATGCTACACACGCATAAGAGAGGATTGTTACCACTATACTCTTGTACATTCCCGTCTTTGCTTCCATGGATAACGTCATTTGTCTTCACAGACTCTTCTGTGCACCACTCAACTTTTTTCCCCTCGTGAAAGGCGAGGTGAACCATAGAATTATGGTTCACCTCGCCTTTCATAGATCTATCTGCTCACAAGTCAACTCCAAAATATCTGAATACATTAACTTTCTCCATACGCTCTCTCTCCATTCTGATATCTAATCATTAATTGCCTAATTTTTTTGTTCTCATCAACGTGCTTTTTCCTATGTTCACTTTCAATTTCCTTCCTTTACACATCCTCCAAAATTCGTCCATCAACCTTTGCGACTTCTCTTCAGAATCTCAATGTCATCAGCAAAAGCAAGTTTTTTAGTGAATATATTATTGAAATAACTTCTGGAACATTAGTTGAGAATGCTACACTTGAAGAGAGCTTGGAAAATTTCCAGAACGATGAACGTTCCTGAGACATTGAAATTAGGTATCAGGATTACATTTGATCTTGACGTTGAGAAAAAACCACTTAGTTTGTTATCTGTTTCAGAAGGCTGAGTGAGGGAGGGGAGTTCATTTAGTTTAGAAAGAAATATATATTTTTTTTTTTTGATAATTTTTTAGAGTCAGAGATGTGAGAGAATGTTTCTCATGTATTTTTTCTGACCCCTTTCACTTTAATAAACGTGCTGGCATTACACAATTTAGACTTCCTAATTAGTTTAGAGAGTACTGAGCATAATTTTTAACTGATCACTGGTTATTAATCTCAGTCTGAATTTTTTTTGTAGTTATATACCTTAAAAATGGATCTGATAATGATGTTTGTTAGCCATGTGGTATTTAGTCTTTTTGTTGTGACATGATTTGATTTTATAGGATAATGCATATTATAGATGCTTTGAATTTCTTGTAGAAAAACACTGACACATCTGTCAATGTCCTGAGTGTCAGTTACCTCTCTTTGCTGGTTAATGTCAATGACTGATGTGATGAAGTTATTTATTGATGTCTTTTCGAGAAGTACGAGTTTTAGTTTACATTGGTTGTTTTGAGAGTATCTCTTATACTGGTCCAGATGTGGTCAAGGAGGGTGGCAGTCGTCTCTGAAATACTTGTGGGTTTAATTATAGATAGTGTTTGCAAATAATTGCATATGTTAAGGAAGCCAGGTACTTGCAGGTCTTCAAATTGGATTAGGGAATGTTGAAGTTTCTAGCAGTTACACTGGTCACTGAATACAAAAGTGTTGTTTAAAATTACAAAGAGTCTCCGTTTATGAAAATGTGGACTCAGGAAGGTTGCTGTTATCCTTGAACTAGAAAGGAAGGTAAATAGTGTGTACAGGGAAAATGCTCTTGATTCAAACCTGTAATGCATAATTCTTTAAAAAGTACATACAATTTTCACTATTTCTCATCAATAGCCTTTTTTTTTTTTTTTTTTGCAGGAGAAGGGGGAAAGGTTTGTACTGAATGCACCATCAAATTGTGCAATTTTCTTTGATTTGGACACTGTTGGATTCTTGGCATCTCCAGCAATATAAAGCGAATGACTAACTTGAGATTCATGCATTACATCTTACTAACTGGTCTGCATACGTTCTTTCCCGGAAGTCATACAGGGACTTTTGCTACCAAACTGCACAAACAGTGGAGATAACGTTTGAAATCCGTATGGAGAATTGGCATTTTTACTGTAAATGCGTGTTATAACTACTCTCATTAGGGAAGCCGATCACCTAATTTTGGCTGTAGGAATATCAGGCCAAGAGTTGCGACCCATTTTCTGCAGTACTTTTGCAGCATATTTTTGCCAGGTTTTTATTCGAAATGTTAAATACGTTTCTTTTGTAGTACCAATGGTTTGAGGCAGCCAACGTATAATGTAGGCGAGTGTTACTTCTGCATGTTGCCTCCAGTCGGTGAAGGCATTTGCAAAAATTAAAGTGGACTGAACAATGAACTAACATACCCTCCACTATATTCCCGGTACCTTATGGCAAAGAACTATTTTTGACATCCCCCTAAGTCTATACTCCGTTGAGTCACAGAATGAGGAGAATAACGGAACTTGCAAAACGTGAGAGTTTGGTATATTTTAAATCTCACATGATAACTTCGATTGAATTAAACGACCTCATGAGAAATTTAGAACTTCCAGACAGTAAGGCCGAACAGTTGGACTCCAGATGGCAGCAAAAGAATTTCCTCGCAGAAAATCCCTTTATGTCACGTGGGTACTTAAGGGAGATGTAGGAGTAAGAATGCACTCTCCGGTTGGTCGATAACACGTATATTGGCAGAGTCTTGAGGGGAGTATAGCCCAGGTTACCTGCCTCGCCTTATGCCTATACTTGAAGTGAAAGGGAGGCCTGCGGGCAAGCGCTCACATGCACCACTGCATGACATCACATGCTAGCCACTGAGCCTAGCTGAACAGAGAGCTTATATATAACATGGATGATACACCTTACGATATGCTACACAAGTATATTACATAGGAATTCAGTAACACTACTGACATCTCGGTTATGTTACGTATGGCATCTCAACATACAATACGTAATCTACAGACTGAACAGGTAGGTGGCTCTAGGCTGATTCTATACAATAGCAAACACATATAACTTAGAACTAATCACGGAAATGGTAATGGGATATACTCAATTGAATGGATAACACTGGAATGGATGTTATGGTAGGATGGTAGTCAAATAGATGTTATTGTAATGTGTTACAAATTATGGTAACCAATCACAGTACAATAATAAGATAGAAATGATCGATCGATCTGTATTCATGTACTCTACGGATTCAGAGGAAGAATATATATTTACATTGAAGAAAGTGTTTAAGAGAAAAGGCAGACTCGGCACACACAAGTTATTACTGTTAAATCTCAGAATTCAGAGGGAATGTGAACACACACACACACACACACACAAAAAAAAAAATCTGGATACTACTCGGTTAATAACAAAACACACAGCTGACAACTTCTTTTACCTTAATCATCTAATTATACAGGCTATGTACATTTAGACCCAACTCTGCTAGAGTAAGATTTACATATGCAGAATGGTTATCATCTCTGGATGGCTTAAATTCTTGAGGATCTAAATTGGTATTTACACATGCCGTGGTTGAGGTATTTACATATAATACTTGAGGATTTTTCAATACTTGTCGTGTACATAAGGAGTAATGACATTCAGGTTGTTTCTCTGGCTGATTACTAGAAGTAGAGGGTACAGGGTCAGATGGATTGTCATTGTCAGTTACAACAGTCTGGTAGTCAGGGGCCTCGCCTTCATCACACACTAAGTTCATATGGTCCAAATGCGACTCTTTACATTGACCAGTACTAATTTCTTTAACTTTATACTTTTTGCCATTGATATGTTCGATTACTCGATAAGGACCAACAAACTTTTGATCGAGCTTAGGCATTGTGGATGTTTTATTAAAGTTAGACAGCATCACTCTCGAACCTACTTTAATCTTGGTCGGCTTTGCTCGAGTATTAGTGACTCTTTTAAATTCTCCTGTTGATTTATGAAGTGTTTCACGAATTCTTCTAAAAACACTTTGAACTAAGCTGGTACGAGTTGCTATGAAATCATCAGGGTTGTAATTTGGTTTTGGGTTAGAATATACCAACTCATTAGGCAATCGCTTATCTACACCGTACAACGCATAATGTGGAGTGTCACCTATAGCAACATTGTAAGCAGAATTTATGGCACATTGAACATCAGGTATAACTTCATCCCAAGATTCACTAATGGGGATGATAGTGGCTCACAAGACATCAAGTACTTTCTTATTTGTTCGTTCTGCTAACCCATTACTTGCAGGATGATGAGGAACAATGGTTGATTTAGAGATCTTGTACAAAGAACACAACTTTTCAAGAATCTCATTACAGAATTCACCTCCGTTATCTGTTACTAGGGACTCAGTGGTGTTATGTCTACAGATTGTACGCTCTTTAAAAACTTTAGCTACAGTCTCCGCAGTCGTATCTGCAATAGGCACTAACTCGCAGTACCTGGTAAAATTGGGCAGGCAGACCGTATCACCCCTCTCTTTTAATGCATAGTTATCAAAAAGTTCACCGAAGACCTGACCAGCTACTTCAATATCTGGTTCTCTAATGACAGTACACTTAGAGGCGTCACGGAATCCCTCCTAGAAGACATTACAGTCATCAAAGAGCAGAGAATATCGGTCTCTCGCTTAATTCCAACAAACAAGAACAAATCAAAGATGTCATTCAAGGAGTTATAGTTATTGATACCATTGATTGCCTCTCTTGGTTCTAATGCCTTCGGTGAGATTTTGGGGAAAAAAATTCCTTAATTTCCAATGTATGAAAACCTAGATCAGTGACGTTGACGATAATGATGTCTTCTTTCTCTTCACGAAGTATCTATTCCTCCCTAAGCTAAATTAATTTTTATAATGCTCTTCATCGTTCATCAGCTCTAATCTGGGAGAGTACAACTCCCTCCTAAAGTCCAGGAAAAATGTCGTAAACCTTTCTCTGTAAGAATCACTGTCGAAGAAAGCTACACGTCTAGTGGAACGAGATAGAATTACAAATTGCCATCCCAAATTTCTTTAAGTAGAACCGGTCGTTGAACACAAATTTAAAATATTTTAAGTACAAATAAATCAATTTAAAAAAAAAATTATTGTTTACGGAAAGATCAAAGTTTGAAAGTCTTTTACATGAAAGTCAAACAGGCGCTGATCCACCAGGAGGCCTGGTCACAGACCGGGCCGCGGGGGCGTTGACCCCCGAAACTCTCTCCAGGTCTCTCCAGGTAGGTCATCTACTCATACTTTAGTTTAGATATATCAGTCTTTGTAATATATAGAACTTTGTCATTCTTTAATTCCTTTCGAGCTTTAGAAAATCTTCACAGCAGTTAGGCACAGAAGGTTTCAATAAGGCATACCTTTACAAAGGTTAATCTCATCTTGAGAGATATTGAAAAACCCTGTATAAATTATAAAATTCATTGGTTCTCACAACAAGGTTAGTAGCATCATTAGATGCGAAACTAAGTACAGAACCTAGTGCGCATTTACAGATTTAATCCAATTGTTTATTAGAAAACGTAACAAATTAATTGTCTGTTTGTCTTCACCATTGACACTGAGAAATTGAAAAGCAAAACTTAAGGTCGATATTGTCCCGCACATTGGAGAGAGGAGATTAGACGACGTTTCGGACCGACTTTGACCAATTACAAAGTCACACTAACACAGCATCAATGAAACATAAAATACAATATAATACCGAGAGACGCCAGAGTACTATTTTTATCTTTGCATGATTTCATGGAAGTGTTTAAAATCTACAAGTACGACTCCTTCAGCATACAGTTAGGCACGATAAAGCTTAATTATATTACAAGGCTGTAGGTTAGAAAGAATTTGAAATTAGAATACTTAGGAACATTGAATAAAGCTAGTGATCCCTTACAAGGACCGGTATAAGAGGATCATAACCGCTGGTTCATCGACCAGCAAAAGTATGTTTACTGAGCACGGGTTGCATGGTACACGATAATTAAAATTATTATTGCTTTCAAAATTGCCAGATGTTCCTTTAAGTTGACTGTCAATAATATTGACATGAACATTTTAACAGTTAAATTGAACAGCCATACAATCTGTTAGAGTATACGTGGATCCTATCAGTGAGAGTATTTCAACAATGTATATGTAATGGAATACATGTAATATCTCATCTCGAGTATACATACGATATATCAGTGAAAGCATACAATCATACAATTGCTTTACCCTGAGTCAATCTTGAGATTGTCTCCCGTGAATCACCATCCTCTCGCTCTAGCACTGACCAGGATGCATTCGTCTCTCCTCAAGTCTAATGGCTCTCTTCGTCTATGTCTATGTCTCTGTCGATGCCTCTCGCTCTCCCAATTTCTCAGACAAATTGGGAGAGATCGACAGAGAGAAACAGACTACGTGTCTGTTTCTTAGTGTTTTTTTTTTTAACTTTGTCACTCTTTCACTGTCAATCTTACCGTTTCTCTCCTGGCTCTGCCAAAACAAAGCCATGCCTATGTCAATTCTTATCCTTTCCTTTAAATTTTCATCCTTAATCTTGTCAGTCTCAATCACTTTCCGTGAATCTCTCTCTCTCTCTCTCTCTCTCTCTCTCTCTCTCTCTCTCTCTCTCTCTCTCTCTCTCTCTCTCTCTCTCTCTCTCTCTCTCTCCATCTTTCTTTCATTCTTGTCTGTTTGCCTGTCTGTCTCCTTTTCTGTGTCTGTCTGTCTGTTTCTCTCTCTCTCTCTCTCTCTCTCTCTCTCTCTCTCTCTCTCTCTCTCTCTCTCTCTCTCTCATAATGTGACAGAAAAAAGAAATGTAGCTGTACTGACAGACGTGCACAAATATCATAATTCAAATCGCCCGCCAAACAGCGACATCATAACCCCTCTTACATTATACACTCTTCTTCCAACTTCCAGGACTCATATCTGGTAATCGGTTTTCCTGAACCTTAACACCACGTCAGATTCCCAAAAACCTCATGTCTCTACTCATTGCAGTCTAATACCCTGACAAGCCTGCTGGGTTATTCAGGTCCCAATCGCTTAAAAACCTTCACACCCTTCCTAGAAAAACGTTTATCCTCCCCTTCCTGTTATCTTTGGTTTATTCATACTCTTGTTTATCCTTTTGTGCTCCATCCTAAGTACCCAAACAACCTGGACAATCCCTCATCTGCCAATTGATTACGTTTCACATTCTCCTACCATTTTATAAGTTTTATACTCAACCAAGAGTTATTACTTGGGATTCATTTTTTAAAGGAAAACTATATTCAGACCATTTATTGGCTATAATTAAAGAACCTCTATAATTAATCTATAATTAAAGAACGAATGACTCCTCCTCTCATGCACTTTTATATCGTCTTAACATTGAAACGTAAGTGACTCATGTTCACTGATGCACTCACCTCTGAGCCTCTCTATCTATCTCTGCCTCTGTGTGTCTGTCTGTCTCTCTCGCTCTCTCTCTCTCTCTCACTCACTCTCGTTTCACTTTTTTTCTATTCTGAAATACCGAGGTTATAAGATACAGGACTCTTATATGGTGTAAGCATAAAGTATAATATCTCTCTTCACTGGAGGCGAGGGAAACTTCCAATAAATAAATAACTAATTGGCACTTCTTCTTCTTTGCGTAAGTGTGTAATAATGGAGGATGAGGAGGAAGAAGAAAGGGTGATGGATGCGAGATGGAGAGTTCGTGTAAGTGGAGTGGCGGTGGCAGTGAAGTATAGTGTTGGTGGAGGGTGGGTGGATGACTGAGGGATGGAGGGTGGAACGGTGACCATGGAATGGGTGAATGGTTGGTGGTCACAGTGATGGTCGAGGGTAGTGGATGGTGGTCACAGTGGTGGTCGAGGGTAGTGGATGGTGGTCACAGTGGTGGTCGAGGGTAGTGGATGGTGGTCACAGTGGTGGTCGAAGGTAGTGGATGGTGGTGACAGTGGTGAACAAGCGATATGAAGAGAATCATCATAGGCATTTTATTTTAATTATTAACACATCGGCCGTTTCCCACCAAGGTAAGGTGGCCCGACAAAGAAAAACTTCCATCATCATTCACTGTATCACACTCTTGCCAGAGGCATGCTTACACTACAGTTATAAAACTGAAATATTAACATTCCTCCTTCAGAGTGCCGGCACTGTACTTCCTATCTCCAGGAATCAAGTCTGGCCTGCCTGTTTTCCTGATCCCTTCATAAATGTTATATTGCTTTCACTCCAACAGCACGTCAAGTCATAAAAACATTTGTCTCCATTCACTCCTATCTAACACGCTCACACAAGCTTGCTGGAAGTCCAAGCCCCTTGTACACAAAACATCCTTTACCCCTTCCCTCGAAAATTTCTTAAACTGACGCCTACTCTGCATTCCTTCCACTACAGTTTTATGCATTCTCAAAGTCATTCGTTTTCGTTCCATCCTCTCTACATGCCCAAATCATCTCAATAACCCCTCCTCAGCACTCTGAATAATAGTTTTTGATAATTCCCCACCTCCTCCTAATCTCCAAACTACGAATTCTCTGCATTGTATTCACACCACACATTGCCCTTAGACATGACATCTCCACTGCCTCAAGCCTTCTCCTTGTTGCAATATTGACCACCCATGCCTCACATCCATACAAGAGCATTGGTATAACTATACTGTCATACATTCCCACCTTTGTTTTCAAGGATAAAGTTCTCCATCTCCACAGACTTCTCAGTGCACCACTCACCTTTTTCCCTCATCAATTCTATGATTCACCTCATCTTTCATAGGCCGATCTGCTGACACTTCCTCCATACACTCTCCCTCCAACCTGATATCCGGTCTTCTGATACCTAATTTTATCCTCAACACCTTACTCTTCCCTATATTCACTATTAATTTCTTTCTTTTACATACCCTACCAAACTCATCAACCAACCTCTACAACTTACTTCAGACTCTCCCAAAAGCACAGTGTCATCAACAAAGAGCAACTGTAACAACTCCCACTTTGTGTTAGATTCTGTATTTTTCAACCCCACACCTCTTGCCAACACCCGAGCATTCACTTTTTTTACAATTCCATCTATAAATATATTGAACAACCATGGTGACATCACATATCCCCGTCTAAGGCCTACTATTACTGGGAAAGAATATCCCTCTCGCCTACTTACTCTAACCTGAGCCTCACTGTCCTCGTAAAGAGCTTTCACTGCTTTCAATAACCTACCTCCTATTCCATACATTTGCAACATCTGGCACATTGCCCCTTCCCCCCCCTATCCACCCTATCATACGCATTTTCCAAATCCATAAATGCCAAAATAACCTCTTTACTCTTATCTAAATACTGCTCACCTATAAGTTTCACTGCAAACGCTTAGTCTACATACCCCTTACCCATCCTAAAACCTCCTTGTTCATCTGCTATCCTGCTCTCCGTCTTACTCTTAAGTCTTTCAATAATAAATCTACCATACACTTTACCAGGTGTACTCAACAGACTTATTCCCCTAGGATTTTTTACATTCTCCTTTGTCCCCTTTGCCTTTATACAAAAGAATTGTGCATGCTCTGCCCCACGCACTTCACCCACACTCACAACTGGTTCTTTCTCACTCCTACAAGATGTTATTCCTCCTTGCCCTATACACGAAATCACAGCTTCCCTATCTTCCTCAACATTTAACAATTCCTCAAAATATTCCCTCTATTTTCCTGATACCTCTAACTCACCGTTTAATAAGTCTCCTCTCCTATTTTTAATTAACAAATCCATTTGTTCCACAGGCTCTCTTAACTTATTAATCTCACTCCAAAACTTTTTTTTATTCTCAACTAAATTTTTTGATAACATCTCACCCACTGTTTCATTTGCTCTCTTTTTACATTGCTTCACCACTCAACCTCTCTTTTTCTCTCCATATACTCCTCCCTCCTTGCACCACTTCTACTTTGTGAAAACCCCTCATATGATATGCTAACTTTTTCTCTCTTACTACTCTCTTTACATCATTCCACCAATCACTCTTCTTCCCTCCCGCACCCACTTTCCTGTAACACAATCTTTTGCAGTACACTCTAACACTGTTTTTAAACTTACCCCATACATCTTCTACCCCACTGCCCATCTATCCTCCAATAGTTGCTTATAATTTACCCTAACTGCCTCCTCCTTTTGTTTATAAACCTTCACCTCTCTCTTACTTGCTGCTTCCATTTTCCTTGTATCTCATCTACCTTTTACTCTCACTGTAGCTAGAGCTAAAAAGTGACGTGATACCTCTGTGGCCCCTCTATAAACAAGTATATCCTGAAGTCTACTCAACAGTCTT
Source organism: Cherax quadricarinatus (assembly GCF_038502225.1). Classification (NCBI taxonomy): domain Eukaryota; kingdom Metazoa; phylum Arthropoda; class Malacostraca; order Decapoda; family Parastacidae; genus Cherax; species Cherax quadricarinatus. The sequence goes on from NC_091310.1 coordinate 13,272,629, forward strand.
TTATCTACCAACAAGTAGTCCAACAAACTACTGTCATTACGCCCTATATCATATTTTGCATACTTATGTATCCTTTCTTTTTTCTTAAAACATGTGTTACCTATAACTAAACCCCTTTCTATACAAAGTTCAATCAAATACTCCCCATTATCATTTACACCTGGCACCCCAAAGTCATCTACCTCACCCTCTTTAAAAGCTTCTCCTTCTTTAGCATTTAGGTCCCCTTCCACAATTACTCTCTCACTAGGCTAAAAGCATCCTACACACTTGCTTAAAACCTCCCAAAATCTCTTTCTCTCTCTTGTATACTCCTCTCTTCTCCAGGTGCAGACACACACTTATTATGACCCACTTTTCACACATCCGACCCTTATTTTAATCCACAAAATCCTTGAATTTATATGTTTATATTCCCTCTTCTCTCTCTGTAACTGATCCGTCAACATTATTGCTACTATTTCCATAGCTCTTCAGCTTTGTTTCGCTTAGGGCTAAGACATCCAACTTCTTTTCCTTCATAACATTAGCAATAATCTCTTTCTTATCATCCGCACTACATCTGCGCACACTCAAACACAATAATTTTATAAAGCTTTTCTTATTCTTGTTTTTAGTAGTTTATACAGGAGAAAGGGTTACTAGCCCATTGCTCCCGGCATGTAATCGCTTCCTAAGACACGCATGGCTTACGGCGGAAGAATTCTGTTCCACTTCCCCATGGAGATAGGTAGAAAGAAACAGGAGCAAGAAGTAGGAAGAAAATGTGTGTGTATAATATATATATATATATATATATATATACATACATATATATATATATATATATATATACATACATATATATATATATATACATACATATATATATATATATATACATATATATATATATATATACATATATATATATATATATACATACATATATATATATATATATATATATATACATATATAGATATATATATACATATATATATATATAAATATATATATATATATATATACATATATATATACATACATATATATATATATATATATATACATATATATATACATACATATATATATATATATATATAAATATATATATATAAATAAATATATATATATATATATATAAATACATATATATATATATATATATATATATATATATATATATATATATACATATATATATATATATATATATTATATATACATACTAACCCAGAGGGGTTAGTATATATATGCTTGTACATGCATGTGTAGTGTGACCTAAGTGTAAGTAGAAGCAACAAGCCATACCTGCAACCTTGCATGCCTCTGAGACAGAAAAAGACACCAGCAATCTTACCATCATGCAAAAAATTACAGGCTTGTGTTTCATACTAATTTGGCAGGACGGTAGTACCTCCCTGGGTGGTTACTGTCTACCAACCTACTACTTGCATCATGGGCTTGCCGTCCCTAATTTTGAAGGTTCTCATTTTCCATCCAATCACTTTCCTTGCCGATGCGGTAGATACATTGTTGTGGTCTTTGAAGGCAAGACCCTCTGGACCCTCTGACATTATCATTCTTAGGTCCTTCACATTATTTTATCGCTCTGCTGTATGGTTAGAATTTGTTGTATACCCTGATACAGTTTTAATTTCCTCAGGTTTTCCATATCTGAGTAGTTGAAATTTCTCTTCACTGAACTTCATATTGTTTTGAGTGGCCCATTTGAAGATTTGATTGATGTCCGCCTGGAGTCTTGCAGTGTCTTCGATGGAGATCACTGTCATGGCAATTCGGGTATTATCCGCTAAGGAAGACACGGAGCTATAGCTTACATCTCTATTTCAGATATGAGGATGAGGAAAAGGATGGGAGCGAGTACTGTGCCTTGTGGAACAGTGCTTTTCACTGTAACTGCCTTGGACTTTACTCTGTTTTCTGTTTATTACTCTTTGTGTTCTATTTGTCAAGAAGTTTTAGATCCATTACCAACTTTCCTTGTTATTCTTTTATCGCGCATTTTTTGCGCTATTACACCGTGGTCACATTTGTCAAAGGCTTTTGTAAAGTCTGTGCATACTACATCTGCTCTGCATTTTGCTTATCCTCAATGGCATCCAGGACCTTGTCACAGTGGCCAAGTAGCTGGGACAGACAGGAGCAACCTGCTCGAAACCCGTGTTGCCCTGGGTTGCTTAACTGATAAGTATCTATGTGGTTGGAGATCTAACTTCATACAACTTTTTCAAAGATTTTAATGATATGTGATGTTAGTGATATTGGTCTATAGTTCTTTTCAATTGCTTTACTGCCACCTTTGTAGAGTGGGGCTATTACTGTTATTTTGAGTGTGGGATGGCCTCTCTGTCCATGTTCCCTCTCCATAGAATGCTGAAGGCACGTGACAGGGGCTTCTTGTGGTGTTATGATAATATCAGAGTTTTTCGAGATAATAAATAGTCTGGGTAACGGCTCACTAAACACTAAGTCGTGTTGGGACTTAAGTATCTCACTCATGTCTTTGCTGTCATTTGTGTATTTCCCATCTCGCCTAAGCAGGGTCCCAATACCGGATGTTGTTTTTCCCATAGATTTAAGGCATAAGAGAAGTATTTTTTTTTCAATTTACCTTATGGCCTTAAGTTCTTCCTGCGATTCTTGTCTCCTGTAAGATTCCTTCAGCTTAAGTTCGAAATATGCTATATCACTGACCAGTGTCTCCTTTCGTATTTCAGCAGCTCTGTGATTCTTCGCCTTCGTCTGTACAGGGAGCTTCTCTCTCTTTTTAGCTTACATCTTCTCTTTTTTTCTCGTAATGGAATGTGCCTTGAGAAGATCTCAAGAACCACAGAGAAAAATTTTTCAAGGCAAAGATTCGGATCCGTGTTTAAGATGTCTTCCCAGCTTGTTTCATTTAGGGCATAGTTGACTTGTTCCTATTGTATGTTTTTATTATTGAAGTTGAATTTTGTGAAGACACCCTCATGACTGATCACATTTTTTTAGTGAGGACCCCTGTGCATTCATGTCTGTACTTATTATATTGTGATCTGAGTGTGTTGTATATATAGTTATATTACATATCAAATCGTTGTTGTTAGTGAAGATGTGGTCCAGAGTATTTTCTAGTCTTGTAGGCTCTAATATTTGCTTTTTAAGGTGAATTTGGTGCAGAGATTTAGTAGCTCGAGTGTGTGCGAATTTTCATCTGAGCTGCCTCCTGGGATGATCTCTGCTAAAATATTATTTTCTTCACTCCTCTGTTTTAGATGTCTCATGTCTTAATGAGTTGGGAGATTTTCCAGACAGTGGTCAATTCTTAAAAGCTGTTCCTGGAATTGCTGGAAAGTTGCAACCGTAGGCTTGTATACTACCACAATGCAATGGATTTGAATTTCAATATTTACCGCTAAAACTTCAACTACGTCATTTGAGGTGTTTAGTAGTTCTGAGTAAATGAGCGACTCTGTGACGTACAAGTCAACCCCATCCCCCCTCCCCTTTGTTTCCTCTTTAGTCTGTCGCATCTGAATAGGTTATAACCTGGGATCCATATTTCGTTGTTAAAATTATCCTTCATGTGAGTCTCTGTGAAAGCTACACACATTGCATTTGACTCCGTGAGCAGTCTCTTGATGTAAGGAATTTTGTTTGTTGACGGCTTTAGATCCTGTATGTTTTCAAAGACAAATGTCGTTATATTGATGGAATATACGGGGGCTTTATTTGCTGTCTCTAATATCTGGTGTTCTGGAGTGGAGGCCAATGACTGCCTCTGCTCCAGAAGTGTTTTTAATTTGTGTAAGATTTCTGTCATTTCTTGCCAGACTTTTTTCCTGCCTGGTCCTAAAAGAACCTCTTTCTCTGGAGAGGTTATGGCTCCCTTCTTTTGTTTCCCGTAGTCTGTCTGGTCTGTGTCTTCTTGTACCCTTTAGATCAGGGGTTCCCAACCAGGGGTGCTCGCACCCCCTGGGGGTGCGAGACATCATTCCAGGGGGTGCGAGAAGCGTCCGTCTTAATAACAGGAAATTGATTCATTTATTACTTATTAATATTCAATAATCATAGTAAAATTACCATTATCTTTATTTTCATCTCTTTATTTCAGATTATCATCATAACCCTTCACCATGTCGAAGAAAAGGAAATGGAATGATGACTACGTTCGTTTTGGTTTCACTTGCAGCGGAAAGACAGAGGATCTGCAAAAGCCTCAGTGCATAATCCGTGGAATTTTCTCCAACGCTAATTTGAAGCCATCTATGCTGCAAGAACACTTCAACAACCAACATGGTGGGGCCAATGTTGCAGGCCATGATTTTTAAATCGTTGCAAGCTAAAAGCGCCCGTTTTGATTCTCGAGCATCCCTTCCAAAATTAGAGTTTATATCTTTTGACAAACCACTGCTGATGGCTTCATATCAAGTGGCGTACAAAGTAGCAAAGTCTAAGAAACCTCATACTATTGCAGAAGAGCTTATCAAACCATGTGCATTAGAAATGGCTACAACTATTCTCAGAAATGAAGCAAGAAAGAAGCTTGAATTAGTGCCACTGTCAAATAATGTTATTCGAAGCCGAACTGACGATTTGAGTTTAGATATTTTGGAACAAGTTATCTCACATATGAAGGCTAGTCCCTTGAAAATCTCCCTTTAGTTGGACGAAACTACTGATGTTTCTAATTGCAGTCAATTTATTGCACTGGTGAGGTATGTTCATGATGGTGCCATAAAGGAGAACTTCCTTATCTGTGAAGAACTGAAAACAACCACCAAAGCAAAAGATGTGTTTCAGTTTGTGAAAGACTTCTTTGCAAAATATGAATTGGATATCCAAATTATTGGATCTGTGTGTACTGATGGCGCTCCTGCTATGCTGGGAAATAAATCTGGATTTTTTGCACTGATGAAACAGGAGATTCCATACTTGCAAAGTACTCACTGTTTCCTTCATCGTCATGCTTTGGCATCAAAAACCTTGCCTCCAAAATTGAAGAAAGTCCTTGATACTTCAGTAAAGACCAACTTGATTAGGGGTCGTGCTCAAAATCACCGCCTTTTTAAGTCGCTTTGTGAAGATCTTGGAAGTGAACATACAGTTTTTCTTTTCCACACAAAAGTCCGATGGCTCTCCCGTGGGAGAGTTTTAACACGCTTCTTCGAACTGCGAGAAGAAATCAAAGTATTTCTGAAGGAACGTCGCTGTGATCTGCTTGAAGAGTTGGAATTGCAAGAATTCAATCAAATCTTAGCTTATTTGAGTGACATATTCACTCGTATGAATGATCTGAGTTTATCACTTCAAGGTAAAAATATAAACATGCTGAATTGCTATGAAAAGCAAAATGCATTCGAAGATAAGTTATATCTATGGTGTCAACGAGTGAAAAGAGGAAATCTTTCAAATTTTCCATCACTTGAAGAAATAGCTGATGGTAATGAATCTTCAAGTTTGATTCCAGTGTTTGTGGAGAAATTGTGACTCATTTGGAAGTGCTGTTGGCGTCATTTGATAGATATTTTGATGTAGGGAAGCTGGAATCATCTGAAGAATGGATTATGAATCCTTACTCCTTCAATTTGGATAAAATGTCAGATAATGGAGAGCTGAAAGAAGATCTTATAGATCTGCGTTCAAATCGTGCTCTTGAAATGCAATTTGAGAGTAAAACTTTGGAAGAGTATTGGTGCTCGGCTATGGTTCTATTTCCAAGACCGCGAACCTGCACTAACTATGCTCATTCCATTTGCGACAACTTACTTATGTGAATCAGGATTTAGTACTCTTTTGTCAATTAAGACAATATCTAGAAATGGTCTGAATGAACAGGCAGACATGCGTGTTGCTATCAGCAACATAGTTCCCCGTTTTGAAAAACTCACAAGTAAGAAACAGGAACAAAAGAGTCATTGAATTAAAATGGATTCGCAAACTTTTCGGAAGTCAGCCTTTTGATTTTATTATCTTGTACATATTTAAAGAAAGTAATTAATTTTTTATGGTATATTTAAATGTTAATCGGAGACATCCTTTCTTGTCCATATGTTTGATTTTTTCCATATTAGAAAAATAAAATTCCTTTCTAAAGGTTTGAAAGCTAGTTCTTGATTCTACTTTTCTGTATATATTTCAAGCAAGAGTTATTTTTGTAAGGTATATTCAAGTATCATTCTGTGGTATGTTTCTTTTCTGTAAGTCTGATTTTTGTTCACATATTATATTAGAAAGTGAAATAAATATCTTTTTTTGATAAAATTTAGTATGATTCCACATCCTTTATCCTTGAACAAAGTTTAAATTGTAGGGGGTGCGAGGTTAGATCAAAAATTTTATAGGGGTGAGGGAGTAAGAAAAGGTTGGGCACCACTGCTTTAGATGATGTGCACCGCAGTACATGTTGTAGCATTTTCTTTCATGGGGTGACGAGTGACACATTTCAGGATGAAGTAAGTCACAGGAAGGGGAGCTGCACCCTCCTGTTGTCATGTGGGTGCGGCATTTTTTGGAATGGTCAAAGGTGCATGTTCCAACTGTTTTACCAAGTATACCATGCTTGCAGATACTCAAGGCATAGAATTTACATAGATTGGAATTTTGTTTGCTAGGAATTTTTGTGGATGCGTTCACTGCTGGTACATTTTTTCTCTTTCTTCTCTGCCTACCGCCCCTGTATGGACATCAGTACTTCCACCAATTTTTACTGCAAATGTGTCACCACTATTCCTTGAGGTATTATCCCCTTTTGTTCTATCTCCAGTAGTATCGCCATTTTGAACCTTAGTAAATTAAATAGCGTACGGGATGGTGGTAGTGGATAGTGGTGGCAGTGGTGGTCGAGGGTAGTGGATGGTGGTGACAGTGGTGGTCGAGGGTAGTGGATGGTGGTGACAGTGGTGGTCGAGTGTAATGGATGGTGGTGACAGTGGTGGTAGAGGGTAGTGGATGGTGGTGACAGTGGTGGTCGAGTGTAATGGATGGTGGTGACAGTGGTGGTAGAGGGTAGTGGATGGTGGTGACAGTGGTGGTCGAGGCTAGTGGATGGTGGTGAGAGTGGTGGTCGAGGGTAGTGGATGGCGGTAAGAGTGGTGGTCGAGGGTAGTGGATGGTGGTGACAGTGGTGGTCGAGTGTAATGGATGGTGGCGACAGTGGTGGTCGAGGGTAGTGAATGGTTGTGAGAGTGGTGGTCGAGGACAGTGGATGGTGGTGAGAGTGGTGGTCGAGGGTAGTGGATGGTGGTGACAGTGGTGGTCGAGTGCAATGGATGGTGGTGACAGAGGTGGTCGAGGGTAGAGGATGGTGGTGACAGTGGTGGTCGAGTGTAATATATGGTGGTGACAGTGGTGGTCGAGCGTAGTGGATGGTGGTGACAGTGGTGGTCGAGCGTAGTGGATGGTGGTGACATTGGTGGTCGAGTGTAATGGATGGTGGCGACAGTGGTGGTCGAGGGTAGTGGATGGTTGTGAGAGTGGTGGTCGAGGATAGTGGATGGTGGTGAGAGTGGTGGTCGAGGATAGTGGATGGTGGTGACAGTGGTGGTCGAGGGTAGTGGATGGTGGTGAGAGTGGTGGTCGAGGGTAGTGGATGGTGGTGACAGTGGTGGTCGAGGGTAGTGGATGGTGGTGACAGTGGTGGTCGAGGTTAGTGGATGGTGGTGAGAGCGGTGGTCGTGGGTAGTGAATGGTGGTGACAGTGGTGGTCGAGTGTAATGGATGGTGGTGACAGTGGTGGTCGAGGGTAGTGGATGGTGGTGAGATTGGTGGTCGAGGATAGTGGATGGTGGTGACAGTGGTGGTCGAGTGTAATGGATGGTGGTGACAGTGGAGGTCGAGGGTAGTGGATGGTGGAGACAGTGGTGGTCGAGGGTAGTGGATGGTGGTGACAGTGGTGGTCGAGGGTAGTGGATGGTGGTGACAGTGGTGGTCGAGGGTAGTGGATGATGGTGACAGTGGTGGTCGAGCGCAATGGATGGTGGTGACAGAGGTGGTCGAGTGTAGTGGATGGTGGTGACAGTGGTGGTCGAGTGTAATATATGGTGGTGACAGTGGTGGTCGAGGATAGTGGATGGTGGTGACAGTGGTGGTCGAGGGTAGTGGATGGTGGTGACTGGTGGTCGAGGATAGTGGATTGTGGTGACAGTGGTGGTCGAGGATAGTGGATGGTGGTGACAGTGGTGGTCGAGGATAGTGGATGGTGGTGACAGTGGTGGTCGAGGATAGTGGATGGTGGTGACAGTGGTGGTCGAGGATAGTGGATGGTGACAGTTGTGGTCGAGGGTAATGGATGGTGGTGACAGTGGTGGTCGAGGATAGTGGATGGTGGTGACAGTGGTGGTCGAGGGTAATGGATGGTGGTGACAGTGGTGGTCGAGGATAGTGGATGGTGGTGACAGTGGTGGTCGAGGGTAGTGGATGGTGGTGACAGTGGTGGTCGAGGATAGTGGATGGTGGTGACAGTGGTGGTCGAGGATAGTGGATGGTGGTGACAGTGGTGGTCGAGGGTAGTGGATGGTGGTGACAGTGGTGGTCGAGGGTAGTGGATGGTGGTGACAGTGGTGGTGGAGGATAGTGGATGGTGGTGACAGTGGTGGTCGAGGATAGTGGATGGTGGTGACAGTGGTGGTCGAGGGTAATGGATGGTGGTTACAGTGGTGGTCGAGGGTAGTGGATGGTGGTGAAAGTGGTGGTCGAGGGTAGTGGATGGTGGTGACAGTGGTGGTCGAGAGTAGTGGATGGTGGTGACAGTGGTGGTCGAGGGTAGTGGATGGTGGTGACAGTAGTGGTCGAGCGCAATGGATGGTGGTGACAGAGGTGGTCGAGTGTAGTGGATGGTGGTGACAGTGGTGGTCGAGTGTAATATATGGTGGTGACAGTGGTGGTCGAGGATAGTGGATGGTGGTGACAGTGGTGGTCGAGGGTAGTGGATGGTGGTGACAGTGGTGGTCGAGGATAGTGGATTGTGGTGACAGTGGTGGTCGAGGATAGTGGATGGTGGTGACAGTGGTGGTCGAGGATAGTGGATGGTGGTGACAGTGGTGGTCGAGGATAGTGGATGGTGGTGACAGTGGTGGTCGAGGATAGTGGATGGTGACAGTTGTGGTCGAGGGTAATGGATGGTGGTGACAGTGGTGGTCGAGGATAGTGGATGGTGGTGACAGTGGTGGTCGAGGGTAATGGATGGTGGTGACAGTGGTGGTCGAGGATAGTGGATGGTGGTGACAGTGGTGGTCGAGGGTAGTGGATGGTGGTGACAGTGGTGGTCGAGGGTAGTGGATGGTGGTGATAGTGGTGGTCGAGGATAGTGGATGGTGGTGACAGTGGTGGTCGAGGATAGTGGTGACAGTGGTGGTCGAGGGTAGTAGATGGTGGTGACAGTGGTGGTCGAGGGTAGTGGATGGTGGTGACAGTGGTGGTCGAGGATAGTGGATGGTGGTGACAGTGGTGGTCGAGGATAGTGGATGGTGGTGACAGTGGTGGTCGAGGGTAATGGATGGTGGTTACAGTGGTGGTCGAGGGTAGTGGATGGTGGTGACAGTGGTGGTCGAGGGTAGTGGATGGTGGTGACAGTGGTGGTCGAGGGTAGTGGATGGTGGTGACAGTGGTGGTCGAGGGTAGTGGATGGTGGTGACAGTGGTGGTCGAGGGTAGTGGATGGTGGTGACAGTGGTGGTCGAGGATAGTGGATGGTGGTGACAGTGGTGGTCGAGGGTAGTGGATGGTGGTGACAGTGGTGGTCGAGGGTTGTGGATGGTGGTGACAGTGGTGGTCGAGGGTAGTGGATGGTGGTGACAGTGGTGGTCGAGGATAGTGGATGGTGGTGACAGTGGTGGTCGAGGGTAGTGGATGGTGGTGACAGTGGTGGTCGAGGGTAGTGGATGGTGGTGACAGTGGTGGTCGAGGGTAGTGGATGGTGGTGACAGTGGTGGTCGAGGGTAGTGGATGGTGGTGACAGTGGTGGTCGAGGATAGTGGATGGTGGTGACAGTGGTGGTCGAGGATAGTGGATGGTGGTGACAGTGGTGGTCGAGGATAGTGGATGGTGGTGACAGTGGTGGTCGAGGGTAGTGGATGGTGGTGACAGTGGTGGTCGAGGGTAGTGGATGGTGGTGACAGTGGTGGTCGAGGGTAGTGGATGGTGGTGACAGTGGTGGTCGAGGGTAGTGGATGGTGGTGACAGTGGTGGTCGAGGGTAGTGGATGGTGGTGACAGTGGTGGTCGAGGATAGTGGATGGTGGTGACAGTGGTGGTCGAGGATAGTGGATGGTGGTGACAGTGGTGGTCGAGGGTAGTGGATGGTGGTGACAGTGGTGGTCGAGGGTAGTGGATGGTGGTGACAGTGGTGGTCGAGGGTAGTGGATGGTGGTGACAGTGGTGGTCTAGGGTAGTGGATGGTGGTAACAGTGGTGGTCGAGGGTAGTGGATGGTGGTGACAGTGGTGGTCGAGGGTAGTGGATGGTGGTGACAGTGGTGGTCGAGGGTAGTGGATGGTGGTGACAGTGGTGGTCGAGGGTAGTGGATGGTGGTGACAGTGGTGGTCGAGGGTAGTGGATGGTGGTGACAGTGGTGGTCGAGGGTAGTGGATGGTGGTGACAGTGGTGGTCGAGGGTAGTGGATGGTGGTGACAGTGGTGGTCGAGGGTAGTGGATGGTGGTGACAGTGGTGGTCGAGGATAGTGGATGGTGGTGACAGTGGTGGTCGAGGATAGTGGATGGTGGTGACAGTGGTGGTGACAGTGGTGGTGACAGTGGTGGTGACAGTGGTGGTTTCGATGGATCTTGAAGCACGCTTGGGGTAATAACAGTATGTAATTCAAAGTCAGCTACCATTATAATTTCAATTACTTTTCCAGGTTTCCATTTACAATTTCTTAACCAGAAAAATAAATTACAATAGCATTTACTTATAACAAATACAAATTAAGGTAACAATTACTTGATATTTTCTATAAAAAAATTTCTACAATTATTTCAAATTCTATCAGACTTCACATTTATTATTTGAAATAAGTACTTGAACAATGAACAAGAATAACATTTGTTATATTTTCAGAGTGAAACAGTTGGTGAACATTCACATAATAAACACAAGAACATTACAAACATCTTGGCTTCGTTTCATACATTGTACTTCACAGTGTTAGATAAAAGACAATGTTTAATTCCGTTTTATTTTTCAGTCACTAAAACCCATTATATCTCTTGTTCTTTGCATCAAATGGAGCATCTCTGGAACAGAACCCCCCCCCCCGCCCTCCAGTAGGCCGAGAAATTTTCATCAAATGGAGCACACTTCTCTTGTATGTATATTTTTGTACAGTTCTCTATACAAAAATATACATACAAAAACGTACAGTTACAGTAATGTACCAGTTGATGTGTACTTTCATTTTGTCATCAGTCCCATCATATTGTTGTAGCTTTTAGATGTAACTTAAGCAGGTAATAACTTAATTAAGCAGGTAATAACTTGGCAACAGCCAATTACAGTTACAATTACTGTTTAATCTGAAACTTCTATTTCAATTTAAATAAAAAATATTGCAAAAAAAAAAAATTATTTACATTCACCATCAAATTCAATTAAAATTCAAGTTATTTAAAAATGTAATTGTTTTTCAGTTACAATTACTCTAAGCCTGGCGTAGAGGGATAAGGGAAGCAGATGGATGGGTGATCGTGAGCGCAGTGCTGTGCACACTTCTCATGGGTTAACCAAAACCCATTCGAGATTATTTCAAAAAATGATTAGATTATTATTTCATGAACCAATCTTTGACCTTGTGTTTCATCCCATCAGAAGAGTGAGGTGATCGAGACTAACCTCCAAGGAGATCCTTAAAACTCTCACGTGGTGGATGTCTCATAACTCATCTTCCAAGATCCTCTTGTAAGCCCTATCCTCCTAATGCTCCTCCATCCCTCATCAAACTTTCTTCTTGACACATTCCTTCGTCAGAAGTCTGGTGCCCAGAGCGAGGACTGTTGGAAGGGATAAGAGGGGAGAGTAGAATGGACTGGGGAGGGTGGGGTAATATATGCGGTGGGGAAGGTGGTGGGGTGTCGGAGAGGTGACATTAGTGACCGCCTTCATTAGGACCCTCCCATGCAGATTTATCCACAATTTTAATCAAACAGGTAGCGTCTGTAAGGCATCTGTGAAAGTACGCTGCTGATGAATTTAAAAAGATGTTAATCACTCTGGCACACCAATTTTCTGAGATAAATTCTGCGAGGTGACTACCCTGGTACACACGGTAGTGTCGGGTGAGCAGTGTGGTGTACACGTACTTAAAAACAAAAATGTTTATGGAGTCATACCTTTTACAAGCCCTTCTGAGCCTCTGACAGTGTTTACACGACACACGTGAAGAGAAGCCGCCGTGACAATTTACACCTACTCAAGACTGCAACAACTGTCTGTTGCCACTGCCGTTGAACCTGACACAGTTGAAAAAGAGAGGGGAAGGAATGTAGTCTTATCTATATTTTTACTATTATATTAACGGAAAAGCCGTAAACCCATTAGGAAATGCAACACATAATAGGAGATAATCAGGTTTGATCCAAGGAAAGGTCGGAGGATACCTAGAGTGTAAGTGGAGAGGATTTCGGGGATCAACGCCCCCGCGGTCCGGTCCGAGACTAGGTCTAGTGGTAGATCAGGGTCTGATCCTCCAGGCTGCTACTGCTGGCCACAGGCAAACTGATGGACGAACCCCAGCCAGGCTGGTCAGGTACTGACTTTAGTTGCCTGTCCAGCGCCTTCTTGAAGACAGCCAGGGGTCTATTGGTAATCCCCCTTATGTATGCTGAGGCAGGTAAACAGTCTTGGGTCCATGACAAATATCGTGTTGCCTCTCGTGTATTCGTGGCGCTCCTGCTTTTCATTGGGGGAATGTTGCATCTCCTGCCCAGTCTTTTGCTTTCATAGGGAGTGATTTTCGTGTGCAAGCTTGGTACCAATCCCTCTTGGATTTTTCAAAGCGTATATTATCACCTATCTTTCTCGCCTGCATTCCAGGGAATACAAATCAAGGGACTTCAACCGTTTCCAGTAATTTAGGATCTTTATCGTGCTCATGTGTGCTGTTAAAGTTCTTTGTACACACTCCAGGTCAGCAATTTTGCCTGCCTTAAAAGGGGGCAGTTAGTGTACAGCAGTATTCCAGCCTACAGAGAACAAGCGATTTGAACAGAATTATCAAGGGCTCGGCGTCTCTAGTTTTGAAAGTTCTCATCATCCATTTTCTAGCAGATGCAGTAGATACATTGTTGTGGTTTTTGAAGGTGAGTTCCTCTCACACTATCTCTCCCAGGTCCTTCACATTACTTTCTCGCTCTATTTTATGGATAACTGCTAGTCCTTGGATCAAGAGCCAAAAAGGGAACGAATAAGGAGGCTTCTCTAATGTTGTTTCTTCAGCGCAACATTCAGCGATGAAGAAATGTAGTTCACTTTACTGTTACTAATACGTGTTAGATGAGAGTGCTCATAATTCTTCATCTAATTCAGCCAAGTGGACTACCATGAAATGTGCTATCATCGGCAAACTCATTCTGTTATCTGTGATATCATTGCATCAGCAATCATAATCAATGTCCTTAACGTTGACATCACTCCATCAACAACCATAATCAGTGTCCTTATCAGTGATATCACTCCAATAATCATAATCAGTGTCCTTATCAGAGATGTAACTCCATCAACAATCATAATCAGTTAGTGCCCTTATCAGGGACATCACTTCACTAGCAATCTCACTCACACAGTGTCCTGATCAGCATCAGTTATTCCTTGGCTGATTTACCATATTACCTTGATAAATTACTATTTAGAGTGATACATCATGTAATAAAAGTCTCAGTCAGCTACGTGAGCTGCTTTACATTCTTCGTTTGTTAAGTGTGTTAGTCACTCGCCATTATTACACGAGAGTTTTCATTATCATGGTTCGTTAACTAGACCGCAGATTCTGAAACACCCACCATTTCGATATCATTTTCCCCACTGGAAACTTTCTTTGATTATTACCAATCATATAAGTCTTGCAGCCTTCTTAAGTAAGCCCATACACTGCCAACCTATGGTGTTATCTCTATAACGATCAGTTCATAGGGTTCTTCCTCCAAAAGACATTTAAGATAATTGAACTTAGCGATCTCATCAATATCAGTTCTTGTGTGTACCAGGGACTGAAACCAACTCATAAATTCTTCATAGTTATGTCCTTCAAATATAGATAATGAGAGTGTAGGTAGGCTAGGTAGTGGTATGCCATTTGTGGTAGGTTTAGCAGGTGACCACTAGCTGCAGCAGATCTTTCTGAAAGAATTTTGTAGCAGGCACAAAGTATTTCTGCCGCTTTTTCTTGTTGTGTACTAAATGTACCCAAAACATACTGAAGTTGTTTATCAGACGGGTCTGACTCTAAGATATCACTTTTATAATTTTCAAAATTTGAATTAATATTCTTCAAACGATTTGAGAGAAGATTGAGTTTTCCTTCCAGTATGTCAAAATCGATATTCGGATTTTGAGTCAACTCTTCAAAGACAAACAAATGTTCTAATTCTGTAATTTTCATCTAAAAGAATTTAAATTAATTTTTCTATGATGCCATCTCGTATACTGATAATTCCTAATACTATACTAAAAGTGTTTCTTTACCGCAGTGAACAGCTGAGGGTGAGGTGTGATTACATAAGCACACCAGTGACCGTGACCGTGACCGTGACCGTGACCGTGACCTTGACCTTGGAGGGTACAGGGCATATTGGACGAACCTTGACATCGGCTGTTGATGCTGGTATCAGCTTGCGATACTGCTGAGTCGACGGTTGTAATGAAAGTTAAGACACATGTGCAACATCTGGATATCTTTATTGTAGTTGTTTCGCCATCCAGTGGCTTTATCAATACAGATTCTAGGACACAATTGCTCTAGATTCTCCTCCACCACGATGCTGTGAACACTAACTCCAAGGCTGAGGGACTGATTACCTCATCTTTTGTGTATAGTTCTACTGTCTTTCAATTATGTCCTAGAATCTGTATTGATAAAGCCACTGGATGGCGAAACGTCTACAATAAAGATATCCAGATGTTGCACATGGGTTGTAATGCTATACACTTCATATATTATACATCACACACATGTATATCACACATGTTATTTCTTATACATACAAATGTTACTGCTAATTTATGTTTGACAGCTTAAACTTAATATATCGTCTCTTAAAATATATAAGTGAATTTATATGTATAAACTATAAACACTATGTGGATATATACATTCAGACAAGCTGTAGTTGTGGAGAAATTTTCTCCAGGTGAGGGGTATCAGCCCCCTTCAGCCCCTTTCAGCCCTGAGGGGCCCAGCCCTCTCAGAAGGGGCAAGCATCTTGTTTACTGCTATATCAAGTAGTTGATCCCAGATGCTGGTCATGCGGCTCCTTGCAAGAGACCGATGTTGCAAGTAGTTTAGTTTAATAAGAGACAGTCCATCTCTCACCTTAGGAGGACAATTAAGGAAATTCCTGCTGCCATTTTATTACCATGATAAAGATAGAGTACATTGTTGTCTATGCTTAGACAGCAAGAATCAAGCATTCTGCTTTGCTTCCTAGTGGAAGTTTGGCAAGGAAGCGAAATGTACTAGGTCAGCTTTTCCTTTATGTGCTAGGAGCTTTGCGGTATTGTAGGAGGCTGTGACGTCAGATTGCTTTTGACCCTGGTAGAGCTCACATTGATGCCGAGATAACCAACAAAGCACACTGATCCGTGCATTTTTGTGTGTAATTGTGTCTCACAAAACACATATCAAGATATTTACAGAGAAGTGTCGTCAGCTTCTTTAGTGACATTATGGTGAACAAATCTTGATGAACAGTGTAACAACGAGTGTTGCGATCCAATAGAGTATGGTGCGACATTCTTCAAAGAACACTATTTTTCAATCAAAACAGTGGATATCCGGGTGCAACTACAGGTCAGCTACAAATACCCATGTACATTTGATGAACATAATAGGTGTAGGTCAGCTGTGCAGTGGATGTCTTGTTGTGTTTATTAAGGTACCAATACCTGGTGAAACACGGGCCATCGAGCCCACAACGGTAAGTGTTGTCAGCAATCAGTTTCTGAGATATGCTGACATAACACCCCCTATGGGTAATTATATTCACCCATATTTTAATATTCCAGCCCGTTGAGTAATGGATACAACAGCTTCTCAAGACATCGCTTGCAGGGACGGCTGTGTAGGTGAAAGCTGTATATCAAGCTAAGTTCCCCCTACAGCCCACTATTTAATCTTTGACTTAGCTTGTAACACATTATTCTCAACAGCAGTTACTGAGTAAGCTCTTCAGTGTGGAGGGTGGCTCCCGTGCAGTGAGATGGGTAACGGGTGAATCAGCCAAGTGCTGGTACCCCGCTTTCTGTTGGGTGACTCTGGGGTACTCTGAGCTGGGTGAGCGCCTCCCATTTTCTATAGCTAGCAAAACCAGCTGCTTTAGCTTACCATTCTCTTTCATTGAGCCTAGAAGACGCATTTATTTTGTAAAACCTCTTGTTTTTACAGTTTTTCTGAAGGACCTTCGGTTCGTATTTACTTGTACACTGTATTACAAGTTTTTGGACCACTATGCAGCCACTATCCGGTTCGAGCACTAAGGTTAGTTAGCTTTGTCGCTGTCTCAGCCTAACTGTAGCTGAGGCCGGTAGACTCTGACATGAAACAGGTGTTCTACTTCCGTGAAGCTGATGAGGAATAAGTGAGTATAAGAATAAATGCCCCAAAGGAGCATATGTCAATATACCATTCAGTAACTGAATACTGAACAATGACTTCACGTCGGAGTCATGAGTGGCCAGGAGAGGTGTGTGAGTCAGAGTCGGGAGAGCTATGTTTAGAGCATGACAAGGTTGTTCTGATTTTGTTTGTACACTCTCGATATTACCTGTGAGGCCCTAGTAGCAGGTACCAACTTGAGGCTACATTCGTGCTGTTCTAGTAACATACGTGCTGTTCTAGCTATATACCTGCTATTCTAGCTACATGCATGTTGAACATTAAAATGGTATAAAATACCGACAGGTTGTTAGGTAAGACACATATGCAACAGTTAGGTATCTTTATTACGAAACGTTTCGCCTACACAGTAGGCTTCTTCAGTCGAGTACAGAAAAGTTGATAGAAGCAGAAGAGACTTGAAGACGATGTAATCAGTCCCTCACCCTTAAAGTTTTGAGGTGGTCAGTCCCTCAGTCTGGCACTGCAACACAAGGGTATCTTGGTACAGACCTGAAATCAACTTCGACAACCTCTACTAGTGAGAACGGCAGGATTTGAGAGGGACCTGACCTCCCAACATCTGCGTTCTACTAGTGACCTACGTCTCACCTCCTGGCTCTATATAAGGCTCCATCCTGTCACTTCAACTTCATATTGTTTCAGACTTCGGAACAATGCTCTTCTCCAGACTGAGGGAGTACAGAAAAGTTGATAGAAGCAGAAGAGACTTGAAGACGAAGTAGTCAGTCCATCACCCTTAAAGTTTTGAGGTGGTCAGTCCCTCAGTCTGGAGAAGAGCATTGTTCCGAAGTCTGAAACAATATGAAGTTGAAGTGACAGGATGGAGCCTTATATAGAGCCAGGAGGTGAGACGTAGGTCACTAGTAGAACGCAGATGTTGGGAGGTCAGGTCCCTCTCAAATCCTGCCGTTCTCACTAGTAGAGGTTGTCGAAGTTGATTTCAGGTCTGTACCAAGATACCCTTGTGTTGCAGTGCCAGACTGAGGGACTGACCACCTCAAAACTTTAAGGGTGAGGGACTGATTACATCGTCTTCAAGTCTCTTCTGCTTCTATCAACTTTTCTGTACTCGACTGAAGAAGCCTACTGTGTAGGCGAAACGTTTCGTAATAAAGATACCTAACTGTTGCATATGTGTCTTACCTAACACACTACATGCATGTTGTTCTAGTTACATACCTGCTATTCTAGCTTCATACACGCTGTTCTAGCTACATACCTGCTATTCTAGCTACATACGTGCTATTCTAGCTACATACGTGCTGTTCTAGCTACATACCTGCAATGGTGTAATATTATTAATACTATTTTTTTGTATATATGTTAGTTTTTTTGCCCTTCCTGATAATCAACATAAGGTGAATTTATCTATACTTCCTGAGAAGAGAACTGACTATCTGGTTGAAGCTTTTACTGAAGAAACAAGCTTGGCCCAGGGTTGGTGTATTAATATTTTAAATGCCCCTAGACAATGCTTAAACTCCTAGGCGCCAACATTTATTTTGTGTAACACTATAGAAGAGTTGCAATTATCCACGGAGAAGGCGATAAAAAAATCTTGAGGAATCAATATTCAAATTGTCCTTCTAACCCATCTTTTAAAAGTACACAAATAGGTATAATATATTATACAATATGTCAGGGAGTATTGGTAATGCCTTGCAGACACTAGTGCCTCTCAGTCTGACTGAAAGTGCCGGATGATAGTATAAACACTTCTGCCACCTTCAACTTGTAATTTCTTCTCCTCTTCCTGCTTCTTCGTCTTCGTCTTTTCCTTCGTCGCCGTCTTCATCTTCGTCTTCTTTTTCTCCTTTTCATTACATTAATACTGAAATTATTTCCTTTGTTATTGTTTTATTGCAGACGCTGGTGCTGTTGCTGATGACTTTCATGTATGTAAATTTCCCTTCACCTCATTAGCTATGCAGCACATGAACTTGTTAATATTCTGAATTTGGTTTTCATTGACGTTGAACCGCTAATTTCCAGAAAGAGTTGGTGTCCGCTTTAGCCGTCACATTATTCATTCTTGTCAATAAAAAGAGTTAATTTTCCGCCTAGTGTCGAATATATTTTGAGAATGTTGATTAAAAGTTCACGGCCAACTGGGGAATTAATAACCCCGGATCAGTTAGCATAATTAACCAGGAATGGTACAAAGTAATAGCTTGATGCCAAATTATCAATTGAAAGATTCTCAGTCTTTCCAGATCGTGTGTAAAGGTGTCAGTCCAACTGACCCGTCAACTATTATTACGTGATCACCTCCAATTACATGTTTTCTCTTTTATTCTTACTGGTTTATTGCTGTTCTAGCTACATGCGTGCTGTTCTAGCTACATGCGTGCTGTTCTAGATACATACGTGTTGTTCTAGCTAAATGCGTGCTATTCTAGGTACATACGTGCTGTTCTAGCTATATGCGCGCTGTTCTAGCAACATGCATGCTGTTCTAGCTACATGCGTGCTGTTCTAGGTACATGCGTGCTGTTCTAGCTAGATACCTGTTCTAATTACATACCTGCTGTTCTAGCTACATGCTTGCTGTTCTAGCTACATGCGTGCTGTTCTAGCTACATGCGTGCTGTTCTAGGTACATACCTGCTGTTCTAGCTACATGCTTGTTGTTCTAGCAACATGCATGCTGTTCTAGCTATATACCTGCTGTTCTAGCTACATACCTGCTGTTCTAGCAACATACTTGCTGTTCTAGCTACATACCTGCTGCTCTAGCCACATGCGTGCTGTTCTAGTTACATGCGTGCTGTTCTTACTACATACCTGCTGCTCTAGCCACATGCGTGCTGTTCCAGCTACATGCGTGCTGTTCTAGCTACATGCGTGATGTTTTAGCTACATGTGTGCTGTTCCAGCTACATGCGTGCTGTTTTAGCTACATGCGTGCTGTTTTAGCTACATGCGTGCTGTTTTAGCTACATGCGTGCTGTTTTAGCTACATGTGTGCTGTTTTAGCTACATGTGTGCTGTTCTAGCTACAAGTGTCCTGTTCTAGCTACATGTGTGCTGTTCCAGCTACATGCGTGCTGTTCTAGCTACATGCGTGCTGTTCTAGCTACATACCTGCTGTTCTAGCTACATACCTGCTGTTCTAGCTACGTACCTGCTGTTCTAGCTACGTACCTGCTGTTCTAGCTACGTACCTGTTCTAGCTACGTACCTGCTGTTCTAGCTACGTACCTGCTGTTCTAGCTACGTACCTGCTGTTCTAGCTACGTACCTGCTGTTCTAGCTACGTACCTGCTGTTCTAGCTACATACCTGAAAATATATTTTCGCATATCCCACTCGGAAAAGCAGTTATGAAAATTAATATAAAAAAATAAAAATATTTTCAACTTGAACATTTTTGGTGATAATTTAATTATCAATATAAAATTTTCCATGACCCACACTAGAAAGTATTGTCTTTAACAGCATTTTCAAATTATTATGACATGAATGACTGAATTTCGTTCTTTGTCTTATTCACGTATTTCACATAATGGAGGATCAGTCTCTCAGTGCTTTTTCTAACTCAGTACTTGTTAGGTAAGACACATATGCAACAGTTAGGTATCTTTATTTCGAAATAAAGATACCTAACTGTTGCATATGTGTCTTACCTAACAACCTGTCGGTTATACCATTTTAATGTTCAACTCAGTACTTACATACGTACATACTGCGTTCTACCGAAAATGCATCATTCATCAATTTAATTTAGCCTAATCCAACTTAATAGATTTTAGATGAGTTTACAATAACTTAGTAATAAACAAACAATGAAATACACATTTTTTTCGTTATGATCAAATTGATTTGTGCGAAATTATTGCATACACAAATTTTCGCTTGTCTTCTCTGCAGCAAGAAGAGCTTTGCTAATTAAGCCAAAATCGCAAGTTTTACCTATTCGACATCACACACACAAACACACACACACACACACACACTCACACACACACACACACGCACGCACGCACGCACACACACACACACACACACACACACACACACACACACACACACGCACACACACGCAAAGTCATGAAGATGGGGGAGGGGCACAGAAGACCACAGACAGAGTATAGGCTAGGTGGCCAAAGACTGCAAACCTCACTCAAGGAGAAAGATCTTGGGGTGAGTATAACACCGAGCATGTCTCCGGAAGCACACATCAATCAGATAACTGCTGCAGCATATGGGCGCCTGGCAAACCTGAGAACAGCATTCCGATACCTTAATAAGGAATCATTCAAGACACTGTACACCGTGTATGTCAGGCCCATACTGGAGTATGCAGCACCTGTTTGGAACCCGCACTTGATAAAGCACGTCAAGAAACTAGAGAAAGTACAAAGGTTTGCGACAAGGTTAGTTCCAGAGCTAAGGGGAATGTCCTATGAGGAAAGATTAAGGGAAATCGGCCTGACCACACTGGAGGACAGGAGGGTCAGGGGAGACATGATAACGACATATAAAATACTGCGTGGAATAGACAAGGCGGACAAAGACAGGATGTTCCAGGGAGGGGACACAGAAACAAGAGGCCACAATTGGAAGTTGAAGACACAAATGAGTCAGAGAGATAGTAGGAAGTATTTCTTCAGTCATAGAGTTGTAAGGCAGTGGAATAGCCTAGAAAATGACGTAGTGGAGGCAGGAACCATACACAGTTTTAAGACGAGGTTTGATAAAGCTCATGGAGCGGGGAGAGAGAGGGCCTAGTAGCAACCGGTGAAGAGGCGGGGCCAGGAGCTAGGACTCGACCCCTGCAACCACAAATAGGTGAGTACAAATAGGTGAGTACACACACAATACATCAAACGGATAAAGCACAAATTATTACGGAAACCCCTCAACCCCTGTCACCGTATATCAAGCAAACACAATAACCAGAAACCCACACTTCATAGCCCCCACCCCCAAGCACTAATTTCACAAACACAATTCCACCCTGACTCACACACCCCCAGCCTGCACCAGCCTCTTTCACCTCCCAAAGTACAGTATCAGAAACGAAGCTGTAGGTATGGTACACCAGTGCAGATGGAATAACAAATAAGAGTGAAGAATGGCAAGAACGAATCGTTGATGCATTCCCTGACATCTTAGCACTAACAGAGACAAAACTCCCAGCTGGATATTGTATCCTGAGGAAAGACAGAGAACAGAGAAGGGGAGGAGTGGCACTGCTCATCAAAAACTAGTGGTGCTTTGAGGAAATGGGAGGAATGGACAGAGGGGAAACAGACGATTTCATTGTAAAAACACTTCAGACTAGGGGTCCAAATAGAGCAATGGTGGATACACTAGCTGAAGTGTCCAGGAGGGCTCATATCGGTAGGACAAAATTACTCATAATGGGGGATTTCAATCATAGATTAATTGGGAAAACCTAGAGCCACATGGGAGACCAGATACTGGAGACAGTATTGGAAAACTTCATGCACCAACATGTTAGGGATACATCCAGAGAGAGAAACAGAGAGGAGAGGTTGTTGTAGCAAGGTTGGATCTCATATTTACCATGAATAGTTCAGACAAGGGATATCACACACGAAAGGCCCCTTGGTGCTAGTGATCACGATGTTTTGAGTTTTCCTTGTGGAGTTAACAGTGGAGAATGCAGGAACACGAGAAGGACGAGAGGAGCCAAACTTCAAGAAAGGGGACTACATAGACATGAGAAGATTCCTGCATGAAGGGCAGTGGGAAAAGGAACTAGAGGAAAAGACTAACTGAAATGATGGAACTAGTAACCACGAAGTGCAGGGTGGCAGAGGAGAAGCCATACTAAAGGGTAACAGAAAAAATGCTAAGACCAGAGTGAGCCATTGGTTTAAATGGAGATGTAAAGAAGCCAAAGTTAATTGTGCTAGAGCATGGAAAAAGTATAGAAGACAGAGGACTCAAGAAAACAGGGGGTTGAGGAGAAGAAACAGAAACGAATATACAGGGATAAGGGGAGAGACCCAGAGGCAATACGAGAACGACATAGCATCAACAGCCAGATCTCAACCAAAGTTGTTATACAGTCACATTAGGAGAAAAGCAACAGTCAAGGATCAGGTAATCAGGCTGAGGAAAAAAGGAGGGGAGCTCACAAAGAGTGACCAGGAAGTATGTGATGAACTTCACACAAGATTTAGAGAAGTATTCACTATAGAGACAGAAATGCTCCCAGGAAACCATGGAGGTAGGGTGCACCAGCAGGTGTTGAACACAATAGACATAACCAAGGAGGAAGTGAAGAAACTGCTAGGTGAACTAGATACCCCAAAGGCGGTGGGCCCGGTTAACATATCTCCATGGATCCTAAGAGAAGGAGCAGAGGAACTATGTGTGCCACTACCAGCAATCTTCAATAAATCTATTGAAACCGGGCAATTTCCTGAGGCGAGGAAGGCAACGAATGTAGTTCCAATTTTTAAGAAAGGAGACAGACAGGCAGCATTAAACTACAGACGAATATCACTGACTTGTATAGTAAGTAAATGCATGGAAAATTTAATCAGGAGAAGAGTGGTAGAGCACATTGCAAGGATTGAGCTCATACATGGCTTCAGAGATGGGAAATCCTGTGTCACACATTTACTTCAGTCTTACGATAAGGGAACAGAAGTAAGACAGGAGAGAGAGGGATGGGTAGAATGCATCTTTTTGGACTGCAAGAAGGCTTTTAACACAGTACCACACAAGGGTATGGTACAAAAATTAGAGGAACAGGCAAGAATAGTAGAGGAAAGTACTGCAATGGATCAGGTAATAACTGACAGGAAGGAAACAACTAGTGTTGGCATATGATAAAGTGTCAGAGTGGGGGCATGTGTCGACTGGGGTTCCACAAGGGTCAGTGCTAGGTGTTGTTTCTTGTATACATGAATGACGTGATGGAAGGAATAAATTCAGAAGTGTCGCTGTTCGCTGATAATATAAAACTGATGAGGAGAATACAAGCGGACGAGGATCAGCTAAGATTACAAGGGGATTTGGACAGACTACGAGTCTGGTCCGACTAATGGCTCTTGGAGTTTATCCATAGTAAGTGCAAAGGACAAATGAGGACCGCAGATGGGGAAGGACAAAGAAGACCGCAGATGGAGTATAGGTTAGGGGATCAAAGGCTACAAACGTCACTTATAGAAAAGGATCTTGGGGAAAGCATTATAACGAACATGTCCCTTGAGGCACACATCAATTTAACAACTGCTGCAGCATATGGGCGCTTGGAAAACCCGAGATTAGCATTTCATCATCTGAGTAAGCAGTCATCCACGACATTGTACACCGTGTACGTCAGGCCCATACTGGAGTATTCACCACCAGAATGGAACCCACACTTAGTCAAACACGTTATGAAATTGAAGAATGTGCTAAAGTTTGCAACAACATTAGTCCCAGAACTGAAGGGTATGTCTTACGAGGAGAGATTGAAGGAATTCAACATGATGACAATAGAGGACAGGAGGGATAGAGGGGACGTGATAACGACGTATAAAATACTGAGAGGAATTGAAAAGGTGGACAGGACTCGAATGTTTCAGAAATGGGAAAGAGGAGCAATGGGCTACAATTGGAACCTGAAAATTCAGATGAGTCATATGGATGTTAGGAGGTATTTATTTAGCCTTC
The DNA here is from genome assembly GCF_038502225.1 of Cherax quadricarinatus. Taxonomy (NCBI): domain Eukaryota; kingdom Metazoa; phylum Arthropoda; class Malacostraca; order Decapoda; family Parastacidae; genus Cherax; species Cherax quadricarinatus. The sequence goes on from NC_091310.1 coordinate 13,297,074, forward strand.
GAGTTGTCAGGAAGTGAAATAATCTGGAGAGTGAAGAAGTGGAGGCAAATTCCATATATAGCTTTAAAAAGAGGTATGATAAAGCTCATGGGGCAGGGATAGAGTGAATTAGTATCTACCAGTGAAGAGGCAGGGCCGGGAACTATGAATCGACCCCTACAACCACATATAGGTAAGTACACACACACACACACACACACACACACACACACACAAACAGTGGTGGGCACAGTTCCACTAATCCGCTAACCTCTAATTAGCGGAAATAACTTATTGTTTAGCAGATTAGCGTGTCTGCTAACTTCGGATACCGTTAGCGGACCAATTAGCTTCCGCTAAATAAAGTTCCGCTAACACAGAGCCCACTAAAAAAAATAATATGTTGTCGGTAGTCGAAAAGCAATGCCTTTTCAACGGCGAACGTGTTTGTTGCTGTCTGTTGAGGGTGCTTCTCCAACAGTCAGTTAGGCACGATACTTGCTGACTACGTTTAAATGTGAGTTGTCAACGCCGCCGCCGTATCATCACCATCATCATCTGACCAGCGTTGTTATAGTCTTACAGTGTCAGTGATCACCGGGGTGCGTTTTAACATGCAGTTATGAACAGGGGAGACGTCTCTGTTCCGCCTGAGGGTGTTGAGGAGTCTGCTGTAACGTATCGTTATCAGTTTGTAGTGAACATAAAAAAGAAGGAACACTGCAACAGGCATACTGACACATTCGGAGCAGGTCTTTGTCCCTTGCCCCCGGATTTGCCCAATGACCCACCCTCCCTGGAATAGCACAATGGCCCACCCAGTCTGGTCACCTCCACTCAAGGATGGAGCACAGAACCAGACCCAGCAGCACAAGCTAGTCAGGTCCAGCTCACACCCACCCACACCCACTCATATATTTATCTAACCTATTTTTAAAACTACACAACGTTTTTGTCTGAATAACTGTACTCGGGAGTTTGTTCCACTCATCCACGACTCTATTACCAAACCAGTGCTTTCCTATATCCTTCCTGAATCTGAATTTTACCAACTTGAAACAATTGCTGCGAGTCCTGTCTTGGCTGGAAATTTTCAGCATGCTATTTACATCCTCTTTATTTATTCCTGTTTTCCATTTATACACCTCGATCATATCCCCCCTAATTCTACGCCTTTCGAGAGAGTGCAGATTCAGGGCCCTCAGTCTATCCTCATAGGGAAGGTTTCTGATACATGGGATCACCTTTGTCATCCTCCTCTGTACGTTTTCCAGAGCATTTATATCCATTCTGTAATACGGTGACCAGAACTGAGCAGCATAGTCTAAATGAGGCCTAACCAAGGATATATAGAGTTGAAGAACAACCTGAGGACTTCTATTATTTATGGTTCTAGATATGAAGCCAAGAATTCTGCTAGCTTTATTGCGAACACTAATGCACTGTTGTCTTGGTTTTGCATTACTGCTAACCAGAACTCCTAAATCCTTTTCGCAATCAGTAGTATTAAGATCTACATTATTTAGTTTATATGTGGCATGGTTATTTAACTGTCCAACATTTAGAACTTTGCATTTGTCAATATTAAACTGCATCTGCCATTTCTCCGACCATTGCAACAGTCTATTCAAATCATCCTGGAGTGCTCTAGTGTCCTCATTAGAATGAATTGGACGGCCTATTTTGGTGTCATCAGCAAATTTGCTTATGTTGCTATATATTCCCTCATCTATGTCGTTTATGTAAATTGTGAACAAAAACGGACCCAACACTGACCCCTGAGGAACACCGCTTGTGACGTGCCCCCATTCCGATTTCTCCCCATTTATGCAAACTCTCTGCTGCCTATTTGTCAGCTATGCCTCTACCCAGGAAAAAATTTCTCCTCCTATTCCGTGTGCCTTAAGTTTCCTCAATACTGTGCCTCTTATGTGGAACTCTATCGAAAGCCTTACTGAAGTCCATATACACAATATCATATTCATTACCATGATCTACCTCCTCAAACACCTTAGTGAAAAAAGTTAGTAAAATCGTAAGACAGGAACGCCCCTATGTAAAACCGTGTTGAGATTCATTAATCAATCTGTGCCTATCAAGATGGCTACGAATTGCTTTGACAATTATTGATACCATAAATTTTTTCACTATGGAGGTAAGGCTTATTGGTCTATAGTTCGAAGCCAAGGACCTGTCACCTGCCTTGTAAATAGGTATTACATTTGCCATTTTCCACTTATCAGGCACTATGCCAGTTTGTAGTGACATGTTAAAAAGATTAGCCAAAGGTATGCTAAGTTTCTCTTTACATTCCTTTAACACCCTTGCAAACGGTTCATCAGGGCCTGGGGATTTGTTAGGTTTTAGTTTCTCTATTTTTCTGAGGACCATATCACTAGTTACCGCAATCGTACATAGTTTATTATCCTGTTGTACATAATCTATTATTTCAGGAATATCGCTAGTATTTTACTGGGTGAAAACTGAGAGGAAGTAGGTATTGACAATTTCACACATATCCTTATCACTGTCAGTGATCTGACCAGAGTTACTCTTAAGTGGGCCAATCTTGTCCCTATCTTACTTCTGTATACCTGAAAGAACCGTTTTGGGTTAGTCTTTGAATCCCTTGCGACTGTAGCCTTATAATTTGCTTTTCTTATTCCTTTCTTTATTTCTCTCTTTAATTGAATATATTGATTTCTTAACTGCCCATCCCCTCTTTTGACACGCCTATATATGCCTTTTTTTTTTTTACCAATGAGATGTTTTAATCTATTGTTCATCCATTTGGGATCATTTTTGTTAGATCTAATTTCCTACTTGGAATAAAAGTTGTCAGGGTAGCTAGAACTATGCTCTGAAAAACGTCATATTGGCAACCAAGATCACCTACCTGACCCATAGTCAGGACATCCCAATTTAGCCCACCCAGGTAATTTTTCAGTCCCATGAAATCAACCAAGCGAAAATCCGGGAATGAGATTTGATTGCAGTTATCTGGGTAATTCCATGATATATTGAAACTAAGTGATTTGTGATCACTTTCCCCAAGCTCATCATTAACCTCAAGATTATTAATTAGTGAGTCTTTGTTGACAAGAACAAAGTCAAACAGATTGTTTCCTCTAGTTGGTTCTGTCACAACCTGTTCTAAAAAGCAATCCTGAACCGTATCAAGAAAGTCACTAGACTCAAGATTTCCTGTCATATTCTTCCAATCAATTTGTCTGAAGTTAAAATCTCCCATTATCACAACATTTTCATATCTAGATGCCTTATGAATTTCGTCCCCTAACAGCTTACTGCACTCCCTATCAAGGTTTGGGGGCCTGTAAATCACACCCAAAATTAATTTGCCACGTCCCTCGAGAAACTGTAGCCAAACAGATTCTGTGTTCGATGTTTCTAATCTTATATCATGTCTAAGACAACAATTTAAATTTTCTCTGTCTTTCATCGCCACTCCACCACCCTTCCTGTTGACCCTATCAGTGTGGAATAGTTTATAACCCTGTATGTTGCATTCAGAAGGCATTTCTCTATCTTTCAGGTTGAACCAGGTCTCTGTTATACCAATAATATCTATATTACCTGCACTGGCAAGTAATCTTAGCTCATCTATCTTATTTCTTAGACTCCTACTATTTGTATAGTAAACCTTAAGTGAGCTAGTCACTCGTTGCCCTCTACTATCTTTCTTTATTTGTTGATCAATTGATTTGCCTCCTAAACCCAATCTTAACACCCTAGGATTTGACCCCTTCAGGGCATTTCTGGGTGACGATGAAATTGTGTCATTGGAAAATCTACCTTCCACTGCAATTGATGATGCAATCAGGTCCCTGCATAATCGAATAATTGAAGCTACTAATGCAACTTGTCAATTAGCTTCCACAAAGATATACCAACAATATAAACCTACTAGGGAAATTAGAGACAATTTAAGAAATTATCAAGCAGAATGTCGAAGGCATCTTCAAACGCGACAACCACCAGCAGCTACACTGCACCGATTAAGGCAAGAATTAATTAACATGATTAGTCATCACAAACGGGACTTATGGAAATTGCTAGTTCTTCAAGCTAATCAGTATAAACGTGAACCAGCAAAATTTTGGAGAAAGATCCGACAACTTTTAGGGGCAAAGCACAGGGCTCCTAACTACCTAGTTCATACCTTCACTGATGAGGATGATGAAGATGTTGAAATTAAACTTGACGATCCACAGGATCAGGCTAATTTGATGGGTGATGTATGGGAGAAAATTCTCTCCCACAATAACAGTCGTCAATTTAACAATAATCATTATCAGTTGGTAAATGAATGGAGAGATGAGAACTTGGATGATCTACAACCACTACCTACCATCGATACTTCAACTCTTGAAGATACCCACCCGCTTACTAGACCTATTACATTACCAGAGATGAGTCAGGTTATTGGAAGAATGCGAAATAGAGCCCCTGGCCTCTGTGGAATAACAATGAAACAAATAAAGTTCCTACCCAGAAATTGTAAACAGTCTTTGGTAAATATCTTTAATGCCATCTTTGCCTCAGGACATTTTCCAGTGGTTTTTAAGACTGCTAGGACGATCTTTCTTGCTAAGCCCAATAAAGACATCCACCAACCTGGGAACTATAGACCTATATCTCTACTTGAAGTCACTGGAAAAGTTCTTGAGGTCATTTCCAACAGATTGAACTACTATATGGAGTTTAATCACTTTTTTACTGAAAAACAATTTGACTTTAGAACACATAGAGGTACCAATCATGCAATAAATGTTATTTTCGATACTGTAGCAAGTCTAAAACATCAGGGCAATCTTGCCACCAGAGATGTTCATAAAGCTTTTGATAGCTTATGGCATGATGGCCTTATATACAAACTTATTGACCTACCAGACCATAACTGGACTTTTCTCAGATTAATATATAATTTCTTAACTCAAAGAAAAATCATTCCCACCTTTCATGGCAGGTCGGCAGAGCCTTTTATACCGACAGCTGGTGTCCCACAAGGTTCTTGTCTCAGTCCAATTCTGTTCAACATTTATGTGAATGACCTTCCTCAACCAGAGTTTAATGATACAATTGTGACACAGTTTGCAGATGATGTTATTCATGTCGTCTCATCAACTCCGGTAACAGGAAAATACAAGTATGAGAGAGTCATAGAAAAAATGAATACTGAACTTCGTAGAACATCTAATTGGGAAAAGAAATGGAGAATTACGACTAATCCTGACAAGGTCCTTGTTAGCACGATAGGATGTTTTGCATCAACAATCGAAGATAAAGGGGGTATCTCCATCAGAGGTACACCTGTAGCCATTAGAAAACCTAACAAGATTTTGGAATATGAAATAGACAGGCTGCTCCACTCAACATCTCATGTAACTAAAAAGATCAACATAGCCAAAGCCGGTCTTAGCAGTCTCTTTCGATTCAATCAAGCCCCTCAACATGTCAAAAAACATCTGTATAAAATGTTAATAAGACCTATACTCGAATACCCTTGTGTCCCAATGTCATTAACAACAAAGACCAACATGCTACGGTTACAACGGGTCCAGAATAGAGCTCTTCGCTTCATTACCGATACCAGGAGAGACAGAGTTAAAATGGCAGATTTACACATACAACGAGATATTACTGCCATAAATGTACGCCTTGACACCCTAAAAAAGAAACAACTCTATACAATGCAAGAACTATACATGCCAGATAGAGAACATCCTATACAAGTGGTAAATACCACGGATTATATCATCAATACTCCTCCTCACAGGACTCAAAGAATGATGAAGAAGATTGGGTACCACCAGAACCCTTCTATGTATACTGAGAAAATCATCGCCCCCAATTAGGAAGACATCTTATATAACAATCTAATGTAAAAATTATGCTATTTACCATGGCTGGACACCACCTGTAAGAAGCCATTGTCACGTAATTCTATAAACTGGCCAGAAAATTATTGTCTTCATTGTCGTATAAATATCCGTTGTGCAATCGCAAAAAAAAAATAATAAACAATTGCAACTTGTATAATTACTACCAATTCAGAGTCATGTACTTATATATCTGTTATATCTATGTGACTCTGATGGGTTAGTCTTATACCTCTTAAAGAATATCTTATCATTTCACGTACACTTTTTAAATTACACCAAAGTGGTTGGGCCACTTACCTTTTATATCCTACCTCTCTCCCCCCTCCCACCCTTTTCCAATATTTCTATCCTTACCCATCCTTTTCCTTACCCATCTCACCAAAGCTCTGGTCTGGACAAGACAAGATGATTTGCCATTACTAGCAACTTTATTTTGAATATTGTCTTCTAAACATATCCCTGAGGTATCCCGGTAATAACTACTGTTTTCAACCCTAATTCTGCAGCCTGACTGTTTCCCACAAACACCCATACCTCTATAATCTATCAGTTTAAATTCCTCGACAAGTCATCAATTACCCTCTCAATTGAATTGGCTAATGCAACCACTCCATCCCCAGAGAGATGAGCCCCATCCCTTGCATACATATCACGTTTGCCAAAGATTAGGTCCCAGTTATCAATGAATGGGATTGCAGGTTCCTTGCAGTACCTGTCTAACCAGCAATTTATACCAATTGCCATAGACATCCATTCATTGCCCACTCCCTAACTAGGCAAGATGCTACATATGACTGGGATCCCTCCCTTAGACCTAACTACTTCTATGGCTGACCTGTACTTATCGAGCAGCTCCTCTCTCCTGCCCTTCCCAATATTATTACCCTCAGCACTAAGACAGATAATGGGCTTGTTCCCATTACTTGCCATAATATTATCCAACCTGCTGACTGTGTCACCAACACCAGCTCCAGGAAGGCGCACACTCTGTCTGACCTTTCTGTCTCTGTTACAAGATGCATGGTCTATATATCTTACCTGAAAATCGCCTACTATTAAAATATTCTTACCTTGATTAGCAGGGGAATCAGTGGTACCTTCAACCTCACTAACCACTGAAGTACACTCGTCTTGGAGAACTTACAATCGATTTCCTACCTTCACATCTTCTCTATTTACTCTCATCTTCCTTCTTCCTGAACCACTTGCCACTTAAAGCAGCTGCCACTATCACTGCTAGTGACCATTTCCTCCTTACCAGCTAAATCCTTCTCACACTCTCTCCCAAACTCACCTGTGCGAAGCTTCAGGCTCCTATTTTCCTCCTGAAGAAGTAGAATCTCCTTCTTCAACACTTGAACCTGAGATTCTAAAACACTACAACAAGCCATGGTGCTTGGTAACAGCCCACGCTAACTACCAAGAGCTTAGGCAGGTATGACCGCAGGTGACCACTGACCTCAGTAAGTAGGTACCTGGCTGTCAGTTGACTGGTGTGGGTCACATTCTGTGTGGTGTTGTGGTTTAGTGTAGTGGTGGTGGTGACGGTGGTGCAGACGACCTCCCCTCCCACCATTACCATGTAAAAGTATTAACAGTAAAAGTAATAACAGAGTTCAGTCCTTCAGTAAAAGAAGTGAGCAATTTCAGTACTTTCTAAAAAGTGAATACCAAAAAAAAAGTTACTCTACTACAGTACTCAAGTATTTTTACTTCGTTACTTTACAACACTGGTATTTATACTCAAGTATTAAAGATGAGCACTGTTTGCAACACTGTCCTTTCCATTAGTCTATAAAATTAAAAAAAAATCACTTTTTATCAGAGTTTTCTTTGTTATGGGGCAATTTTGTCTCATGAAAATCTTATATCTTATTAGGAAGCTCTCGCGGTCTGTTATAAAAATCTTAAAAGTAAAAGACGAAAAAACTAAACCGAATCTGAATTCATGTGAAAAAGTTAGCGGTTAGCGCTAATTTTTTCGGCCGTTTAGCGGTTTAACATTAGCGGAGCCAGTTAGCTGTGCCTGCCACTGCACAAACACATTATTATATAAGAATACTCAAAAAAATATAAATCAATATCTTTACTAGGTTTAATCCACACATTACTAATTACGATTATATTTTTAATATACCTGGAGGTTATTCCGGGGATCAACGCCCCCGCGGCCCGGTCCATGACCAGGCCTCCCTGTGGATCAGGGCCTGATCAACCAGGCTGTTACTGCTGGCCGCACGCAGTCCAACGTACGAGCCACAGCCCGGCTGATCCGGCACTGACTATAGTGTACTGCCATATTCTTAATATTCATATATTCATATATAATAAAAAATCGATAATTCTAAGGATGTAAAGTAGACCCAGTTTTAAATACTGATGTGCCAAAGTAATCGATATCGGCGAGAATCGGCTAGTTTTACAGTTTTGGTGAACAACAACCAATACTAACCGATACTTTTAAAAACTTAATATTACACATTTGCTTAAAAATATCAAAATTAAGACTACCTCACGACTCGCCGGGTCGCCATCTGGAGAAGACCCGGGCCGGAAGTACCGGCAAACCAACATCAATCAGCCTCACGACTGTGAGGGTTACTCATACACACACACACTATCGACAAGTGCCTTTGACAACTAAATTATTTAATATTTAACTTTCCTGTGTTATTTAATATCTGTTGTACAACTAACGTTTCCTTATATATTGATCATAATCATGATAAATTTAAAAATATTGCCATCGGCCATAATTTAGGTATCGTCCCGTTATACGAAATAAAAATTAAAAGAAATTACTAGTATACTCAGTGTCTAATTTCGTCAAAGTAAAGACGGCAGAAGCAATGAAGCACCGAGCCTTGATTGCTGCCAGTAACTTGATCCACTCAGCTGCCACCCAATACACTTGCTGTATGGCTCATCTCTCCTGCTTCTCTGGTATGTTGTCTTACGGACAACGGAAATATATCCGTATCGCTTAGCTGAGCGCAATGGTTAAAACAGTTGCTCCAAAATGTTTATTAATGTGATGTACTGCTTGCTAGAATGGTGTATATGGGGATTCCAGTACTGTCACCCAGTACTCTAGATCTCCGGGCATCCCATTCTATAACTGCGATAGTCGGAGTTATGCATGCAGAAACCACGTTGATATGCTGTGCATAACAACGGGGTTTCTGCATGCACAACTAAATGTCACAAATGCCTGTGCATACATTGTATCAAGCTGAAATAAATTATTATTATTATTATTATTATTATTATTATTATTATTATTATTATTATGCGTAAGGGTACCCTTCACCTAACCTAACATTAGGTACCTAATATCATATTCTTCTCGATGTTTTAGTATTGCACAAGAGCGAAATTTTTATTAGTAAGAGATGTTGCGTGAGAACTGCGGTTATGCTTTTATAAGTATTATCAGTCAAGTTAAGAACATTTGCATATTTCTAAAAAGTAAATAGATATTTTTTTGGTGCGTGTAGCACTTTTCCCATATGATAAGTTAAAAACACATTCAGTGTTAGAAAGTTACTAAAATGTAAATATTTACAAAGTCAATCATTCGTGTGCACAATTACTCCAGCAATATAAAACTCCCCACGGCCAGACTTCATTCAACGAGTCTCTTTTTATAGTCTTTGTGTTTCAAATTTTATCTTTATAAACTTCATCGAAAAAACAGGTGATGAAACCAGACTAAAAAGAAAATATATATGAAAAAAGATTTTTATGATATTGCCGTTTGTACAATTTAAATTTGTTGTAATTTTCCTACTCCACGTTTTCTCTGAATTATTATGACTAAGAAGGACTTTAACACATGGGAATAATTTAATATGTTTGTAAATATTGTCAATACTGTATTAACTGGAGAAAATTTTCTCAGTTTGTGATATTCTGCTGCTTATTAGCTAGAGAAAAATTTGTCTTGAACGCCGGTAAACTGTTGTTTTTTAAAGAAAACTTATAACGTGGGACTTAATTTGCTATTTTTTTTATATAAAAGGATTCAGGCAGGATGATTTAGTGGTTGTTGGAGACAGTTGTTCATGTATAATTTGTAGGCTCGATATTCCGGAGAAAATGCTCTGTGTGCGATTAACTTGTTTACAAGTAATTAAAAAGTTGGAGATAGGGATTCACATCACATTTCGACCTGTCCTGTGCCATTATCAAGCCGCGACTTGATTATGTACAGGAAAGGACAGAAACTTTTAAAGATTTTATTAATAGTAAAATTGTTGCAGACACGTTAAAGTTAATTCATTCTTTATCTTTTTTCACTCAGGCTTATTTATTATCATGGTTTTTTGTTTGTCAGCTTCAATGATTGTACTTTATTTATACTTATTTAGAAGAGGAAATGCCAGCTGCTTTCAAATACATCAATCTCCTTATTACAGGTAAACTACCCTTGGGAAAAACTATGTCAGGTTACCTTTGCTTCTGAGAGAACACAAATAATGATGATCTCTAGGCACCGTGATGGAAATGCTGGCGCAGTGGTAAGAATGAATGGGATTGTGTTGGAAACTTGGGATGAGGTGGATATCCAAGGAATGAAATTTAATTCCAAACTATCTATGAAGAACCACGTTGTAAATCTTGTAAGCAATGCAGTCAAGAAGCTAGTATCTTGTACCTACATGACAGTAGAAGCTGCGAAACTCTGTACGAGGCACAAGTAGGCTCGCGCATATAATTTGCTCTACTGGATGATTCAATGAAATAAAGTCCGTCGGCTAAACGAAATCGCTGGCCCACATCTGACTCCTATTTTATCCTATTCTCAATTTGTATGTTTCATGATAATAAAAAGGCTTTCAAATGAGCAGTTGAAATAGCAGCTTGTAAATACAAAAGTATCTCTTAAGTTAGCCGTGAAAAAAATCTTGTGTAAATAGACAGAACAAGAGAGGGGAAAGGGAGACTAACGAACGAAAATGAGAACGAGAATGCAAATTTTGCAAATATTGACAGCAAATGGGCTTGAAATTCTGTTTGAAGATTATATTTATATAACAGATTAGAGAAAGTAGACAAGAGTTGGCTAAGGCATTTGAAAGCATCAGACTATCTTCCAGCATCAGATTATGCTTCGTATATTCGTCACATCGGCTGTGACCGTCTAATATATTATTTCAGTCGAGAATGAACAGTGGTCAAAGTCATGAATAATGTCTGATAAAGAGTAGACAGGAACAATATCGTAGCTTCAACAATTCACAGCTTATCCATAAACTATAGATGAAGCTAAACCATGAAGAGAGATTTTTCAATCTACAACTATCCCACTGAACACTGGATGGAGCACTCAACTAACTGAACGAACAACTCATTGCATATTCATGGAAGGCATATTGCCGCTGATACCTTGCAAATTTTTCATCGACAACGTTGGCAGTAATGCCAGATGTGTGTGAGGTAAATACGTTGTTTAATAAAAGCGCAAAGTAGCGTCGTGTTTTTTTTAAATATTGGATACTGACTCACAAAACAGAGTAATAATTTCTTGGCTTGCAATGCAGACATTGATATCGTAAAATATATTTTGCTTTAATGATGTCTTCTCTCTTTCTTTAAAATACTTTCAGCATTTATTACCAAAATGAAAGTTATTGCTGTCGTTTTTAGAAGAAATGTGTTCAGCATAATTAGAATTCTTTTTTAATGATGTCGTGAATTTTTATAGCTAAGATCAGCAGTGGTGACATGCAACTAATTCACATAATAAGCTTGACGCATCCCCAGTTAGTCGATTGCCCTCTTAATTAGGTTACATTGACTAATATTACTGGCTATACAAGTTAAACCCTCGTATCGTTATAAAAAAAATTTGAAATATCTGAAGGGGAATATGGCATTTTACCAGTCACATAAAATACAGGTAATAGGTAATGAATCCGGATTATCAGCATTAACAGCCGCAATATGGGAGGGCCACAAACTACCACAGTATATGGAGCAAAACATAACTAGGCTATACGTATCTCTGGCAGTGTGATTTGTATGGAAATGCAATGACATTAAATGCAAAGTGTGGGCACAGAGACAGAATCATGAAATTAAACGCTGTATATCCCAGTGTTAGTATAGTCAACTGTTCACAGACATCACCGTGCAAACCCTACAAAATGTGGCAAACCACTTCATTAACGATAAGATATCCGAAAATTTGAAACTGTATTGACACTGTGCATCGACTTGATCAGGGGTTCCAACCCTTGATCAATAATTGGTAAGTGGGACCCACAAGTGGACGTAGGTCATACCTGTGGAAAATACTGTTTATATTTTCCGGAAATACGGTAATTTATAGGTAAACAGATGCCCTATATTGTATTTTTAAAAGAGGTATGTTATCGAAAAAAAGTAGACACTCGCCATCTTGGTTTTGAATTGGATACAACGTTAGTGTAATGGGTAGGAATTTTCGTGCTCTAGATGTTAAAATTGGGCTGACACCTCTCAAATAGGAGGCGAAATTGTTGGACATGCATTCCTGCATAACTTGAGATATCAGACGACTGGACAAGACAGCTCCAGGAACCTCAGATAAGCTCTAGATTTGTGTATAATTCTGGCCAGTGTTTTCATAAATTTAGTTAGTGAGGTTTTTCTGAGTATGATACAACTTAATATCCAGTCAAATTGGTGAGTGATATTAAGATATATTTTCCTTCTGTTATGTAATTGTGTATATATATAACCATTTATTATTTTTAATATGCAGTCCACAAATTTATATATTTACCAGTATTCCTGGTATATGTATATTTCATTTAATTAATAGGTCCAGAGCAACTTGTGAATATGACAGTGGTAGCGACCTAGGTGTCCCAAATTCTTACTTGTCTATGTAACATTGATAAATAATAATTATCTTTGTTATCATTTTCTGTTATGTACATAATTAGTTAAATTCAGATAAATGCAATTTTCCACAATACCCAAGAGTTATTAAGGCAGAGAATAGCAAGTAGATTGTGAAGACGCTCTCTGCAGTGTCTGACAAACAGTACATTAATAGTATACAATAAAAACAAAATGAATTAGACATATGTTCAATACATTGATATTTTTATTCCATAAATGTTTTTCTTATTATCTCCACTCTTTAGTCGTTTCTCGCTTTGTCTTTATTTTGTAGACTTTTTCACTCTATCAATAGAATGCTGCGCTTCATCTGAATCTAGTGTATAAGCGCCCCCATTACTGCCTTTACTTAAGATTCAATAAGACTATGACGCTCAACACCTGCTCTTAGGCTTAGGGACTGGTGTCCTCATCTTCTAGTGCAGTGATTCTCAACAAGGGGATAATTTACCACTTCGGGGTAAAAAATTACATGTCAATGGTAAATATTTTTTTGCAAAACCTGAATAATTTATTTTTCTCTGAACTTGTTTTTCTGTCCCTTTATGATACCGATAATTTGTTTTGTATTGACGTAAGGGGGTAAATGGAGAACTACATCAAGCCGAAGGGGTTAATGAGCTAGGAAAAGTTGAGAATCCCTATAATCTAGTGACTTCTGCATATAACCGTGAGAGGTTAGGGACTGATTACCTCCTTTTCTCCAGTGTTCCATTCATGTCCTTGCATTAATAAAGCCACTGGATGACGAAAGGCCTGTAAATTAAATATAACCAATGAGGTTAAATATTTCGTAACTGAATTTCTTAGGCCTCTAGAGAGGCTTACAAACTGATAAAAAAATATTTGCATTTACCTAATAGTAATATGAAGGGAAACAGCAATCACTTAAGAAAATAGAATTCTGAGTCATTTCCAGTTATTAAACAAGAAACTAAAACATTCAGCACTCTCTTAACTGCTCAGTAATAACCCAGAAGGAGACAGAAACGCAGGAAGTTGATTGATCTATATATTTCGACCCCCTTCACTCTCCATATGGATAATTAATGAGCAATAACAAGGGTTCATGGGGAAGTGGAACAGAATTCTTCCTCCGTAAGGCATGTATATCGTAAGAGGCGACTAGAATTCCGGGAATAAGGGGCTAGTAATCCCTTCTCCTGTATTTATAAGTATAATTAAAAGGAGAAACTTTCGTTTTTTTCTTTTGGGCTACCCTGCCTCGGTGGGATACGGCTGTTCATTATACTTCAGGTATTCACTCTCACAACTGTTTATTTACAGCCTTACAAAGCGTCTTGAAAACTAAAAAACTAAAAAAAAAATACACATTACTCTACAATATGTAAATTTAAAATTACAATTGAGATCTTTAACAACCTCTCTCTCCATTATACTAAACTAAGTTACCTGACTGCTATTATCAAGTTTATTTGTTTAAATCCAATGGAAAAGTCCCTAATTCCTCTCAGTTATCAAAAAAGGTCACCCTTGTATAAAAACTATGAATCACCATATATCTCATAAGTAGCAACTCACGAAAGTACTTATTGGCAACGAGTGACAGTGGTACTGAATGTGAAGGGAAGGAGTATGAAGATGAAACTACTACTCCACAAACCAGAAAACACAACAAAAGTAAAGTTGAAACCAGTTTGGTGACATCCTCCAAGGTATCAAGAAGTAAAGCCGGCATGATATGCAAACAGTTGTCATTTGATAGCACTAACATTCGTACTCCAAGTCAAGCAGCAATTTACAAGTCAACATATAGAGGCTGCTAAATTGAGTAGTTAGGCAAATGTATTGTGATAAATAGTTTTTATTTACGGGTGACCTTTTTTTGGGAATTGAGAGGAATTAGGGAAATTTTCATTGTTTTTAAACAAAAGTTCATTGATTTATGACTCAGGAGATGTTTTTATTTGGAAAAAAATAAAAAAGTTCAAACCCAAATGAATATGAATATATATATATATATATATATATATATATATATATATATATATATATATATATATATATATATATATATATATATATATATATATATATGAAGAAGCCTTTCGTGTGGGCGAAACGTTTCGGAAATTAAGATGTCTAACTGCTGCACATAATTTACTCTTCTACTCGTCGGTATTTTTCACCATTATTATAATGAAGCAGCAACGAGACAGAGGAAGAAATTCATGAGAAAATAACATCCACTGACGAACTTGAAAAGTTGGTTTGATAAATCATATGAAAAAATTATTAGTGTTTCTCAACTTCAATTTGAGAATTTCTAGTTTTAGCTATTAGAGTAAAGTATGAATATTGCTGCTTATTTCTATTTTCATGTACGTATTAGACTTATGTATGATTTTTCATAATTTTCCATATACATATACATATACATATATATATATATATATATATATATATATATATATACATGTATATATATATATATTATTTTTTTTTTATCACACTGGCCGATTCCCACCAAGGCAGGGTGGCCCGAGAAAGAAAAGCTTTCACCATCATTCACTCCATCACTGTCTTGCCAGAAGGGTGCTTTACACTACAGTTTTTAAACTGCAACATTAACACCCCTCCTTCAGAGTGCAGGCACTGTCCTTCCCATCTCCAGGACTCAAGTCCAGCCTGCCGGTTTCCCTGAATCCCTTCATAAATGTTACTTTGCTCACACTCCAACAGCACGTCAAGTATTAAAAACCATTTGTCTCCATTCACTCCTATCAAAAACGATCACGCATGCCTGCTGGAAGTCCAAGCCCCTCGCACACAAAACCTCCTTTACCCCCTCCCTCCAACCTTTCCTAGGCCGACCCCTACCCCGCCTTCCTTCCACTACAGACTGATACACTCTTGAAGTCATTCTGTTTCGCTCCATTCTCTCTACATGTCCGAACCAACAACCCTTCCTCAGCCCTCTGGACAACAGTTTTGGTAATCCCGCACCTCCTCCTAACTTCCAAACTACGAATTCTCTGCATTATATTCACACCACACATTGCCCTCAGACATGACATCTCCACTGCCTCCAGCCTTCTCCTCGCTGCAACATTCATCACCCACGCTTCACACCCATATAAGAGCGTTGGTAAAACTATACTCTCATACATTCCCCTCTTTGCCTCCAAGGACAAAGTTCTTTGTCTCCACAGACTCCTAAGTGCACCACTCACTCTTTTTCCCTCATCAATTCTATGATTCACCTCATCTTTCATAGACCCATCCG
>NC_091310.1:13318093-13363093 GCF_038502225.1 Cherax quadricarinatus
AAACATAAAATATCCCAACCCCCTCCTTCAAAGTACAGACATTGTACTTCCCACTTCCAGGTCTCAAGTCCGGCTAACTGGTTTCCATGATTCCTTTCAAAAACTTTTATTCTGCTCTTACTTCAATAGCTCATCAAGTCGTCTCCACCTACTCCAGTCTGATACTCTCACATATGCCTGATGTATGTCCAAGTCCCTAGCACAAAAAAAAATAATTTACCCACTCCTTCCATCCTTTTCTAGGACGACCCCTACCTCTCCTTCCATATATACACCCACACACGCACATTATATATATATGTATATATATATATATATATATATATATATATATATATATATATATATATATATATATATATATATATATATATATATATGGGCTTGTACACCAAAGAGGGAGTAGAATGAAATAAGCTCAGAGGCACCCACACCACCCTATGACCTCGGATTACGGTAAAACACCTAGCTTTGCTGGGTGCTTTATTCTTGTAGGATTGCGTGGTCCTGTGGGTTAGATCGTCAGGTGTTTTTGCTCACCATGAGGTGGGCAAAAGCAGCCAGCATGGGTTCAAGTCCTTGACTAGTCGCATTGAGATTACTGATCAGTACCACTCGTTCGTGGTTACAATATTATAAAATGCTGTTCACTGGGCTAGTACACCAAATAGGGAATAGATTGAAATTAGCTCAGAGGTTCACATCATCGTATGCCATCGGATGGTGGTAAAGCACCTAGCTTGGCTAGGTGCGTCATTCTTGTAGGATTGCGACGTCCTGTGGGTTAAAGCATCTTGTGTTTTCGCTCACCTTGAGGCGTTCCAAAGCAGCATGGGTTCGAGTCCTTGGCTAGTCGCAGTGTTGTTATATATATATATATATATATATATATATATATATATATATATATATATATATATATATACTCACCTAACCTAATTGTACTCGCCAAATTGTGGTATTGTGGTTGCAGGGGGCGAGCTCCTGGCCCTGCCTCGTCACTGATCGCCACTAGGTCCTCTCTCTCCCTGCTCCATGAGCTTTATCATGGACTACAAGCCCTCTGGATGCAAAGCATGAGGACAGAAAAGCAGGTAGCGCAATCGGTGATGACTTGCGGACACCAATACCTCCTAGTCTGACTGGAAGTGTAGCTTGGTTCCACTGCCCATCTTCTAGAGTAAGGTTAAGTACTTTCGTAAAAATCTGCCTCAGGATACTGTCATATTCCTGCAGTATAGGGTTATCGTATGAAGGTGCGCAGCTTAGGAAATATGTCAACCTGGGCAGACTCAAGCACTTTGTGAGAAGGTACAAGGCATCGTGGGTGTCAAGATTGCCTATTCGTTGTTTCATTCTCCTAATATATATATATATATATATATATATATATATATATATATATATATATATATATATATATATATATATATATATATATATATATATATGAATTTACATTGAATATATTAGTCGTTTTTTCCTAACTTTACGTTTAAGGTTACTGACATAAAATTCCTTTTGAGTTTCAGCAGCCATGGTTGTTGTCAAATAGCCACTCGGCGCCTCCTTAACCTTCGTCAGAGATTTATGCACATGTATAATGGCACACTATAAGCTCTCTAGACTACGACAGGTTATTTGCTTCCGTATCCGCGAGCTTGTATGTGCTGCTCTTAGTGTTGGTTTTACTGGGCTCTTCACTCACAGGTGATGTAAAAGGGTGAATATTCAATATTCTTCACAATGTAACATTTCAGACACTCTCTTATTTAAATATTTCCTTTACTCATGTTACTATTTATGGTTTCTTTAGGTGAATTATACTTGAGCTGCAATAGGTTCAATATATGAATTTTTATTATAAAATTTGAAATAGTTTTATAATAAAAATAAATCCTGTGGACACATCCATTTTGTTCTTGCATATATAATGTTGTCATGATTGTTGCTGGTTAGTCTGACTATAAATTATTTTACTGATCTATGGTCGGACTATTTTCGAATTAGTAAATTTTTGCTCCCCAGATCTTTAATGATTTTTGTTCTTTCCACTTAATGTGGACTATCTTATGTCAGTTTACCATTTTGTTAAGAAATCTCAAAAAATAATCTAGCGAGGAGAATTCAGTCCTTCAGAATATTTCTTGAAAATCTAATGTGATTTATCAATTGATCAAAACTTCTATGTTTTTCTCCTCTTGTGGTTTGTCTCTAACTTATGAATTTTCAGCATTCAAATATTTTCTAGTTCTAGAGATGACAGTGTCTCTCTCATCCAGCAAGCAGATTTTCTTAATGTGTTGACATACAAAAAAAACATGAAAGTTGTAACATTTCTGCAATATTTCTGCAAGAATGATGAGACGCATTAGGGTCTATGAAGACATGTGTTAACTCCTGTTTTAAGCATTATTTACGTATAAATCAATATGTGACTCTACATAATTAACGTTATAACAGAGGTGATGATTGGTAGATGAGTTGCAGATTTTGGTACAAAATGTTAGCTCGCTAGTTTATACCTAAGCACCTAATATTAATTCTTCAAGGAAAATTAGGTCTTAATGGCCAGGTATTTTTTTTCTAAACAGAAGAATGACAGTATAAGTGTAAGCATTATATTAATCCTAGGACTAATAAAACTGAATATATCTGATATACTATACGGAAAAACTGATAACTGGCACAAGCAGACTACAGCAAATGTCTTAAGATAGTTCATCTATCCACCTCCTTCACACAGGCACAAAACAGGAGGACAAAGGAAGAAATGATAATGTACAAAATACTGAGAGGAATTGTCAGGGGTGAATAGGGACATATAGTTTAAAAGGTGCAAAACAGGAACACGAGAGGAACGGTTGGAACCTGAAAACCCGGATGATCCACAGGGATGTTAGGAAATATTTTTTCAGCCATAGTCAAGAAGTTGAATGAACTGGAGAATAAAGTGGCAGAGGCACGATTTATTCATAACTTTAAGAAAAGAAACGATAACGCTCTCGAACCCAGGAGGGAGAGTAAACCTGGTGGTGGCCAGCTAACATACGGGGCCCTGAGCTTTCAATCCACTCCTGCAACTACATATAGGTTAGCACATTTAGTTGAGTAGTCACACACACACACACACACACACATTCGACTAACCCATTCTAAGTTTACCCGACATTTGCTTCAATGACTTATATATGCAATGATAAACCATGCCACGGGCGGGTTCGAACTTGTGGTGAGTGAGTAATAAAACTCAAGGCCAATGCGTATACCACTGTGCCAGCTGGCTACAATAAGATTCGGGGAGATTTATCCTTAAAAAAAATGCATTTGTGGTTACAGCGGGGCCTGTGCTAACCTCTGTACGGTTGGAATCTTATAGTAGCCAGCTAGACCAGTGGCTTGCGCGCTCTCCTGGAGTTTTACTACTCATTGGTCACGAGTTCATTCCTCGCCCATGGTATGGTTTGTTTGCAATTGTCATCTTGATTTTGTGAGTCAGATACAATGATAATTAACATCTGAGACCACACGACTGAACACTATGTTTCTTCGATGCTATAGACGAGTTGTCAATTTCAGTTTTAATTAGCCTTATGCCCTACAAGCTGCATAAATAGTAGTTTAGAGATTGAATTCACCAGTACAGTGAAATAACCATCAATAACCCCTACTTAGAAATAAGTTGTTAGTGATCTTGTCTCAATTACTTTGGGTAACTTTAAAAATAGCTTAGATATAGGCGTGACAAGTGTTTAATTTAAAGAGGACCTGGTAATTACGTTCCAGAAGGCCTGATGTAGTGTACGTTCATTATGTCATTTAAAGAACTCCTCGATATATAAAAAGGGTATTTTATAAAATTTAGTGTTTATAATATTTACTGACAAAAAGAATTAGCAGTGTGTGTGAGCGTGTGTGTGTGTGTGTGTGTGTGTGTGTGTGTGTGTGTGTGTGTGTGTGTGTGTGTGTGTGTGTGTGTGTGTGTGTGTGTGTGTACCGTTGGCATCAGGATTGTTGTTGGTTTAGGGGAAAAGAGGAGTGATTACTCGATGCCACTACCAACATCAAACACCAATATTGAAGAACCAGATGTTTTTCGGTCTGTGTGTAATCCGATATAGGTATCCCCGTGTTCCATACTCCCAGTCCCTAGTGCCTCCATGCACGCAATTGGAATTGTGCAGAATACAGCCTAAGTTGATAATGTACATAAATATTTGCAGTGAAGATTTGAAGGGAATCGGAAGTGGCATTTACAAGTCATCATCATCCTCATAAGGAAACTAATACGGTATAAAAATTTCTTCAATTAAAAATGCTAACTTAGGATAATACAGAGTCATAATGTAATTGCAACTTATCTTTCATTCTTTTCTTCCATTCTTTTTTTTTACATCCCTTCCTTACATCCCTTTCTTATATCCCATTCTTACATATATTTCTTACATCCCTTTGACTCGTCTGTGTATTCATCTTCCACCTGTGTCGCCATGATCCAGACCCTCTTTATCCAAACAGTCTGTCCGTAATTGCCGGTTCCTTGTTTCCTAAGATTTCACATATGGGAATCTTGTTTTCCAACGTCCTACCAAGATCGTCAGGTTCGCTTCCTTTAACTCCCCCCATACTGCATTCCTCTCACTTCTGATACTTATCTGGTGGCAGTTATTTGAACATTACGAGCTTCCGCAAGTGCTTAACCTGGCATAGGTTCTAAGTTCTACGTTCTCTTGGACCCGTTTGTCGCTAATAGTTTCGAGAGCTCTATCGTATCTCTATTTTAATCTACATATAAATCCTGCCTTTACCACTTCAATCCCCAGGTCGTTCTACTTCCTGAATTCTCTAAGATCAAAAATATGCTTCCTAATATCCCTGTTTTCAATTTCTGGATAAGCCTTTGCACTCCTATCAGTTCCTCTCAGTGATGGGTTTGTGTGAGTGTACTCACCTAGATGTGGTTGCAGGGATCGATTCACAGCTCGTGGCCACGCCTCTTCACTGGTCGCTACTAGGTCACTCTTCCTGCTACCTGAGCCTTATCATACCTCTTCTTAAAGCTATTTATGGATCCTGCCTCCAGTACATCACTTCCCAGACTATTCCAATTCCTGACAACTCTGTGAATGAAGAAATACTTTCTAACATCCTTGTAATTCATCAGGGTCTTCAAATTCCAAATGTGACCCTTTGTTGTTGTATCCCATCTCTGTAACATCCTGACTCTCTACACTCTGTCGATTCCTCTCAATATTTAAATATGTTATCATGTCTCCCCTATCTCTCCTGTCCTCCAGTGTCGTCAGGTCGATTTACCTTAACCTCTCCTCGTAGGACATACCCCTTAGCTCGGGGACAAGTTATTGTTGCAATCCTTTGCACTTTCTCTAGTTTTCTTACTTGCTTGGCTAGGTGTGGGTCCATTCAGGACCCTGTACACGGTGTACAGGGTCCTGAATGATTCCTTATTTAGCTCTGGGAATGTTGTTCTTCAGTTTGCTAGGCGCCTGTATGCTGCAGCAGTTATTTGGTTGATGAGCGCCTCAGGAGATGTGCCCGGTGCTATAATCACTCCAAGATGCTTTTCCATTAAGTGAGGTTAGTAGTCTCTGGCTCCCTAGACTGTACCCCGTCTGCGGTCTTCTTTGCTCTTCCACAATCTTCATGACTTTGCACTTGGTGGGGTTGAACTTCAGGAACCAGTTTCAGTACCAGGCCTGCAGCTTGTTCAGTTCCGTTTGTAGTCCTAGTTGGCCCCTCTTACATCGTCTGCAAACAAGAACACTTCTGAGTTTATTCCTTCCGTCATGTCATTCACATATGCCAGAAACAGCACTGATCCTAGGACTGATCCCTGCGGAATCCCGCTTGTTACAGGCGCCCACTCTGACACCTCACGTACAATTACTCGCTCTCTTCCCGTCAGGTATTCTTTGATCCATTGCAGTTCCTTCCCTGTTATACGTGCCTGATCCTCCAGCTTTTGCCATGATCTCTTGTTTGGAACTGTGTCAAAGACCTTTCAGTCCAAGAAAACACACTCTACCCAGCCCACTCTCTCTCGTCTTACAGCTGTCACCTTGTCACAGAGTTCCATTAAGTTTGTGACAGAGGATTTCCCGTCCCTGAATCCGTGTTGATTGTCGTTGATAAGCTCATTCCTTTCTAGGTGCTCCACCACTCTTCTGATAATCGTCTCCCTGACTTGCATACTATACATCTCAGTGACCCTGGTCTGTAGTTTAATGTCTCGTGTCTGTTTCCTTTCTTAAAAAGTGGGACTACATTCGCCGTCTTCCACACATCGGTTAGTTGCCCTGTTTCAGTGGATGAGTTGAAGATTGTTGTTAGTGGCACACACAGCATCTCTGCTCTCTCTCTCAGGACCCACTGAAAGATGTTCAGTCCCACCATTTTTGAGGTATCAAGTTCACCTAGCAGCTTCTTCACCTTCTTTTCGGTTGTGTGTATTTCATCCATCACTTATTGGTATATTTCTAGTTGGTGTACCCCCCCCTTCCTATTCTGACTTCCTGGAGTCCTTTCTCCACTGTAAATACTTCTTTAAATCTCATGTTGAGCTCCTCACAGACTTCTTGGTCGTTTCTTGTGAGCTCCCCACCTTCCTTTTTCAACCTGATTACCTGGTCCTTGACTGTTGTTTTCCTCCTGATGTGGCTATACAATAGCTTAGGGTCAGACTTGACTTTCGATGCTTTGTCGTTTTCGTACTGTCGCTGGGCCTCCCTCCTTATCTCTCCATACTCGTTTCTGGCTCTTTGACTAATCTCTATATTTTCTTGGTTCCTTTGTCTTCTGTATATTTTCTATTCTCTAGTGCACTTAGTTTTTGCCTCATGTACCTCTGGATGAACCAATGGCTCATTCTGATCTTCCCATTACTTCTGTTGCTCTTCGGAACAAACCTCCCCTCTGCCTCCTTGCATTTTCTTGTCACGTTGTCCATCATTTTGTTTACTGATTTTCCTTCCAATTCCCTTTCCTACTGAACCTCTTGCAGGAAGTTCCTCGTGACTGTGTAGGGCCTCCTTTTGTTGTTTGGCTTTTTCCATCGTATTCTTGTTACCCTCTCTACTAGTAACTGTATTATGAATTCAATGCTCATAGCCACATGATCACTACCTCGGAGGGGACTTTCATATGTGATGTCCTCGATGCCTGAGCTACTCTAGGTGAATACGAGGTCCAGTCTTGCTGCTTCATCTACATTCTCTCTGTTAGTGTCCGTAACATGTTGATGCATGAGGTTTTCCAGTACTGCATCCATCATCATGGGTCGCCATGTTTTGAGAACGCCATGTGGCTCCAGGTTTCCTGAGTCAGTCTACTTGTGATTGAAATCACCCATAACTAGTAAGTTTGCTCTACCTGTGTGAACTCTTCTGGCCACCTCAGCTAGTTTGTTCACCATTGCTCTAGGTTGCTCTCTTCATATTCTTCTCTTGCCCTCCTGCAGTTCTGTAGCAGGTTGTACATCTCTGCAATTACCGCTAGAGGTCCCCTAGACTAAACTGTTTCTACTATGTTGTCGCATTCGCAAATTCCATTCATTCTTTCCATTTCCTCAAATCCCCATCGGTTTTTAATGACCAGTGCAACTTCTCCTCCCCCTCTACTTCCCTGTATATTTCCTCAGGATCTGATATCCGGGTGGAAAGATTGCATCTGTTATCCCAATGAGTTTCATTTCTGTGAGTGGTATGATGTATGGGGACGTCTCCTTGATTCTTTCATGCCACTTCTCGCATTTATTTGCTATTTAGTCTGCATTCATATAGCAGACCTTCAACTTTTCTAAAACTCTGGGCTGGGGAGTACATTGTGGTTGGGGTAGCAGGAGACTAGGCAAGGAGCTATGGGGGATTGCTGTAAGGTCGGAGTTTGTGATGGGGAGGGGGCCAATGTGTACAGTGTGTGGGTTTTAGGTTAGATTGCTTGGTTGCATTGGATTATCATGGTTGAGGGCCTTCTGTAGGTTGTTCTAAAGGGAGGTTGTATTTGTTCTTCCTCTTGAGTCTGGGTTCTCCTGCCCATCTCTATCTTTGCCTCTTTTCTCCTTGTGTCTTTGTACCCTCTCTTTCATTTTCTGCATTGCTTGTGCTCTGTTGAGGTATAGGTACACCCACCAGTATACCGATGAATCTCTTAGTCGTGCTTTCTCCTGCAGGGCCCTCTTTAGAGCCGATTCTGCCTTGAAAATGAGTTTGAGTGGCCGGTTTTTTTTTCCTCTTGTAAACCCCCATATTCTCAGAAAATTTGTCAACTGGGTCATGTAATCCTCTCCTATTGCTTTCAAGATACTTTCTATATCTTTTTTCCTTCCCCTGTTTTCTTGTTTCGTAAGTTTCCCCCTCAACTTCCTGAAGCTCATAAACAAAGACTGACCTCTCCCTTTCAACCTTCCACTGTATTTTCCTTTGTATCCCCTGAGTCGCCTCCATTGCAGTTTTCCATTCTTCAGTCTCTTCTGTATCTGATTTCCCTGTAACTAGTGGTCTATTTTCCCTTCTCACCTTTCCTGGGCTTCTGCATATAGCTTAGCACTTTTATTTTCTACAGTCCCCTCATTTGTTCCTAGTGTGCTCCTCGTCTTTTCTCGGGCTCCACGGTGGTCTGAGAGGGCCTCTTCATACAGTATAACTCCTTAGGTCCCCACAGTCCTTTGTTTGTGACTTATGTAGCCCGTAATGCTCTTTGCTTCTATAGACTAAATTAGATTTTTCAGTTCCTCTTCTAAGCTCTGTAACTGCTGCTGTGGCATGCAGCTCCCATTTCCTGCTCTTTGCAACTATCCTGTCCTCCATATTTTGCTAAGAACTTCTAGTTAACTTACACACTCTTGTTCCCTTTTCATGAGTTCTGCTTCCCTCCCCCCCCCTCAATCTTCCTTCCTAGACTGATCCACCAGTCCCTGGTTTTCCATCCTGCTCTCTGGCAAACCATTTTTTTTTGGTCACCACGAAAAGATTTGTGGGTTATCGTGTGATTGCTTGTGATGAGTGTTCTTGAGTGAGTGTACTCACCTATTTGTGGTTGCAGGGGTCGAGTCTTAGCTCCTGGCCCCGCCTCTTCACCGGTTGCTACTGGGCCCTCTCTCTCCCCGCTCCATGAGCTTTATCAAACCTCGTCTTAAAACTGTGTATGGTTCCTGCCTCCACTACGTCATTTTCTAGGCTATTCCACTGCCTTACAACTCTATGACTGAAGAAATACTTCCTAATATCTCTCTGACTCATTTGTGTCTTCTACTTCCAATTGTGGCCTCTTGTTTCTGTGTCCCCTCCCTGGAACATCCTGTCTTTGTCCACCTTGTCTATTCCACGCAGTATTTTATATGTCGTTATCATGTCTCCCCTGACCCTCCTGTCCTCCAGTGTCGTCAGGCCGATTTCCCTTAATCTTTCTTCATAGGACATTCCCCTTAGCTCTGGAACTAACCTTGTCGCAAACCTTTGTACTTTCTCTAGTTTCTTGACGTGCTTTATCAAGTGCGGGTTCCAAACAGGTGCTGCATACTCCAGTATGGGCCTGACATACACAGTGTACAGTGTCTTGAACGATTCCTTACTAAGGTATCGGAATGCTGTTCTCAGGTTTGCCAGGCGCCCATATGCTGCAGCAGTTATCTGATTGATGTGTGCTTCCGGAGACATGCTCGGTGTTATACTCACCCCAAGATCTTTCTCCTTGAGTGAGGTTTGCAGTCTTTGGCTACCTAGCCTATACTCTGTCTGTGGTCTTCTGTGCCCTTCCCCTATCTTCATGACTTTGCATTTGGCAGGATTAAATTCGAGAAGCCATTTGCTGGACCAGGTGTCCAGTCTGTCCAGGTCTCTTTGAAGTCCTGCCTGGTCCTCATCAGATTTAATTCTCCTCATTAACTTCACATCATCTGCAAACAGGGACACTTCTGAGTCTAACCCTTCCATCATGTCGTTCACATATACCAAAAATAGCACTGGTCCTAGGACCGACCCCTGTGGGACCCCGCTCGTCACAGGTGCCCACTGTGATACATCATTACGTACCATGACTCGTTGTTGCCTCCCTGTCAGGTATTCTCTGATCCATTGCAGTGCCCTTCCTGTTATATGCGCCTGATGCTCTAGCTTCTGCACTAATCTCTTGTGAGGAACTGTGTCAAAGGCCTTCTTGCAGTCCAAGAAGATGCAATCAACCCACCCCTCTCTCTCGTGTCTTACTTCTGTTATTTTATCATAAAACTCCAGAAGGTTTGTGACACAGGATTTGCCTTCCGTGAATCCGTGCTGGTTGGCATTTATACTCTTGTTCAGTTCCAGGTGCTCCACCACTCTCCTCCTGATAATCTTCTCCATAATTTTGCATACTATACACGTCAATGACACAGGTCTATAGTTTAGTGCCTCTTTTCTGTCTCCTTTTTTAAAAATGGGAACTACATTTGCCGTCTTCCATACCTCAGGTAGTTGCCCAGTTTCCAGGGACGTGTTGAAGATTGTGGTAAGTGGCACGCACAACATATCTGCTTCCTCTCTAAGGACCCACGGGGAGATGTTGTCCGGTCCCATTGCCTTTGAGGTATCGATGTCCCTTAGCAGTTTCTTCACCTCCTCCTCATCTGTATGTATGTCGTCCAACACTTGTTGGTGTATTCCTTGCTGGTGTCCCCATCTGGTCTGGTGTGTGTGTGCGTGTGTGTGTGTGTGTGTGTGTGTGTGTGTGTGTGTGTGTGTGTGTGTGTGTGTGTGTGTGTGTGAGTGTGTGTGTGTGTGTGTGTGTGTGTGTATGTGTGTGTGTGTATGTGTGTGTGTGAGTGTGAGTGTGTGAGTGAATGAATGAAAGTATGCGTGTGTATTCATTTGTATGTCCTCACCTACATGCGATTGCCGGGTTAGAGTTGCAGCAACTGCACTGACTCACAACATGCCGTTTCCATTTTAACTCCCTGTTAGTCGTGTGCAACTTATCGTACCTCCCCTTAAAACTATATCTGGAACCTTCCTCCACTGATTCTTCCAGTTTATTCGACTTCCTCCCTACAATGATTTTGAAGACGTACTTCCTGACATCCCTGTGGCTCATCTTTGTCTTTACCTACCAGCTGTTCCCCGCCTGTTTTCAGCCTTTCAAACTGCTTATTCCTGTCTACCCTATGCATTCCTTCAAGTATTTTGTATGCTGTTATTATGTCTTTTATCTGGTTCTTCTATCTGTTAGCTTTCCGTCGTGGCTCATATCCCCTTCATCTGACTTTATCATCTTGCTTAATCCTACATTTTTCTCTAGATTCTGATCATGTTTTTTGTAAGTAAATTCAAACTCCAAAATGGACATAATGGATGTTTATTAGACAAACCAGACGGACTGGAGGCTACTGATATTTTCCAGATGAGCAATGACTCCAGTGGTTCTTCGATTGTGAGCCTTGGACGATGTTCTAGTCGCTAGGTGTAACCTCAGATCTTTCTTTGCGTGTCTATTCCCATTTCGCGTAGGCTGTCGGAGTCAAACTTCTGATAGTCTTTTCTGACATGTTTGGTATAATACTTACTCCCAGACACTTTTACTTGTCGCCAGAGTGAAAAGTCGCCAAAAGAAATGCTGGCTCTGCACCTGCATTTTTCTATAATCTATCTGGAAAAGTTGGTTTAATCGAAGTCTTGACACAACTGTGATGAATATCTCTACAGGAACTCCTCCGCTCTCTGAGAGGAGCGTTACTGCAGCTTTCTACAAAGTACCTTTACTTCACGCACACTATAAGGAGCTATAATCCACGCTCTTTGTGTGCAACTTAGCTTCACGTTCTGCGTGTACAACTTAGTTTTACGCCCACTGTGTGCAACATAGCTCAACGCTCCCTATGTGCAGCATTTCTTCACCCTTACCAGACACATTACAAATTAACTTGCCATAAACTTTACTCTACCCTCTCTGCGAGGAACTTTACTTCACTTTCCTATGTTGAAAACTACGTCCTCTGGGATAACATCTCTCCACTTTCATTGTGAGACCATCACTACATTAACGGTGAAAACACTTTACGCTAAATCTGAGAAATAACGCTATGTTCTCTGTGAGGTAACCATTTCACGTTCAGTCTAAGAACATACCCGACTTTCTTCTTTATGGCATAGCTTAACACAGAAGAAACGCACAACAAAAAGTATTTTTGCTTTGACATGGAATCGCAAGCAGGTGAACTTCACGAAGAGTAACTTACGAACTCCTCCAAAAGTAGTTCTTCCGGCAGGGTGTAAGGAGTTCATTTGATTAGGTTCCTGGGTTCAGGTGTTGACGTGTTGAAAAAAGTGCGTGAGGTTCTCACCTGCCTACGTGCTAAGAGATTAGCGACAGAACAAATCCAGGACTCATTCAGCATAGCCAAACAATTACCGACTCTAACTACGTGGACAGGTACTTACAAACAGGCCAGATCCCCACCCACAATTCCCAAAGCTTTGATAAACGACTCGGGAACCTAACTAACAGAATAATTCTCTGCATTTGACGGTAAGGACATTCTATATATAGTTTATCAGTTGCTCTGTATGACTTAGTATATCTCACCTGTGAGCTAAAGTGTCTTTGAGCTACCATACATCCCTGTATTTTGTTGCATTTCTGACCAACCGAAGCGAGGCATTACTAACTCATTCCTAATAATCAAAGTAAATGCTCGGTCATCCTAAAAAAGTAATTTGATTTCCTGTTAGGCATCAAAATTTCTGAACCTGTTCTTTATTTGAAACTTAGAAATTTCGCAAGCTCTTCTCTCCTATGTTCTGGTTATTTGTGTATTACTCCAGCCACGGTATTTTGCATTATTTCTTTATCTAAACTAACTTGGAAAGTGCAGTTATGAACTACTGGAAATGATGCATGTTACTAAGCATGACAAGAAAAAAGTAAACGAAAATGGAAATAGAAATTATTAGAAAATGAGATAGGAAAACCCGTGGATCTGATACAGTGTTCCTTGAGTTGTTTGAGACATTGTTTTCAATAAACTAGACACAACACATATATTTATATTTAGGAACTGATTGGACTGATGTGTTACCACGATCGATGCATTTTAGACTTACGGTTCATTTTATATTTGCAGTTGTCTGCTCCGTGGTTTTAATACAACCGATTCTACATAATTTATGAAATCCGTGAACACAATTTTCTAATTTCGATATTTATTTATTTAGAAAAAAACTTCAAATTAATTTTCACATTATTCCTGTATTCCTTCATTTATGTGTACTTAAGGATTCCAACTAAAATAAATTTAACTTTTTAAACTTGAATTTCCAAACTCAATCCACCAAAACTCACTTTTCTCAAGGCAATTCAACCAAACCCCAGCTATCTCAATATAACCCAACAAGACCTCAACTACCTCCAGCTATTTCACTCACACCTAATGCAACCACAAACCTCACATATCTTAAAATAAACCAAACCAAGCTTTAGCTGCCTCATCATCTAACACTGAACTGCTATAATATAAATTGAGAACCTTCCACAAGAAAATACCGATGGCTGGGAAGAGAAAGTTCAAGGACACAAGACGATAACCAGCGTGGGTCAATCACCCAGCAAATACTAGCCAAATTATTCTTATTTTCGTAATTCCGCCTAATTTGCCGCTCCCTGTCGGGTGGCTCAGATAGACCCATTACATGAAATTGGTCCCAGTATCCAATTTCCTCATACAAAGACAAGACTATTTCTTATTCCCTGGAAGAGGGAGGCATCTCAGGCATTGACACACAGAAACTTCAACTATATTTGATCAGAATAGAAGGATAGTTCTAAATTCTTAAATCAAGACCTCTTCCCATTGCTTAGAAGCAGTATTCTTTGTGCCTTTTGCGCTGCTGCCATGAGTTATAAAATAGTTTATTCTTAGTACGATTAAACTTGTGACTGGAAAAAAAATCCGTAATTTCACACAAGAATGACTTTGATTACCTTGGTGTCTCATGCGGAACGCAATAATTGTATAAATATTTACAAATCATTGAAACTACCATATTATCCTCCGATGAAAACGTATGCAAAACTGATGTTATGAACAATCTTCACGTTTTAACAGTGAGTGGCAATTTTGTTTGCTTGTAGAAAAAAAAAATGATCGTAGTGGATTTTAATAATATGGTACAAATACGAGTGAGCTATAAAGGCAGAGGCAGGTAAATGGATAAATAATAACATAATTACTATGGAAAGGATAAAGGCAAAATCATGAGATTCTGATTCTCATTCTTCAACATACGGGTTAATCGGAATGATTTGATTGTATGTCTACTTGTTAAAAAAAAAAAAAAAAACTAGAAAATTGTTCACAAGTTACTATATCTCAGGCGATAGTCCATTCGCAAAATGAAGATTTTAATCCATGTATAATACTTTTTAGTGTTCTGGTAAACAATACTGACCATTGCTACTGGAATTACGCCGAAGCAATGCAGTGTGGCAGGCTACGTTTCCATAGATTTTAAAACCGATTTTGATAGAATTTCCCATAAGTAGTTAATATTAACTACTTATGGGAAGCAGCAGACAATAGGCATGAAAGAAAAATAATGACAATTGAGAAAAAAATACTTTTAAAAAGTAGCAGTCATTAGAAAAAAAGTTGTTTTCATTGCAGATAGTCAAAAAATACTTTTAAAAGACAGCAGTCATAAGAAAAAAAAGTTGCTGTCATTGGAGAGGGTCAAAAAATACTTTTAAAAGGTAGCAGTAAGAAAAAAAAGTTCTCATTGTAGGTCAAAAATAGCTTTCCTCTTTCGGAAAAATTAGTGGATGGGACCATGCTTGTCACACTGGTTGCTGGTGAGGATGATCAAGCGAGCAATGATCATGAACGACCTTGAGTAGGAGTGCTCTATTGTCACAGTGACACTGTTGGTTTATGTGTTGTGTCCACAATCCTCGCTTAATGAAGAGTTTAACATGTATGCTGACACATAGAGCCTCTTCATCGACAGTACCATCATACGTACAATGTAACGAGAGGAATGTAGATATTTTAGCACTGAAATGAGGTGTCTACAACATTAGATGAAACAAATATCCGGAAACTAACAACCACCGAAATAAGTGCTAGCTTACGCCTTCTCTCTCAGCCTCTTGGATGAACACTTTCCTTAGAAGGTGCCTCGGTGATAGTAAATTGCTCTTGATCCAAGAGATTGAAGATGCCCTTCTCTTGGAATCACGGCTGATTACCTTCCATATTCACAGTGCTTACCATCAACATCTTATAAAACAAAATGTATCGTTTTTCCGGCGCCGTTAGAAACCGTTAGTTACCCCTTGCGGGCATAAAAATTATTATAAATAATACTAAATTTGTTAAGTAAAAGGACACAAGTGCAACTAATGTGACATTTTATTGTGGCAACGTTTCGCTCTCCAGGAACTTTGCCAAGCCATTACAAACAATACATGGACACAGAGGGTTTAGTGAGAGGTGTAATACTAGTGGTAGTAATACTTGTAGTAGTAATATTAGTTGTAGTAATAGTAGTAGTAGCAATTCAATATGGTAAAACCATCAACTTGCACAGCAGTACAAGGTTATAAAAGCTATTATTTGGGTAGCATAAAAATACGTTAGACAAATATTTCTGTTAGTGGTTGGATTTGAGAAGGTTCGTTTCAGTGTTCCTCCTCTGTTATGTTCTTGTGTAGTATTAGCAGCAGAGACTATGTAATGGCAGGGTTTATTGCTTTGTAGGAAATTTTTTGGTAATACTTCAGAATTGATGACTGCCATTATTTTGCTTTATTGTGTTAGAAACAGCGATTAATGATGATTCAAGGCATTTACGTCTGCGGTAATTCGGTTCTCTAATTATTAGAGGGGCGTCATTGAATTTCATGAGGTGATTGGTGGAATTCCGGTGTTGTACGCAGGCGTTGTTCAAGTTATTATTCCCACAAGCGTTAATGTGTTCATTGAGACGTGTTTCGAGGCCCCTTGCTGTATCACCAACATATATCCTGTCACATCCTCCACATCCTCCATTGACTGGTTCATGGTGGTTTGATTTTGTCCTGGTTAGATCCCTTATGGAAGTGCTGGAAGCGATGGCGACTCTATTGTTAGTTTGTGCGAGTACCTTGGGAACGTTCAATGCAACTTGTCTAACCTATTTTTATGCTACCCTTGTAATAGCTTTTATAAACTTTTACTCATGTTCAAGTTGATTGTTCTACCATATTGTATTACTACTACTACTACAACTAATATTAATACCACTACTACTACAACTAATATTAATACTACTACTACTACTACCACTAGTATTGCACCTCACTCTAAGCCTATATAAACCCTGTGGGTTCATATATTGTTTGTAACGGCTTAATGAATCTCCTGGAGAGCGAAACGTTGCCACAATAAAATATCACGTTAGGTACACTTGTCTTTTTTTTTCTTTTACCTAACATACTGTCGGTAATTCTACCACATTAATACAATATTAAATTTAATTCTATAAATAATAATAATAATGTTATTCGGTCTGGTGTATCTGAGAGAATGAAAGCAAAGGAAGGAGTAAGGTATTATTAAACGACCAATTATGGAAAGGAAATAAGGAAATTAATGCAAAATTTCAAAAAATATGTAGAAAAAGATAAGGGCGGAATACGAGAAGAAGGTAATAGTGTATGAACCTGAGGAAGAGAGGAATGTAAGAAGAGTGAGAGATTTTGGGGGGAGTTAAACGAGTATTTAGGGAGTGGAAATTACTTTTTGAGGGAGACTTAATGCTAAAAGTGGGAGAAATTGTTCTGTAGGCAGTATGTGATGAATGGTTTTGAAAACCGACAAGTTGAAGAATTGAGACACTATGCAACACATGGGAATCTTTACTGAAGAAACGTTTCGCCACACAGTGGCTTCAGTGCAATACAAAGTAGAAATGGGTAAGGAGAGGAGGAGATCGAGGTAATCAGTCCCTCAACCTGGAATCGATGTGTTTAGTCCATCACTCTTGTAGGAAGTACAATATAGGAACGAACGAACGAACAAGTTCAGGTAAGATCCCTAGTGGGATGAGTGGGGAAGACGGGACAGACGAGAGGTAGCTCTGGAGAGGAGTGTTCTTAGTCGTAGAAATAGAACCAGGGCTTAACCCAGCAGCTAAAGCGAATCGCGGGACAGACATTGAGAACAGAAATTCAGGCTTTTTTGTTGGGACACCGGTGGGGTGAGCTGGGAGGACGGGACAGGCGAAGATTAGCGCTAGAGAGGAGTGTAGAACTGAGCCATCTCTTAACCCAAAAGCTAAGTCGAACGTGGGTCAGAGAATGGAACCTGTCAGCGAATCCAAGGTTATTTGTAAATAGGGTTAGGAGCTGGATCATGCAAGGAGTAGAAAAGGTTGTGTTGGTTTGTGGGTCTGCGAATGTCTTCGTCAAGGAGAGAGGTCCAGTAGTCATGTCGTGTTTCAAGTTTGTCTGTGTCTGTCACTGAGAGTCTTCCAGTACAGATTCAGCGCAGGGATGTCTAATTGGGCATGGAGAGACTCGCTTGTGGCGAAGTCCTCCCATCTGACATCAAGCACCCAGCGGAGCGCCTTGTTCTGGACACGCTGCAGTTTAAGTAAGTTTGTTTTAGCTGCAAGAGAGAGGGCTAGAGAAGAGGAAGTTATCAGAGGACGTATTAGGGACTTGTAGAGGTGTAATTTGGTGCGTTGGGAGGCATGTTGCAGCTTGTAGAGGCCCGCAAGGGCCTTACTAGATATTTCATGCCTTGAGTGAATGTGTCCGTGTTAGCGAAGAAGGTAGTCAAGATTAACGCCAGGGACAGTGACAGATTGTGTGATGGGGATGTAAGTGCGGGTGTCAGCTGTTCTGAGCTCGACGGGTAATGAAGGATCACATTACCTATAGTTAAAATACGTAATGCTGGATTTAGCTGTATTGGTTTTGATCCTCCATTTTTGTTCCCAGATGGCTATCCTGTCGACCTCATTTTGTGTTTTGTGTGTGAGTGTATCTATATTGGCGTGAGTGATTAGTTGTGTAATGTCGTCTGCATAGGCTAGTGTGATGGAGTTGTGGGATACAGGTATTGGAATGTCGTTAGTGTATAAAATGTAGAGGGTAGGGTAGAGGACAGATCCCTGGGGTACTCCAGCATTTAGTGTGAAGTAGTCAGAGTAACAGCATTGGAATTTGATTCTCATGGTATGGCCGTCTAGGAAGTTGCAGAGGAGTTTACGAGTAGTGAGATGCAGGTTAAAGTTATTGCAGACTTTGTACTTGAGCCCTTCGTGCCATGGTCAAAAGCATTTTCAACGTCTTTTGCAACCAGAGCTGTTCTGTTTCTTTGTTTTGTGTTTATGTGGATGTAGTTGAGAATGATGTTAATGGTATCCTGCGTGGATCTGTGTGTTCTGAAGTCAAACTGGCCATCAGAAAGTAGAGTTGTGTTCAAGGTATCTGCAAAGGCGATGACTGATGAGTTTTTCAAAGAGTTTTCCTAAAGTTTCGAGGAGGCTGATAGGGCGATAGTTTCTAGGATCAGAGTGGTCTTTTTTGGGTTTAGGAAGGAGGATAGCAGTAGCAGCTTTGAAGAGTAAAGGGAAGTATCCAGAGGCAAGGGAAGCATTGAGGAGGTTTGTGTA
Source organism: Cherax quadricarinatus (assembly GCF_038502225.1). Taxonomy (NCBI): domain Eukaryota; kingdom Metazoa; phylum Arthropoda; class Malacostraca; order Decapoda; family Parastacidae; genus Cherax; species Cherax quadricarinatus. The sequence goes on from NC_091310.1 coordinate 13,336,738, forward strand.
GGCAGTAATGATTGAGTCAGGAAGGTGTTTTATGATAATATGGTTTAGGCCAGAGGCACCAGGAGCTTTGGGAGGAAGGTGTCTGAGGAGACTTTTAATGTCTGTGTTGGAGAAAGGAGTGTCGAGTTCTTGGGAGGAGGTAAGAGAGTCCAGATGGATGTGGCTGTCTGGTGTTGTTTCTTGTGTGTGTGTAGTGTTCCAGTGTTCTATGCTCTGAATGTGTTGAATAGCGTTAGTGTGAGGTGGGTGAGGATGGAAGATGTTCTCCCTGAAGATGTTAGTGGCAGCCTGCGGGTCTGAGATGTGTGTTTTGTTGTGAGTGATGTCTTTGAAGTTGTTGGTAAGAGTTGTGCCTCTGATTTTTTTGATAAAGTTCCAGAAGGCTTTGGTGTTTTTGATACGCTGTTTGTCCGCTTGTAGTATTAGCTGTGACCAGTGATTGTTGTGGTCTTGGTCTAGACTGTACAATGTTGTTTCTGAGGTATGTGAGATCTAATCGGACTTGATTAAACCTGTGTGTGTTGTAGAGGAAGAGGTTGTGGTAGCAGATAATTAGTCTTCTTGTTCTGATTGAGGGTTTGAAGGAATAAAGAATGGTGTGAGTTTTCTTTGGTATTGCGATGTTGTCTGCTTGTGTAATGGTGTCCTGGATGAGATCAAGTTGAGTATCGATGTCAGAGATATGTTTGTTGTTGTAGTCATAGGTGAGATAAGATAAGATTTCGTTCGGATTTTTAACCCCGGAGGGTTAGCCACCCAGGATAACCCAAGAAAGTCAGTGCATCATCGAGGACTGTCTAACTTATTTCCATTGGGTCCTTAATCTTGTCCCCCAGGATGTGACCCACACCAGTCGACTAACACCCAGGTACCTATTTGCTGCTAGGTGAACAGGACAACAGGTGTAAGGAAACATGTCGAAATGTTTCCGCCTGCCGGGAATCGAACCCGGGCCCTCCGTGTGTGAAGCAGGAGCTTTAGCCACCAGGCAACTGGGCCTGTGTTGTTTGAAAGCGTCCCAGTCAGCGTTCTTGTAGGAGAAGGAAGGTGTGGCTGGGATTAGGATAGGGTTGGAGGAGATGTGTAAGATGACTGGGATGTGATCAGAGCCTGTAATAAGGCCAGGTGATATGTAGTGTTGAAATAAAGGGTTGGCTCGGTTTGCCAGAATGATGTCGGGTTTACTTTGTCCTGTGTGGTTGTAGAAGGTGTTGAAGTCTAGGCCGAGGTAAATTGTGTGTTTATGGTTCATGAAGTTGAGCAATTGGTGACCAAGTTGGCTGTTACTGGTGTGATGAAAGTCTGTGTGTTTGGCATTCATGTCAGCTAGTAGATATATTAGTGTGTTGGTGTAACTGAAGACTAAGGAAAGGTCGTGTATGTTGAGAATAGTGTTGGGGCGAGCGTAGGTGGTGAAAAAGATAAAGGGACCAAGGTGGGTGTGAATTCTGACTGCAAGACAGTGTTGGTGAATAAAAGGGATTGGGAGAAATTCATGTTTTATGTTGGATTTGACAAGGATGGCAACCCCATCGTGGGGATCATAGGGGGACTGTAGTGCAGTATAACCATAATGACTTTGAGGCAAGTACTGTTTAGCAAAACAATATCTGGCCTCTCTGCTTCAAAGAGTTTGGCCAATAGGTGTCTAATTGTAAAGTAAGAGCGTACTTTGAACTGAATCACCTTAAACATGAATTAATGGTTTCGTCACAGCAAAGTTAATGTCGGGGTAGGAGTTTGGATTAAAGCCTGTGAGTGTGGTACCTTTGGTGGATGTGTGTTTGTAGGTGTTACGAACCCGTTTCCTGGAGGGGGAGGAAGAGATGGATCTAATGTTATGTTCTTTGGTCTGTCTTTCAGAAGTTGGGGCAGGTTTAGGTTTGAGTGGGTTTTATCTGGAGGAGGTGGAGTTGGACCTGGATGAAGTTTTGGTTGTGGTGGAGTGGGCGAAGGAGGATGTAGAGGAAGTGGAAGCTTTGGTAGGAGATGAGGAAGTGGGAGCTTTGGTTGGGGATGAGGAAGTGGGTATGGAGGTGAGGGGAGGGGTGGTCATAGCAGCAGTAAAGGTGTTGGTGGGAGGGGTTGAAGTAGTGAAGAGGGGTAGGGGAGGAGGAGAGCTGGTGGGTGTAGGAAGTGGGGGAGTGGGAGAGAGGGAGGAGGGAGAGGTTGTAGAGGGCTTAGAAGAGAAGCAAGTTGGAGGGATAATTAAAGAGGGAAGATTGTTAGGAGACATGATTAGGTTAAGGACATGTGAGTAGCCTAATTGGTAAGCTTGAGAGATTACCATCGCAGAGTGGGCAGCAGTGGCGAGTTGATAGTTAGTTTTGTAGTCTAGTGTGGGTGTAGGTGTAGAAGGAGAAGTGCTTGCAGTCTGTGTTTGAGTGTTTGGAGGAATGCGGGTGGTCTTTGCAAGAATTCCTTGATTGAAGAGTGTAGAGGCGTCAGGAGTTAAACAGCGTATTTTGAGGATGGTAGAGTTTTCAGGTCCGTAAATATCGCCAACACAGACTTTGTTCTTAGTACTAATGTCTTTGATTAAGTCTTCTTTGCCTGTGTCATAGGCAGTCAGGAGAGAATAGTCTACGTGTTTTGCGATCACTGTGCATTTGGCGCGGTGCTCAGGAGTCCAAATAATAGGGAAGCCTGCTTTGAGAAGTTTTTGTCTGGTCTCGGTTGAGGTGTATGTTTCGTAAGAATGTCTGTCAAGAAAGAGTTTGAAGCCTGAGTTGGTTTAAAGACTTTCATCTGAGGTGTGTCAGTGATCTGGTACAATAAATTTCCAGGACAGACTGTGGCATGATCAGAATTAGAGTATTTGAGGTTAAGCGAGAAAGAATTGGGTTTGGAAGAGGTAGAAGCAGGGTAGGCCTTAGAGGCAGGAGTAGACGAAGTAGAGGCAGGTGTTGGTGGCAAAATTGTGGAGTGGTAAGGGGGGAGGAGGTGGAAGGCATTGAAGACATCGCAAATCAGTTGTGGCGGCCAAATCTGTGAGAATACACGGCTAGGCAAGTACGTGTGAAGTAGACACGTACTTGCCTGGCTATAACTTCAAAGTTTTCTTTTGGAGTCCGTCGCTGGAGGCACAGGACACTGAGGAGGTGAGCTGTAGTCTGATGGAGCACTGTATGCCCTGAACGGCAAGGAAAGGCAACACTGGCTGTGAACGGCGAAGAGAGGCAGCACTGGCTGTGAACAGTGAGGAGAGCCAACTCTAGCTGTATGGCGTGCAGACTTCACATACAGGCTGAGGCGTGGAGACTTCAGACAGCGGCGAGAAGAGGCAACACTGGCTGTATGGCGTGTAGACTACACGTGCAGTCCGAGGCGTAGAGGCTCCAGAGAGCAACAGGAGTGCAGAGGGAGGCTTCCTGCCCTTCGGTAGGCAGTCACCGATGCACCAATACTGATGAAGACGAAGGTCCAGTAACCACCACTCTGAGGAAAGTCACTCTCAATACGGGGTAATTAGAGAGGCGAGATCGTTGGTCGATGAAGGTGTGTGGCGATTGTGATGAAAGACAGTAAAAGGCCAGAGAGATGGCTTATATACTGCGGTCACATGAGTCGAAGCAGGAGGTGGCGAGATCACAGTGGGACCTGCCACTAGTGTAAGTAGGTCGACGTCCAAAGTTGTGGACAAGTTGGACAAGTTGATGAAGCCACTGTGTGGCGAAACTTTTCTTCAGTAAATATTCCCATGTGTTGCATAAGTGTCTCAATTCTTCAACTTGTCGATTTTCAAAATCATTCATCACATCTGTCATACACTGCAATATCATGAGATCTTGGTACAAAGATTTCAACGCTTGTTCAACCTTTGGACGTCGACCTACTTACACTAGTGGCAGGTCCCACTGTGATCCCGCCTCCTCCTGCTTCGACTCATCTGACGGCAGTATATAAGCCACCTCTCTGGCCCTATACTATACTTCCTACAAGAGTGATGGACTAAACACATCGATTCCAGGTTGAGGGACTGATTATCTCGAACTACTCCTCTCCTTACCCATTTCTACTTTGAATTGGACTGATGAAGCCACTGTGTTGCGAAATGTTTCTTCAGTAAAGATTCCCATGTGTTGCATAAGTGTCTCAATTCTTCAACCTGTAGGTAGTAGTTAGTGTGGCTGAAGTATACAGAGATTCTAACAGAGGCTGAAAGAATGATGAGGGAGTACATAAATAAAGCTAATGATAGAAAGTTTGAAAGTTTTTACCAAGAAATTTTGCTGACAATAAGAAATAGCTATCCGTGAGATCAGTAAGCTGAGGAAAGCCTAAGAAACAAATAAATTTAACAGTTAAAACAAAAGTAGAAAGTTATTTGCTGTGAAAGGGAGACACTGGGAATATTTTGAGAGACTAATGTTAATGAAGAGAGGGAGGCAGTAATCTCTAGCATTAGAAATGGAGATATAGCAACTTTTAGCAGAGTGTGGGGGAGTTGCATACGACAGTTGGTAGAATAATGGGGGTAAAGCATGTGGGATAAAAGGGATTAAGACGCAAATGTTAAAGGCAGGTGGGTATATAAGTTTTGAGTGGTTTGTTCTTTTGTTCAATATAATGCATGAAAGGGAAGAAGGTACCTAGGAGTGATTAGCAGAGAGCATGCATAGTTCCATTGTACAGAGGAAAAGATAAAAGAAACTGTAATAATTAAAGTGGAATAAACCTGTTGAATATGTCAAGAAAGTGAATGGAAAAGTTATCATTGGAAAAAATTATGGATAAGACATTTAAGTAGGATTGCAGAGAAACATAGAACATTTAAAAATATAAGAGGATATGCAGACCAAGTGTTTGCATTGTAGCATATAACTGAACAATATTTAGATAAAGGTAAGGAACTCCTCGTTGCATTTACGGATTTAGAAAATGCAAGTGATAAGGTAAGAGTGGCTAATATATGGAATAAATGGTAGGTTACCTGACGCAGAGTTTTTAAATGGATAGTGAAACTTAGGTTAGGGTACGTAGGAGAGAGATTTTCCAGTACTAGTAGGAGTTAGACAGGGATGTGTGATGTCAGGATCGTAGTTAAACATATTAATCGACAGTAAAAAAAAGTGAATGCTAAGATGTTAGGAAGAGGTGGGGTATTAAAAGATAAGAAGTATAATACAAAGTGGGAGCTATCACAGTTACTTCTTGCTGAGGACGCAGTTGTTTTGGGAGGCTCTTAAGAGAAGTTGGAAAAGTTGGTAAATCAATTTACCAGGGAATGTAAAAGTAGGGAATTAAAACTGAACAGAGGAAAGAGCAAGGGGATAAACGCATTAAAAAGTCTATTATACAAGAGAGTGGATATCAAATTAGATGTCAGAGGATGTTTCTATGAGAAATGAGGAAAACTAAATAAATGCGGAAAGGAAAAAATGGGTAATACATTGAGGCATCTGTGAAGACAAAAAACTTTATCCATATAGATAAAAAGGGAAATGCACCAGAACATAGCGGCACCAACACAGTAATATAGGTGTGCAGGAAGGATGTTTCAGTTTTATTAGGAGGAAAAGGCTGGAGGCAGTAAAAAATTCATGCTTAAGCGCAGAGTGTGCTGAAAATATTATGCAGAGATTTTGGAGTTACGGGATTAGAGTTAACTACTGGGTTACCAAAAGCATTATTCAGAAGGATTATTGAGAAAAATAGAACATTTAGAGAAGATGGAGAAAACAAATGTGACCAAGAGACCATTTAAGTCTAGGAGTATAGGGTAGGAGGGGTAGGAATCATCCTAGGAAAGGTTGAAGGGAGGAGGCACAGGATGTTTTGTGTGATAGGGGCTAGCATATCCTACAGACTTGTGAAAACGTAATAGATAAAAATGGAGGCAATTAACTTTTATGATTTAACAGGCTGTTAGAATATTAAAGGATTCAAAGAAACTCTTTAGCCCAGCTCGAATCTTGGAGGTGGGAAATAAAGTGCCTGCACTCTGAAGGAGGGGTGAGGATGCTGCTGTTTGGAGAGTTATCTAGACAGTAATGGTAGATTGCTCATGGCAAGACAATTTGAATGTATGTTGGTTAAAGTATTTTCCTATTTATGATCACCCTACCGTAGTGGGAGTGAGGGCAGTGTGCTTAAAAAAAATCATTTTAAGTAATACAGAAAAAAAATGCAAGGATGTGCAAAGATGTGCAAAGTTAACTTCGGATGCAGAGCAGTTGTAGAAGTTTGTAAACAATTTGAGAAAAATGACTCAAAACAGTAATATGTAATCTGAGCATCGATAAAATTGAAAAAATTGACAATTTACTTTAGACGCTTATCTAAAAGCAAGATTTAGCACAAAAGAACTATATAGCAATTTGGCATGGAACAATGCATGCAGGGAAAAATGAACGAAACATGAGTAAAAGCTGCACTTGGTAGCAATAATCTTACGATGTAAATGTAGACAAATATTTGCAAAAAAGACATCACTATAGAGCTCCAACAAAATAAATGTGTAAACACAGCGTACAAATGGGTGAAATATGGCACAGTAAACGTGCACTAAAAATCTGCAATATTCTTGAGATTATTTGGTAGGTACCACTGAACTGGGATTTCAGGTTTAATTGATAGAATAGTGTAAGAGTTGCTAACACCAACCATTTAAAAATGAACGAGTGCAATTGCACTGACTGCACTGTGCTGAACATAGGGTGAGAAATATTGCAAAATGACTATGAAACCTACACACACAATGACGCCAATGTTTTCTTTTGGTTTAAGAAGTTAGGAACTGTTGGTCATACCAACAACAGCACCAGGTGAGCCTGGTCACACACACACACACACACACACACACACACACACACACACACACACACACACACACACACTGTGCACCAGGAAAGCCTGATAAGACGCCTCCAGCTCCCAGTGTCAGGTGAGTCGGGCCATACACCTAACACTAGGTGAGCCTAGTCATACACATTCAGCCCAATGTGAGCCTGATGTGCATGAATAGCACTAGGTATTCCTGGTCACAGACCCAGCATTAGGTGAGGCTGGTCACACTTAACTAGCACCAGGACAGCCTAGTTACACGTGTTTAGCAAAGAGTGAGCCTGGTCAATCATACCCAGCACCAGATGAAGCTGCTCCAACACACGCAGCAACACGTGAGCCTGGTCACACAAATTAGGCAACTACTGAGTCTGGTCATTCACCCAGCACAAGTTGATCACAGTTTGAAATACCCATCAACATGTGAGTCTAGTCTCACACACTCAGCATTATCACCTGATGATAATGTTGGGTGATCCTGGTCACCAGCTGAGCCTGGTCACACACACACACACACACACACACACACACACACACACACACACACACACACACACTGCTGCAGCATATGGGCGCCTGGCAAACCTGAGAACAGCATTCCGACACCTTAGTAAGGAATCATTCAAGACACTGTACACCGTGTATGTCAGGCCCATACTGGAGTATGCAGCACCTGTTTGGAACCCGCACTTGATAAAGCACGTCAAGAAACTAGAGAAAGTACAAAGGTTTGCAACAAGGTTAGTTCCAGAGCTAAGGGGAATGTCCTATGAAGAAAGATTAAGGGAAATCGGCCTGACGACACTGGAGGACAGGAGGGTCAGGGGAGACATGATAACGACATATAAAATACTGCGTGGAATAGACAAGGTGGACAAGGACAGGATGTTCCAGGGAGGGGACACAGAAACAAGAGGCCACAATTGGAAGTTGAAGACACAAATGAGTCAGAGAGATAGTAGGAAGTATTTCTTCAGTCATAGAGTTGTAAGGCAGTGGAATAGCCTAGAAAATGACGTAGTGGAGGCAGGAACCATACACAGTTTTAAGACGAGGTTTGATAAAGCTCATGGAGCGGGGAGAGAGAGGGCCTAGTAGCAACCGGTGAAGAGGCGGGGCCAGGAGCTAGGACTCGACCCCTGCAACCACAAATAGGTGAGTACAAATAGGTGAGTACACACACACACACACACACACACAGTGAAGAGGCGGGGCCAGGAGCTTGGAATCGACCCCTGCAACCTCATCAAGGTGAGTACAACTAGGTGAGTACACCCGGCCCCATTAGCAGGTGGGCCTGGTCACACACTTCCAGAAGTAAGCCTGGTCACATACTCTTAGAGCTAGGTGACTAGGTGAACCTGGTCACATTCTTAGCAGCTGGTGAGGAACTTCACACATACCTAACACCAGATATAGGTGGCACTGGTTGCACATGCCCATTATTGGCACCAGGTGAGTCTATTTAACTAGCAACAGTTTAGTCTAGTTAGTTTAGTCTAATCTTTATTCAGGAAACGTTTCGCCACACAGTGGCTTCATCAGTCCAATACAAAGAGGCGAAACGTTTCCTGAATAAAGATTCCCATATGCTGCATAAGTGTCTCAATCTTCAACTTGTCGGTTTTTCAAACCATTCATCACAACTGTCAGACACTGCAGCATCATGGGATCTTGTTACAAAGAATTCTTCAACGCTTGTTCAACCTTTGGACAAAGACCTACTTCGACTAGTGGATGGTACCACTATGATCACGCCTCCGTCTGCTTCAAGTCACCTCACTACAGTATATAAGCCACGTCTACGGCCCTATGCTGTACATTCTACAAGATTGATGGACTGAACACATCGACTCCAGGCTGAGGGACTGATTACCTCATACTCCTCCTCTCCTTACTCCTTCCTCTTTGTATTGGACTGATGAAGCCACTGTGTGGCGAAACGTTTCCTGAATAAAGATTCCCATATGCTGCATAAGTGTCTCAATCCGGAAAAAAGCATGTTCGTCTTTACGTATTATATTTACAATGCTACGCTTTTCTCTCTATTCTTTTACCTTTAACTGGGAATATCAGGATGTCTATATCCTTGTGATCTAGATCCCGTCAGTTGATGTTTCAAATCGTCTAAATTGGACCATATTCTCTTCTTAATATGAATACTACAAATTTCACTTTTCACGTTGCTAATTATCCTACAATCAAATGTCTCTTCATTAGGGAGAAAAAGGAGGGGATACCCATTTCCCCTGCCACTGACATCCAGTGTGGCTTAATCACCCACTTAAGCTTAGTAACTCAGGTCAGATCACTGACAGTGATATGGAAATGTGTGAACTATTCAATACCTACTTCCTCTCAGTTTTTATTCCAAAAGATACTAGCAAAATTCCAGAAATAATAAATTATGTAGAACAGGACGATAATAAACTATGCAAGATCAGGGTAACTGGTGACATGGTCCTCAGACAAATAGTGAAATTTAAACCTAACAAATCCCCAGGCCCTGATGAACTGTTTGCAAGGGTTTTAAAGGAATGTTTGGAGGAACTTAGCGTATCTTTAGCTAATCTTTTCAATATATCGCTACAAACTGGCATAGTGCCAGACAAGTGGAAAATAAAACATACCACGGGCGGGGATAGAACCCGCTATCTGAGAGTCCAGTGGCTAACACGACGGTCTGGAGTTTTGAGACTCTCAGATCGCGGGTTCTATCCCCGCCCGTGGTATGGTTTGTTTGCAATCGTGTCATTACGATTTCGTGAGTCAAGTGGAAAATGGCAAATGTAATACCTATTTACAAGGCAGGTGACAGGTCCTTAACTTCGAACTATAGACCAATAAGCCTTACTTCCATAGTTGGTAAATTTATGGAATCAATAGTTGCTGAAGTAATTCGTAGTCATCTTGAAAGGCATAAATTGATTAATGAATCTTAGCACGGCTTTACAAAGGGGCGTTCCTGTCTTACGAATTTACTAACTTTCTTCTCTAAGGTATTTGAGGAGGAAGATCATGGTATTGAATATGATATTGTGTATATGGACTTCAGTAAGACTTTCGATAGAGTTCCACATCAGAGGCTGTTGAGAAAACTTAAGGCACACGGAATAGGAGGAGAAATTTTTTCCTGGGTTGAGGCATAGTTCACAAATAGGCAGCAAAGAGTTTGCGTAAATGGGGAGAAATCAGAATGGGGGCACGTCACAAGCGGTGTTCCACAGGGGTCAGTGTTGGGCCCGTTGTTGTTCATAATCTACATAAACGACATAGATGAGGGAATAAATAGCGACATAAGAAAATTTGCTGATGACACCAAAATAGGCCGTCCAATTCATTCTAATGATGATGATTTGAATAGACTGATGCAGTGGTCGGAGAAGTGGCAGATGCGGTTTAATATAGACAAATGCAAAATTCTAAATGTTGGACAAGAAAATAACCATGCCACATATAAACTAAATAATGAAGATCTTAATGCTACGGACTGCTAAAAGGATTTAGGAGTTCTGGTTAGCAGTAATCTGAAACCAAGACAGTGCATAAGTGTTCGCAATAAAACTAACAGAATCCTTGGCTTCATAGCAAGAACTATAAATAATAGAAGTCCTCAGGTTGTTCTTCAACTCTACATATCTTTTCTTAGGCCTCATTTAGATTATGCTGCGCAGTTTTGGTCACCGTATTACAGAATGGATATAAATGCTCTGGAAAGCGTACAAAGGTGGGTGACAAAGTTGATCCGATGTATCAGAAATCTTCACTATGAGGATAGACTGAGGGCCCTGCATCTGCACTCTCTCGAAATGCTTAGAATTAAGTGACGTGACTGACCTGACTAGGTCAAGGCATTGGCTTAAGGCGGTGGAAAAATTAGACCTGCCTTGAATAGGCCAGTAGGCCTGCTGCAGTGTTCCTTCTTTCTTATTTTATGTTATGTCCAGTGTATAGAGAGCCTGCTCAAGTTGCACCCTCTACTCTCTCCTTTCTCTCTGTCTGTCTATATCTCTCTCTCTCTCTCTCTCTCTCTCTCTCTCTCTCTCTCTCTCTCTCTTTGTGTTTGGAAAATACTTTTGTGCATTGATAAGATTTTATTCAAACACTCCTCTCTTCCCCGCCTTTTCTCTACACCCTTTCTCACTACCTTTCTCACTCATCTCTTACTTTCCTCAACCCCTCCTTCTTCCCCAACCTTCTGTCTCTCTGTACATTCCCCCACCTTCCCTAGTCTTCATGGACTCTCGCCATACACCTCACACACAGCCTGGGAAGCTTCTCAGGTTGACTATGGAGGCTCATCTGCCAACCTGTTTATAATGAATTGTCGTGTGCACGACAGATGGCTTATGGAGTGCCTGTCCCAATCTTTCTTCTCTCTCTCTCTCTCTCTCTCTCTCTCTCTCTCTCTCTCTCTCTCTCTCTCTCTCTCTCTCTCTCTCTCTGTCATCCACTCTTCCTCTCTCTTTGTTGAAGGAATTCTTTCATGTATCATTGCTTAATGCAATGTTAAGTTCTTATTAAATTTCTTAGCATACAGTTAGGAATAAAAAGAATCTGAGATTTATGTGATAACAAGAAATTACTTCATTATTCATAATTAAAAATACGGTACTTCATTTATCGTATTACGCGGAAAAAATTGGACTTTCTTGGTTATTAACCCATTAGGATAATTTTTTTTATCTGTATTCCTCTGTACACCTCCCTCTCACTCTTCTCAGAATATAAGAAATCTCACAAATTTTATAGATTTTCACAATAACAGATGCCTTATTCTATTAAATAGCAATGAAGATAATGATTCTTTTTCCAGGTAATTCTTGCATAAAGCGTAAGAGATAATATTAAGGCATTTCAAGTGGAGATATAAATAAAGAATAATAACACAATACTACTGTGAAATAAATAGTGTGGATGGTTATCTTAAATCTTGTCTATAATTGTACGATTTCCATAAAATAAAAATTTAATCTCTGAATTTAACTTCTCAGGTAGTATTGTTGATAACCATATGTGATAAAACAACAGAGGTGCAAAACATAATTAGTATAAATGGTCAGGTCATCATAAGTTGGAAAATGAATGGGAAGACTACAACAAATAGTGTTAGGTGGTGTCTATAATATGTTGGGTCTCATAAAAGGGAAACAATATTCAAATGGTATTTGGGGCAGTTACCCCTTCTAAGACAAATTCTAAATTCTACATAGCTCTGGTGTTTATATCACTGGTCACACACATACCCAAGATCAACACTCGGTGTACCTGGTCACAAACATTCCCAAGATCAGCATTAGACAACCCTGGTCACACACATGTCCATCCCCGGAACTTGGCGAGGCAGGTCTCACACACGTCCCACTCCAACACTAGGTGAACCTGGTCACATACAACTCCAACACTAGGTGAACCTGGTCACATACAACTCCAACACTAGGTGATCCTGGTCACACTCGCACGTAAGTCCAGCACTAGGAGAACCTGGTCATATAAACCCTTGCACACAGGTATTATGTTCTACACCACGTCCACACTGCACAGACATCATACTAGTACCGAAATTGCACCGTTTCAGAGACTTCACTCCTTTCTTATGAAAATATGAAGATAAAAAACAGTAATAACTAGGAACTATAAGCAAATATAAAATACACAAACATGATATATTACATATCTAAAACAAACAATGAAAAAAAAAAATAAAATAGGTTCCTCCAGCAAGAGGAGCTAACACAGTTTAGCAGTTGGGTCTAGTCCTGACTCTTCTCTCTTCGACTCAAGACATTCCTCTCACCGTCTATTCTTCGCACTGTCCCCACTTTCCCCTCGCCCCTCGTGGGTCCTTACCTGTGAGTCCTTGATTGATTGATTGATTGACTAACACAGGCGAAGATTTGAGTAAACTGTTAATGAGATTGTCGGACCAGCTGGCCGAGGTCTCATTTACAAGGTGATGAGTAAACAGAGGAGCATCGCTTCCAGAATCGCAGTCACAGACGCATTTCTTTGGTCTTCACAGTAACAGGATTTGAAGTGAAAAGTAAGAAGCCAACAGACGTTGTGCCAAAGTCAAAGTCAAAGCAGCTTGACAAATCCCTAGAAGTTCAGTTAGCCTAACCTAAGTGTTCACTCGCATGATAAGCTGAAGGCTCTCAAGATTCGTGAGATAAAGCATAACTTTATCTTAAAAAGGGAATGTGCAATACAATGTGCCATAAAATCAATGTGGGTAGCAGCTGCAAGAATGAATAAACACTATAAACATACAGAGGATCTGAGATCTGAGAATTCAGCTAATCCTTTAGATTATTAGCACCTCAAATTATCTACTGCCCAAAAGTGTAATGTGAAATTCTTTCAGTAACTTGGTCTGTTTATAGATTATCTTATGAGACACGACATTAAGAAAAAAACGTAATACAGGATAGTATTCCACCCCAAGATTAGAGTCATTTTATGAATTGCTATATCAGTAAACCTGCTGCCACCTCCACTCTCCTAACAAAGCTTTTTAAGAACGTTGTCCCTGGTAACCACCTCCACACTCACGATATAGTCCTTGTCCCCCCCCCCCAAAAAAAAAGTAGAAAAATATTACAATTTATATCAAAGAAATTATTATATTGTATATAATAGTTTCCCCTATATATTATCAAACTTAAATACGTATTTCATTGTCAGACAAACCCGTTCCCCAAAAATCCTTTCCTATCTGAAGTGATAAACGTCAAAAGGAATATATCCAATTTGATGTAACTTCCCCTTCCCCAGTGTCACCTGATTATATTTTATTTGAAAAATAAAAGTCAGGATAACGTAGCTGGAATAAATCACAAACATTTCAGTAAGGGGAGAAGAAACTAAAGACGAGGTTTCTGTATATTCTGGCTCATTTTTCAAGTCGAGAGTGACTTGATAATCGCTCAGGAAAACTCAAAACGTCGTATGAAGTTTCGTCTTTGGATTGTTTGTTAGTAGCAAATGTGTCATTTGATCTATGTCACCTACTTATATTATAAAAACAGCTCTGCTTAGTCTGTTCATCTTATTTTGTATTCCCAGTATTAGTTTGAAGATAGCTCGAATGGAAACATAAGCTTAACCCTAATATACTTGCACCATATTACATGTTCTCATCAGCAGGATTGAAGAGACAAGTACTGTAATTAATTAATTTGTACTGGGATCTCATATCCAATTATGATATAGTTACGAAATCTGGAGCAATGTCGAATAAAACGTGAACTTCTGAGTTGGAAATAGTCTATATTTATTACATTAATATGCGAGAAGCTACAACAATTTGGTTTTCAAATAGGTTCATGTCAAAGCTGGTAAACACGATATTTAATAATACCACTGTGCAATCTGATAAGGAGGCCACAATCTCTACTAGAGAGAGAGAGAGAGAGGTCGCCATATAGCTATGAGTGAGCTACACTTAGGCAATTTTCTCCTAACATATGCCCTTTCTGCAACTGGCAAACGACTAGACAAGTATAACTTTTGTATAGCAGTGGCTACACAAAAGTCTGGCTACCTCTATTTACATTAAGTGCAAGTTGATAGTGGACCAATATGGCCTCCATAGTGTGAACTGTATAAGTTACCAACGCTGGCATGCGAGACACAAAGGTTAGGTTAGGTAAGGTTTGTCAGGAAACAGGACAAGTGTTTCCTGACGCGGGATTTATTCATAAGATGACCCACAGCTGGAGCTTTTGGTCAGATGACGAGAAGCTTCAGCTGCTACTTGAATGAATACTACTTGAAACATTTTTTCGCTACTAATAGAGCTCACTAACTCCATCAGGCACTGCACAAAATCAAAGACAATAAACTACTAGAATATGATCTAAACATATGCTAAACATCAAATTAAAATAGAATAAAAATAACATAGAATAAAATTTAACTAGAAACAAAATAACTCTACTGACACTTCATTATTACTCATTATTACGTCATTATGACTCTAATAGTGCAGAGAAACAACTCTTGCTCTCAGTGATATTAGATCAACTGGACAACACAGTGAATGATTCCATGTCTACTGTGTAGTCTGTGGCTTCAAACTTTATGTATACCTATTTGTTCTAATAGATCTGCATAAATGTTCAAAGACGTTGACCTTCAGTTGACGTTTAGTTTTATGAATATACATAGCATTACACGAATGATAATTATATTTGTAGACTACAGAGGACTGTAAATGAACACGTATAAAATCTATTATATATATAATTCTTGTAAAAAAATTGTTAGCTAATTTTTTTAAGGAAAACTACGCATGTTTATGAAAGTTATTGGGAGATACAGAACTGCTCTGTTAACAATAATTTTGGCTTCCGTTGAATGTAATAACTTACGCTGATGTTTGCTTACGAAAGTATTAAAAACTTTGTTAAAACCTTCCAAGAAAAGATTTTGTCGGATATATTTAAATTCAGAATGAAGATTAAATAATGATGTAAATGGTTTAGAAAATTGACAGGTTGAAGAATGAAATCCTTAAGCAACATTTGGGAATCTTAATTACTGAAACGTTTTTTCAGCCAGTGGATTCTTCAGTCCATTACAGATATGGACGGTGGACAACGAAACGTTTGAGGTATTCAGTCCCTCAACCTGTAGTCGATGTACTCAGTTCAGCCGTCTTGATAAAAAGGGACATCATATGACCAGAGAAATGGTTTATATTCTGTAGACAGTGAGTTAAAGCAGCAGGAGGCAGAGTAAGCCAGCAGAACAATCCAGTAGTGTAAGTCATGCCTGTAGATTAAGTTACATGATATCCGTCAGACACAGCAATATTTTGGGATCTTGATACAGTGAATTCGTCAGCTCTTGTCTATCATATATACCGAATAAGCACAACAGGGCAGTTAGGCCTATAAAGCAAGAACCTTTGTGCAGAATAAGTAGAGTGAAAATTTTTTTTATGCTCTAAATCTACGAAAATATTTTTGAATATAACAAGAAATACATGTATCATTTATGGAGCGAAACAGAATGACTTCAAGAGTGTATCAGTCTGTAGTGGAATGAAGGCGGGGTAGGGGTCGGCCTAGGAAAGGTTGGAGGGAGGGGGTAAAGGAGGTTTTGTGTGCGAGGGGCTTGGACTTCCAGCAGGCATGCGTGAGCGTGTTTGATAGGAGTGAATGGAGACAAATGGTTTTTAATACTTTACGTGCTGATGGAGTGTGAGCAAAGTAACATTTATGAAGGGGTTCAGGGAAACCGGCAGGCCGGACTTGAGTCCTGGAGATGGGAAGTACAGTGCCTGCACTCTGAAGGAGGGGTGTTAATGTTGCAGTTTAAAAACTGTAGTGTAAAGCACCCTTCTGGCAAGACAGTGATGGAGTGAATGATGGTGAAAGTTTTTCTTTTTCGGGCCACCCTGCCTTGGTGGGAATCGGCCAGTGTGTTAATAAAAAAAATAATATATATATATATATATATATATATATATATATATATATATATATATATATATATGCAAAACAACCACTGTGAAAGAATATAGAAATTCCAAGCGCATTCGTGACTACTCACATTATGATTATTCCTTGATAATGTGAGTAGTCACTGTGATCTTATTGCATATTATATATATATATATATATATATATATATATATATATATATATATATATATATATATATATATATATATATGTATGTGTGTGTGTGTGTGTGTATATATATATATAAGTGATGTAAGGAGGGAAGAGTATATGGAGAAAAAGAGAGCAAATGAGAGAGTGGGTGAGATGTTATCAACAAATTTTGTTGAAAATAAGAAAAAGTTTTGGAGTGAGATTAACAAGTTAAGAAAGCCTAGAGAACAAATGGATTTGTCAGTTAAAAATAGGAGAGGAGAGTTATTAAATGGAGAGTTAGAGGTATTAGGAAGATGGAAGGAATATTTTGAGGAATTGTTAAATGTTGATGAAGATAGGGAAGCTGTGATTTCGTGTATAGGGCAAGGAGGAACAACATCTTGTAGGAGTGAGGAAGAGCCAGTTGTGAGTGTGGGGGAAGTTCGTGAGGCAGTAGGTAAAATGAAAGGGGGTAAGGCAGCCGGGATTGATGGGATAAAGATAGAAATGTTAAAAGCAGGTGGGGATATAGTTTTGGAGTGGTTGGTGCAATTATTTAATAAATGTATGGAAGAGGGTGAGGTACCTAGGGATTGGCAGAGAGCATGCATAGTTCCTTTGTATAAAGGCAAAGGGGATAAAAGAGAGTGCAAAAATTATAGGGGGATAAGTCTGTTGAGTATACCTGGCAAAGTGTATGGTAGAGTTATTATTGAAAGAATTAAGAGTAAGACGGAAAATAGGATAGCAGATGAACAAGGAGGCTTTAGGAAAGGTAGGGGGTGTGTGGACCAGGTGTTTACAGTGAAACATATAAGTGAACAGTATTTAGATAAGGCTAAAGAGGTCTTTGTGGCATTTATGGATTTGGAAAAGGCGTATGACAGGGTGGATAGGGGGGCAATGTGGCAGATGTTGCAGGTGTATGGTGTAGGAGGTAGGTTACTGAAAGCAGTGAAGAGTTTTTACGAGGATAGTGAGGCTCAAGTTAGAGTATGTAGGAAAGAGGGAAATTATTTCCCAGTAAAAGTAGGCCTTAGACAAGGATGTGTAATGTCACCGTGGTTGTTTAATATATTTATAGATGGGGTTGTAAGAGAAGTAAATGCGAGGGTCTTGGCAAGAGGCGTGGAGTTAAAAGATAAAGAATCACACATAAAGTGGGAGTTGTCACAGTTGCTCTTTGCTGATGACACTGTGCTCTTGGGAGATTCTGAAGAGAAGTTGCAGAGATTGGTGGATGAATTTGGTAGGGTGTGCAAAAGAAGAAAATTGAAAGTGAATACAGGAAAGAGTAAGGTTATGAGGATAACAAAAAGATTAGGTGATGAAAGATTGGATATCAGATTGGAGGGAGAGAGTATGGAGGAGGTGAATGTATTCAGATATTTGGGAGTGGACGTGTCAGCGGATGGGTCTATGAAAGATGAGGTGAATCATAGAATTGATGAGGGGAAAAGGGTGAGTGGTGCACTTAGGAGTCTGTGGAGACAAAGAACTTTGTCCTTGGAGGCAAAGAGGGGAATGTATGAGAGTATAGTTTTACCAACGCTCTTATATGGGTGTGAAGCATGGGTGATGAATGTTGCAGCGAGGAGAAGGCTGGAGGCAGTGGAGATGTCATGTCTGAGAGCAATGTGTGGTGTGAATATAATGCAGAGAATTCGTCGTTTGGAAGTTAGAAGGAGGTGCGGGATTACCAAAACTGTTGTCCAGAGGGCTGAGGAAGGGTTGCTGAGGTGGTTCGGATATGTGGAGAGAATGGAGCGAAACAGAATAACTTCAAGAGTGTATCAGTCTGTAGTGGAAGGAAGGCGGGGTAGGGGTCGGCCTAGGAAAGGTTGGAGGGAGGGGGTAAAGGAGGTTTTGTGCGAGGGGCTTGGACTTCCAGCAGGCATGCGTGAGCGTGTTTGATAGGAGTGAATGGAGACAAACGGTTTTTAATACTTGACGTGCTGTTGGAGTGTGAGCAAAGTAACATTTATGAAGGGGTTCATGGAAACCGGCAGGCCGGACTTGAGTCCTGGAGATGGGAAGTACAGTGCCTGCATTCTGAAGGAGGGGTGTTAATGTTGCAGTTTAAAAACTGTAGTGTAAAGCACCCTTCTGGCAAGACAGTGATGGAGTGAATGATGGTGAAAGTTTTTCTTTTTCGGGCCACCCTGCCTTGGTGGGAATCGGCCATTGTGATAATAAATTAATACATGTATTAACATACATATAGCTATACCAATGAGCAAAGGAAAAATATGTTGAGTCTACTCTGAATGAAAGTCACTTAATCTTAAACTTCTAAATCCGTTAGATCCAAGGAATGAAAGAGTAGCTTTAATTTAGTGGATCAATAGCCCTTCGCCGTCATCAAGGCTCCCTCTCCTTCATTATTGAAAGAATTGCATTCTTTTTGTTACTTCATGTAGAGAATATAAATAAATTTTACCAAACAGCTGGAAAGTGCTGTCACTGCTTTAATTAAGGGCTCCTGCAGCTCAAAATAGATTGATCGTACATTCTCGCTAATAACAGAATAAACGTTGGCAAACATGGCGGCAAGAGAAGAAGGAGCAGGTTTTCCAAAAATGAATGGTGAACCTCGCTATAACAACACACACAGAAGAATTCACTTAAAACTCTACACGGATCAGTGACTGGCCTGTGTTGTTGGGCAGTGGATATATATTTGTGGTAACGCTTTGTTAACAACATTTTACATATATTTACGCAATATATGTAGTTGAGTTTTGTTCAACGAAGCGTACAAAATCCCAGCCACATCATTTCATGTGAAACTGCCTTCTTTCTCTTTTCTATATATATTTTTAACGTTACTTGATCCATTACCTTGACCAATATGTGCCTTTGTAATTCTCTGAGTATCGCTCACAGGATGGGAATGGGGTGCACAACTTTCCAACTCCCGTCTGGGAGTTGGAAAGGTGAGGCTGGTTTCACTCTCACTGAAGCGTGATCAACAATCAATCGAAATTTGATGCCTCTTGATTAGGTAGGGGGGACTATCACTCAGGGTACCAGGCCATCACACCTGGACGACAATTGCAATAATTCTATCAGGTTGGCAATATTTTGTGAAGTAGAACGAAGATTGTGTAGATTCATTACATTTACAATAGCAAGTGAGGGAATCCATGGTAGGTGAAGGAATCCGTGGTAGGTGAGGGAATCCACGTAAAGTGAAGGAATCCATGGCAGGTGAGGGAATCCATGGCAGGTGAGGGAATCCACGTCAGGTGAGGGGATGAATGCACGTATGTCGCTAACATGGTGTAAAGAGTCTATAGACCTACGTGAGAGATTTTATAATAGAATGGAAATGAGGAAAATGTTGCTAAAAGACCCGTAGAGTACGACGGAGATGCTCGTAAAGTGATCAATGGTTAGACTTGGGTTACCGGATTTTGTCGCTAGATAAGGTAGAGTGGGAGGCAGATTGAGGAAAGGAGGGAGAGATTGAAGGAGGGAAGGGGAAGGAGAGATTGAAGGAGGGATGGGGAAGAAGGGATTGAAGGAGGGAGGGGGAAGAAGAGATTAAAGAAGGGAGGGGGGAAGAAGGGATTGAAGGAGGGAGGGGGAAAGAAGGGATTGAAGGAGGGAGGAAAGAAGGGATTTGAGAGAGGGACGGAGGAAGAATGGAGGGGGAACTTAACATGAAATTAGCTTGAGGGTGGAAAGTTAAAGATAAAGTAAAGAGAGCTAAAGAAGGTGACTATAACAGGTTATTAAAAAGAGAAACAAATATGACATTTAATGGTAAGTTTGCAGGAAAGGGAGTTGGATGAGATAGAAAAAAAGGGAGGAGAAGAAATAGACTGGGTGAAGTAGAGGAACATTAGGAGATGGAGAGGCAAAGGAAGATATGCAAAGGTAGAGGAGGAGATGGAGAAGTAGAGTGAAACAGAAAGGTAAAGGGTGAAACTTATGGGAGATACAAGCAAAGGAAGATGGAAAAGCTAAAGAGGAAAGAGACAGAATGGTAAAGAGACAGAGGAAAAAGTAGAGAAGTGATATTGGGAGAAAGAGACGAAGAGAGATTAATCAAAAGAGAACTTGTTATAAGTAGAGTCAGGGGTTAAAGAAGAGAAATGTTTAATAATTTCTTAGAGTGATAAGGGAAAAAAGACGGAATTTAGAGAAGGATGAGTAGAGTGGGTAGAGGAAGGAGTGAGTGGGATCAAGTATGAGGGAAACAGAGTGGTGGGAGTTGAAGTGAGTAATATGTGTGCAATATATGTTGGTAAATGAGTAAGTCAGTGCTTGTAAGCCCTCATCTTTAATTACTCATGTATACATCTAGTGCTCATCTTTCTCATGTCTGCCTCTCTGTTTTCCATTTTTGAAGTTATTACATCTTTTTGTAAATTGTTTTATTGGAAATTATAGTCTTTTTGACATGTTATATTTAAAGTAATGGATTTTATTTAACATTATATCTTACGTAAAATTGTGGAATTATGGTGTCTTGTGAAATTATGGATTTTTTTTAGAATTATAGTGTCTTATTAAAAATTATTTTATGATGTGGTATGAAAAAGTATCACATATCCTCTTAAGAATTATGAGTAAACATGTGAAAGCACTCAAGTTTCATAACCAATTTTAACTGTGGTATTTTTCATATTTGCAATCATACGTTTAATTTTGCTTTTTTCATGATGGTTTATTCAAAATTGTGGCGTCTTATTCGGAATTGTGGCGTCTTATTCGAAATTGTGGCGTCTTATTCGAAATTGTGGAGTCTTATTCGAAATTGTTGAGTCTTATTCGAAATTGTGGAGTCTTATTCGAAATTGTGGAGTCTTATTCGAAATTGTGGAGTCTTATTCGGAATTGTGGCGTCTTATTCGGAATTGTGGAGTCTTATTCGAAATTGTGGAGTCTTATTCGAAATTGTGGAGTCTTATTCGAAATTGTGGAGTCTTATTCGAAATTGTGGAGTCTTATTCGGAATTGTGGAGTCTTATTCGAAATTGTGGAGTCTTATTCGAAATTGTGGAGTCTTATTCGAAATTGTGGAGTCTTATTCGAAATTGTGGAGTCTTATTCGGAATTGTGGAGTCTTATTCGGAATTGTGGAGTCTTATTCGAAATTGTGGAGTCTTATTCGAAATTGTGGCGTCTTATTCGAAATTGTGGAGTCTTATTCGAAATTGTGGAGTCTTATTCGAAATTAAATCATTTCACTTGAAATTAATTTGTCGTTTTTGACATCATGATGTCATAACTGAAGTCACAGGGAGTTGTCTGAAATTGTGTTTTATTTCTAATCATTGAGTCTTATTCGTAATTATGGTGACTTATTTGTAATGAAGAAGTTTCATTTGAGATTTTGTAGAAATATTTGAAAATATTTAGAGTTAGAAACTGCTGCATCCTCTTTAAAAATAGGAGTCCATATCTGAAATTATAGAAACCAATTTGAAATTATGTCATTCTTCTTGAGATTAATGTATTCTGTTTTTTACGGAGTAATATTTGAAATTTTAACTTCCTGTTGCATTTTTTCAATAACTATCATATAAATATTTTTATTTTTGGACCAAAACTAACATAGAATCCTCGCCTAACCTCCTTTAATTAGACAAACGTAATTTTTTTAGCTAAATTCTGCTATATATATCATAGGTTAGTTTAAATTTATTTACTATTACTTAAAATAAAAGATATATATTTTCTTTCGTAATGCTCAGATCGATTTTCGCTGAGTTACGGCAAAAACAAATTTCATTCTGCACGACATAGTATATATAGGTGACAGACCCGCACTGCGCTATTCTGAGAAAACTTCCTCTCACTCTTTCAGTTGTTGCCTTACAACAATGCATAGCTCCTGATGACGCACTGAGAAGTGTGAAAGTAACTGAGCTAAAGATTTCCACCCCCCTTGGATTGTCTTGCATAGTTAAGATCGCCTGTCTGCGATTGATTGCATAATATATATATATATATATATATATATATATATATATATATATATATATATATATATATATATATATATGTACTCACCTAGTTGTACTCACCTAGTTGAGGTTGCGGGGGTCGAGTCCGAGCTCCTGGCCCCGCCTCTTCACTGATCGCTACTAGGTCACTCTCCCTGAGCCGTGAGCTTTATCATACCTCTGCTTAAAGCTATGTATGGATCCTGCCTCCACTACATCGCTTCCCAAACTATTCCACTTACTGACTACTCTGTGGCTGAAGAAATACTTCCTAACATCCCTTTGATTCATCTGTGTCTTCAACTTCCAACTGTGTCCCCTTGTTACTGTGTCCAATCTCTGGAACATCCTGTCTTTGTCCACCTTGTCAATTCCTCTCAGTATTTTGTATGTCGTTATCATGTCCCCCCTATCTCTCCTGTCCTCCAGTGTCGTCAGGTTGATTTCCCTTAACCTCTCCTGGTAGGACATACCTCTTAGCTCTGGGACTAGTCTTGTTGCAAACCTTTGCACTTTCTCTAGTTTCTTCACGTGCTTGGCTAGGTGTGGGTTCCAAACTGGTGCCGCATACTCCAATATGGGCCTAACATACACGGTGTACAGGGTCCTGAATGATTCCTTATTAAGATGTCGGAATGCTGTTCTGAGGTTTGCTAGGCGCCCATATGCTGCAGCAGTTATTTGGTTGATGTGCGCTTCAGGAGATGTGCCTGGTGTTATACTCACCCCAAGATCTTTTTCCTTGAGTGAGGTTTGTAGTCTCTGACCCCCTAGACTGTACTCCGTCTGCGGCCTTCTTTGCCCTTCCCCAATCTTCATGACTTTGCACTTGGTGGGATTGAACTCCAGGAGCCAATTGCTGGACCAGGTCTGCAGCCTGTCCTGATCCCTTTGTAGTTCTGCCTGGTCTTCGATCGAGTGTATTCTTCTCATCAACTTCACGTCATCTGCAAACAGGGACACCTCAGAGTCTATTCCTTCCGTCATGTCGTTCACAAATACCAGAAACAGCACTGGTCCTAGGACTGACCCCTGCGGGACCCCGCTGGTCACAGGTGCCCACTCTGACACCTCGCCACGTACCATGACTCGCTGCTGTCTTCCTGACAAGTATTCCCTGATCCATTGTAGTGCCTTCCCTGTTATCCCTGCTTGGTCCTCCAGTTTTTGCACCAATCTCTTGTGTGGAACTGTGTCAAACGCCTTCTTGCAGTCCAAGAAAATGCAATCCACCCACCCCTCTCTCTCTTGTCGTACTGCTGTCACCATGTCATAGAACTCCAGTAGGTTTGTGACACAGGATTTCCCGTCCCTGAAACCATGTTGGCTGCTGTTGATGAGATCATTCCTTTCTAGGTGTTCCACCACTCTTCTCCTGATAATCTTCTCCATGATTTTGCATACTATACATGTCAGTGACACTGGTCTGTAGTTAAATGCTTCATGTCTGTCTCCTTTTTTAAAGATTGGGACTACATTTGCTGTCTTCCATGCCTCAGGCAATCTCCCTGTTTCGATAGATGTATTGAATATTGTTGTTAGGGGTACACATAGCACCTCTGCTCCCTCTCTCAATACCCATGGGGAGATGTTATCTGGCCCCATTGCCTTTGAGGTATCTAGCTCACTCAGAAGCCTCTTCACTTCTTCCTCGGTTGTGTGCACTGTGTCCAGCACTTGGTGGTGTGCCCCACCTCTCCGTCTTTCTGGAGTCCCTTCTGTCTCCTCTGTGAACACTTCTTTGAATCTCTTGTTGAGTTCTTCACATACTTCACGGTCATTTCTTGTTGTCTCTCCTCCTTCCTTCCTTAGCCTGATTACCTGGTCCTTGACTGTTGTTTTCCTCCTGATGTGGCTGTACAACAGTTTCGGGTCAGATTTGGCTTTCGCTGCTATGTCATTTTCATATTGTCTTTGGGCCTCCCTTCTTATCTGTGCATATTCGTTTCTGGCTCTACGACTGATCTCCTTATTCTCCTGGGTCCTTTGCCTTCTATATTTCTTCCATTCCCTAGCACACTTGGTTTTTGCCTCCCTGCACCTTTGGGTAAACCATGGGCTCATCCTGGCTTTTTCATTAATCCTGTTACCCTTGGGTACAAACCTCTCCTCAGCCTCCTTGCATTTTGTTGCTACATATTCCATCATCTCATTAACTGGCTTCCCTGCCAGTTCTCTGTCCCACTGAACCCCGTTCAGGTAGTTCCTCATTCCTGTGTAGTCCCCTTTCTTGTAGTTTGGCTTCATTCGTCCTGGCCTTCCTGCTTCTCCCTCCACTTGTAGCTCTACTGTGTATTCGAGGCTTAAAACCACATGGTCACTGGCCCCAAGGGGTCTTTCATATGTGATGTCCTCGATATCTGCACTACTGAAGGTGAATACTAAGTCCAGCCTTGCTGGTTCATCCTCTCCTCTCTCTCTTGTAGTGTCCCTTACGTGTTGGTACATGAAGTTCTCCAGTACCACCTCCATCATCTTAGCCCTCTATGTATCTTGGCCCCCATGTGGGTCCAAGTTCTCCCAATCGATCTCCTTGTGGTTAAAGTCACCCATGATCAGGAGCTTTGCCCTGCATGCATGAGCTCTTCTGGCCACTCTAGCCAGTGTGTCAACCATCGCTCTATTGCTCTCGTCGTACTCTTGCCTTGGCCTCTTGCTATTCTGTGGTGGGTTATACATCACTGCTAATACCACCTTGGGACCTCCAGAGTGAAGTGTTCCCACTATGTAATCACTTTCTTCTCCGCTATCTCCTCTCTCCAGCTCATCAAAATTCCAGCGATTTTTGATCAGCAACGCCACTCCTCCACCCCCCCCTGTTCCCTCTGTCTTTCCTCAGGATTTGGTATCCCGTTGGAAAGATGGCATCTGTTATCATACCTGTAAGCTTGGTTTCTGTGAGAGCTATGATGTACGGTGATGCTTCTTTGACTCTTTCATGCCACTCCTCCCACTTATTTGTTATTCCATCAGCGCTTGTGTACCATACCTTCAGTTTCCTTTCCAACACTGTGGTTTGGGGGGCCTGTGAGGGTGGGAGACCTGGTGGCATACTGTGGGATTCTATAGCTCGGTGTTGGGTGGAGGCTGTGGGTATGGATTGTAGTGTGTGTTGGGATGGTGTGATAGGTTGTATGGTTCTGAGAGTAGTTGTGTGTGTGCTTGCCCTTGCTGTTCTGTCCTGCTCTGGCTGACCTCTGCTGGTTCCCTCCTTGTCTCTTTTCCTAGCTCCTTTCGCTTTTTTGTCCTCTCCCTCAGCTGCTGTCGTTCTGATTTTGTTCTGTCTCTGTCTAGGAACACCCTCCTGTACTCTTCCGAGTGTGTGTGTGTGTGTGTGTGTGTGTGTGTGTGTGTGTGTGTGTGTGTGTGTGTGTGTGTGTGTGTGTGTCGTGCCGAATATGCAAAGCTGGTCAATTAGCAAGAACTCATTTAAAATTAAGTCCTTTCTAAAATTTTCTCTTATACGTTTAAAGATATATTTTTTTCAATAATGTTGATGTAAAAATTTATAATTTTGCACCAAAAGGAACTTAGAAAACTTACCTAACCTTACTATAACAAGAACAATTTATTTTAGCCTAACCCAACAAAATATATTTTAAGTACGTTTACAATAATTTAGTACTAAATAGACACAATCAAACATATTTTTTTCGTTAGGTTCAGAATGATTTTGGCGAAATTATTGCATACACAAATTTTCACTTGTCCTATATGGCAAGATGAGCGTTGCTATTTAAGCCAAGATCGCAAGTTCTGCCAATTCGGCACGACATTATATATATATATATATATATATATATATATATATATATATATATATATATATATTTATATATAGAAAACTTACCTAACCTTATTATAACAAGCGCAATTTATTTTAGCCTAACCCAACTAAATATATTTTAAATTTGTATACAATAATTTATTACTAAACAAACACAGTGAAATATATTTTTTTTCTTTAGGTTTAGAATGATTTTGGCGAAATAATTGCATACACAAATT
>NC_091310.1:13368093-13405465 GCF_038502225.1 Cherax quadricarinatus
ACATCCTATTGGGGCAAGTGTTCAACAGGGTAGCGTGCTGGGACCATTGTTATGGAATGTCTACTTCAATGACCTTCTTCATCTCATCCCAGAATCCCATGCATATGCAGACGACTGTACACTGACATTCACTTATCCAAGAGAAGAAATGTCAGCTGCTCAAAGCTACATCAATCACCAGCTACGAGCAATATCAGCTTGGGGAAATAGATGGCAAGTAACATTTGCACCTGAGAAAACGCAAATGATGATTGTCTCTAGGCACCATGACGGTAATGCTGGTGCAGTAGTAAGGATGAATGGGAGGGTGTTGGTACCTGGAGAAGAAGCTGATATTCTTGGGGTGATATTTGACGCTGTATCTCGCATCTGCTTAACAGTAGGGGTTGCAAGATTCTGTACGAGGCACAAGTGCGCTCACACCGTGAGTATGCTCCACTTTCTTGGTTTGCCTGCCGCCCCCCTCCCCTCTCATCTGCGACTGCTTGACAGAGTAGAGAACAGAGCAAGACGTCTCATCTCTCGCCTGGACCCATCCTGGATAGATCTGTCATTTCAGCAGAGCCTTCAACACAGGAGGGATGTGAGTGGCCTTACTGTTATGTACAAGGTCAATATTGTCAAAGTACCACACTTGGATTCACTTTGAGGACAGCGTGAAACAAGCTTTTATGCCACAAGACGGGTAGAAAGCAGCAACTTCACTCTGGCTGTACCCTTCTCAAGAACATCACTCCATCTGAGATCACATATACCCAGGATGACTCAGTATGGAACACATTCGTACAGCATAATGATGTCAACGAGATAAAGTCAGTTGATGGAATGAAAATGCTGGCCCTCAGATGGCTCCAACTTCATCCTGTTCCCTACTTGTATGTCTCATAACAATAAAAATGCTTTCAAATGAGCCGGTGTAAGTAACAACTCTTAGCTTGTCAATAAAGTTAGGAATCCTTAACCTGTAAATAGCTTGTCACATTAACCTAACCTTGTCAAACCCCGTGTAAAAAAAAAAAATTAAGATTAAGACAGTCAGTAGGCTAGCAGATGAACAAGGAGGCTTCAGGAAAGGTAGGGGTTGTGTGGACCAAGTGTTTGAAGTGAAACATATAGGTGACCAGTATTTAGATAAGGGTAGAGAGATTTTTGTGGTATTTATGGATTTGGAAAAGACATATGACAGGGTGGATAGGGAGGCAATGTGGCAGATGCTGCAGGTGTATGGTGTAGGAGGTAAGTTACTGAAAGCAGTGAATTATTATAATCAAGGAGGAAGCGCTAAACCCGGAGGGTTATACAGCGCCTGGGGGGGGGGAGTGCAAGGCATTCAGGCTTAATTCGGGTAACTGGAGCACAGATCCAATTCCCTAAATCAAGAGCCTCTCACCAACATCAAGGAACCTTCCTTGAGGGGTGAAAGCAGTGAAGAGTTTTTACGAGGATAGTGAGGCTCAGGTTAGAGTATGTAGGAAAGAGGTAGATTATTTCCCAGTAAAAGTAGGCCTTAGACAAGGATGTGTGATGTCACGTTGGTTGTTCAATATACATGTATTTATAAATGGGGTTGAAAGAGAAGTGAATCCAAGGGTCTTGGCAAGAGGTGTGGAGTTAAAAAAATAATGAAACTCAAATTGGGAGTTGCTCTTTGCTGATGACACTGCTTTTGGGAGATTCTGAAGAGAAGTTGCAGAGGTTGGTGGATGAATTTGGTAGGGTATGTAAAAGAAGAAAATTAAAAGTGAATATAGGAAAGAGTAAGGTTATGAGGATAACAAAAAGATTAAGTGGCGGAAGATTGGATATCAGATTGGTGGGAGAGAGTATAGAGGAGGTGAATGAATTCAGATATTTAGGAGTGGACGTGTCAGCAGATGGGTCTATGAAGGATCTGGTGAATCATACAATTGATGAGAGAAAAAGGGTGAGCGGTGCACTCAGGAGTCTGTGGAGACAAAGAACTTTACCCGTGGGAGCAAAGAGGGAACTGTATGGGAGTATAGTTGTACCAACAATCTTGTATGGGTGTGAAGCATGGGTGATGAATGTTGCAATGAGGAGAAGGCTGGAGGTAGTGGAGATGTCAAGTCTGAGGGCAATGTGTGGTGTGAATATAATGCAGACAATTCGTAGCTTTGAAATTAGGAGAAGGTGTGGGATTACCAAAAATTTTATCCAGAGGGGTTGTTGAGGTGGTTCGGACATCTAAAGAGAATGGAACATAGCAGAATGACTTCGAGAGTGTATAAATCTGTAGTGGAGGGAAGGCGGGGTAGGAGTCGGCCTATGAAGGGCTGGAGGGAGGGGGTAAAGGAGGTTTTTGTGTGCGAGGGGCTTGGATTTCCAGCAAGCGTGCGTGAGCGTACTTGATAGGAGTGAATGGGGACAAATGGGTTTTAATACTTTATGTGCTGTTGGAGTGTGAGCAAAATAACATTTATGAAAGGATTCAGGGAAACCGGCAGGCCGGACTTGAGTCCTGGAGATGGGAAGTACAGTGTCTACACTCTGAAGGAGGGGTGTTAATGTTGCAGTTTTATAACTGTAGTGTAAAGCACCCTTCTGGCAAGACAGTGATGGAGTGAATGATGATGAAAGGTTTCCTTTTTTCGGGCCACCCTGCCTTGGTGGGTTTCAAATAGAGTTAGAGCTAAAGAAGAAGTAGCAATAATTTTGAAGGATAAGGTATGGCAGGAAAAGAGAGTCTATAAATATATTAATTCAAGGGTATGTGGAGTAAAATAAAGGTTGGATGTGAAAAGTGGGTTATAGTAAGCGTATATGCACCTGGAGAAGAGAGAAGTCTAAAGGAGAGAGAGAGATTTTGGGAAACGAGTGAATGCGTGGGGAGTTTTGAACCAAGTGTGAGAGTACTCGTGGTTGGGGATTTCAGTGTTAAGGTGGGTAAAAATGTTGTGGAGGCAGTAGAAGGTATATTTGGGGTGCCAGGGGTAAATGAAAATCGGGAGCCTTTAATTTAGCTATGTGTAGAAAGAGTTTTGGTAATAAGTAATACATATTTTATGAAAAAGAAGATAAATAAATATACAAGGTATGATATATAACACGTAATGAAAGTAGTTTATTAGATTATGTATTGGTTGATAAAAGGTTGATGGGTAGGCTCCAGGATGTACACGTTTATAGAGGGGCAACTGATATATCTGATCATTATTTAGTTGTAGCTACAGTTAGAGTAAGAGGTACATAGGACAAGAGGAAAATGACAACGACAAGTATGAGGGAGGTGAAAGTGTATAAACTAAGGGAGGGGGGAAGTTCGGGTGAGACATAAGCAACTATTGGCAGAAAGGTGGGCTGGTGCAAGAATGAGTAGTGGGGGGGTTGATGAGGGTTGGAATAGTTTTAAAAATGCAGTATTAGATTGTGGGGGCAGAAGTTTGTGGTTATAGGAGGGTGGGTGCAGGAGGAAAGAGGAGTGATTGGTGGAATGATGAAGAAAAGGGTGTGATAAAAGAGAAAAAGGTAGCTTATGAGAGGTCTTTACAAAACAGAATGGATATGTCAGTTAAAAACAGTATAGGGGAGTTAGTAGATGGGGAAATGGAGGTATTGGGTAGATGGCGAGAATATTTTGAGGAACTTTTAAATGTCGACGTAGAAAGGGAGGCGGTAATTTCATGCACTGGCCAGGGAGGTATACCGTCTTTTAGGAGTGAAGAAGAGCAGGATGTGAGTGTGGGGGAGGTGCGTGAGGCATTACGTAGAATGAAAGGGGGTAAAGCAGCTAGAACTGACGGGATCATGACAGCAATGTTAAAAGCAGTGGGAGATATAGTGTTGGAGTGGTTGGTATTTTTGTTCAATAAATGTATGAAAGAGGGGAAGGTACCTAGGGATTGACAGAGAGCATGTATAGTTCCTTTATATAAAGGGAAGGGGGACAAAAGAGACTGTAAAAATTATAGAGGAATAAGTTTACTGAGTATACCAGGAAAAGTGTACGGTAGGGTTATTATTGAAAGAATTAGAAATAAGACAGAATGTAGGATTGTGGATGAGCAAGGAGGTTTTAGAGTGGGTAGGGGATGTGTAGATCAAGTGAAGCATATATGTGAACAGTATTTAGATAAAGGTAGAGAAGTTTTTATTGCATTTATGAATTTAGAAAAGGCATGTGATAGAGTGGATAGGGAAGCAATGTGGCAGATGTTACAAGTATATGGAATGGGTGGTAAGTTACTAAATGCTGTAAAGAGCTTTTATGAGGATAGTGAGGCTCAGGTTAGGGTGTGTAGAAGAGAGGGAGACTACTTCCCGGTAAAAGTAGGTCTTAGACAGGGATGTGTAATGTCACCATGGTTGTTTAATATATTTATAGATAGGGTTGTAAAAGGAATAAATGCTGGGGTGTTCGGGAGAGAAGTGGATTAAATTATGGGGAATCAAATACTAAATGA
Source organism: Cherax quadricarinatus (assembly GCF_038502225.1). Classification (NCBI taxonomy): domain Eukaryota; kingdom Metazoa; phylum Arthropoda; class Malacostraca; order Decapoda; family Parastacidae; genus Cherax; species Cherax quadricarinatus. The sequence goes on from NC_091310.1 coordinate 13,372,515, forward strand.
GAATTGACAGTTACTTTTTTGCTGATGACACTGTGCTTATGGGAGATTCTAAAGAAAAATTGCAAAGGTTAGTAGATGAGTTTGGGAATGTGTGTAAAGGTAGAAAGTTGAAAGTGAACATAGAAAAGAGTAAGGTGATGAGGGTATCAAATCATTTAGATAAAGAAACACTGAGTATCAAATTTGGGAGAAGTATGGAAGAAGTGAATGTTTTCAGATACTTGGGAGTTGACGTGTCAGCGGATGGATTTATGAAGGATGAGGATAATCATAGAATTGATGAAGGAAAAAAGGTGAGTGATGCATTGAGGTACATGTGGAGACAAAAAATGGTATCTATGGAGGCAAAGGGCATGTATGAAAGCATAGTAGTACCAACACTCTTATATGGGTGTGAAGCTTGGATTGTAAATGCTGCAGCGATGAGGCGGTTGGAGGCAGTGGAGATGTCCTGTCTAAGGGTAATGTGTGGTGTCAATGTTATGCAGAAAATTCGGAGTGTGGAAATTAGGAGAAGGTGTGGAGTTAATAAAAGTATTAGTCAAAGGGCTGAAGAGGGGTTGTTGAGGTGGTTTGGTCATTTAGAGAGAATGGATCAAAGTAGAATGACATGGAGAGCGTATAAACCTGTAGGGGAAGGAAGGCGGGGTAGGGGTCGTCCACGAAAACGTTGGAGGGAGGGGGTAAAGGAGGTTTTGTGGGCGAAGAGCTTGGACGTACAGCAACCGTGCATGAGCGTGTTAGATAGGAATGAATGGAGACGAATGGTATTTGGGACATGACGAGCTGTAGGAATGTGAGCAGGGTAATATTTAGTGAAGGGGTTCAGGGAAACCGGTTATTTTTATATAGCCGGAGTTGAGTCCTGGAAATGGGAAGTACAATGAAGGAGGGGTTTCGGATATTGGCAGTTTGGAAGGATATGTTGTGTATCTTTATACGTATACGCTTGTAAACTGTTGTATTCTGAGCGCCTCTGCAAAAACAGTGATTATGTGTGAGTGAGGTGAAAGTGTTGAATGACGATGAAAGTATTTTCTTTTTGGGGATTTTCTTTCTTTTTTGGGTCACCCTGCCTCGGTGGGAGACGGCCGACTTCTTGAAATAAATATATATATATATATATATATATATATATATATATATATATATATATATATATATATATATATATATATATATATATATATATATATATAATATGCAAAACAACCACTCTGAAAGAATAGAGAAATTCCAAGCGCTTTCATGACTACTCACATTATCAAGGAACTATGAAAGTAAAGCATCCAAGGAAGCTATATAAGGGGTCTGGCCAGCACCTCACTATCACCTGTTTACTGTGATCTTATTGCATATATATATATATATATATATATATATATATATATATATATATATATATATATATATATATATATATATATATATATATATAGAGAGAGAGAGAGAGAGAGAGAGAGAGAGAGAGAGAGCAATAATAGATAAATATTCAGCGAAACTGAATTATATCTCTAGACCTTTCATGTTACAACAAACACATCATCAGGAACTTGTAATGCTGCAGAAATGATTAAATAGTCCAGGGAGATACACTGAGGTAAACTGCTTTATCCATAATAGCTTAAGTGTAGTTCATCATGAGTATTCATTTTTCGGCTCGTGTTCTAATTCCTATCTTTATAAATGTTAACACTTGTATTAAAACGCCTTTGATACTGTCGGGGAACTATGAATATTAACTCGGATAACCACTAACAAGCATTTCTTAGTTTAAAAACACGTAAATAGTTGGGAATAGTGTGAATCTTTTATACTGTGTCATACTATTGATAGATGCTCGGAGCGAATATTTGGAGTATTTAGCCAAGGAATTTAGTGTATAATCTACCTAGGCAATGTTTGATCCCGATGATTTAGCGATTCTCCAATTAATAATAATAATAATAATAATAATAATAATAATAATAATAGGTAGTAGGTTGGTAGACAGCAACCACCCAGGGAAGTACTACCGTCCTGCCAGATGACTGTGAAACAGAAACCTGTAACTGTTTTGCTTGATGGTAGGATTGCTGGTTTCTTTTTCTGTCTCATAAACACGCTAGATAAAAGGGATATCTTGCTACTCCTACTTACACTTTGGTCACACTTCACAGACACGCACATGCATATATATATATATATATATATATATATATATATATATATATATATATATATATATATATATATATATATACATACATCTAGGTTTTCCCCTTTTTCTAAATAGCTCTTGTTCTTCTTTATTTCTTCTATTGTCCATGGGGAAGTGGAAAAGAATCTTTCCTCCGTAAGTCATGCGTGTCGTATGAGGCGACTAAAATGCCGGGAGCAATGAGCTAGTAACCCCTTCTCCTGTAGACATTTACTAAAAAAGAGGAGAAGAAAAACTTTATAAAACTGGGATGCTTGAATGTGCGTGGATGTAGTGCGGATGACAAGAAACAGATGATTGCTGATGTTATGAATGAAAAGAAGTTGGATGTCCAGGCCCTAAGCGAAACAAAGCTGAAGGGGGTAGGGGAGTTTCGGTGGGGGGAAATAAATGGGATTAAATCTGGAGCATCTGAGAGAGTTAGAGCAAAGGAAGGGGTAGCAGTAATGTTGAAGGATCAGTTATGGAAGGAGAAAAGAGAATATGAATGTGTAAATTCAAGAATTATATGGATTAAAGTAAAGGTTGGATGTGAAAAGTGGGTCATAATAAGCGTGTATGCACCTGGAGAAAAGAGGAATGTAGAGGACAGAGAGAGATTTTGAGAGATGTTAAGTGAATGTATAGGAGCCTTTGAACCAAGTGAGAGAGTAATTGTGGTAGGGGATCTCAATGCTAAAGTAGGAGAAACTTTTAGAGAGGGTGTGATAGGTAAGTTTGGGGTGCCAGGTGTAAATGATAATGGGAGCCCTTTGATTGAACTTTGTATAGAAAGGGGTTTAGTTATAGGTAATACATATTTTAAGAAAAAGAGGATACATAAGTATACAAGATATGATGTAGGGTGAAATGACAGTAGTTTGTTGGATTATGTATTGGTAGATAAAAGACTGTTGAGTAGACTTCAGGATGTACATGTTTATAGAGGGGCCACAGATATATCAGATCACTTTCTAGTTGTAGCTACACTGAGAGTAAAAGGTAGATGGGGTACAAAGAGAATAGAAGTATCAGGGAAGAGAGAGGTGAAGGTTTATAAACTAAAAGAGGAGGCAGTTAGGGTAAGATATAAACAGCTATTGGAGAATAGATGGGCTAACGTGAGCATAGGCAATGGGGTCGAAGAGGTATGGGGTAGGTTTAAAAATGTAGTGTTAGAGTGTTCAGCAGAAGTTTGTGGTTACAGGAAAGTGGGTGCGGGAGGGAAGAGGAGCGATTGGTGGAATGATGATGTAAAGAGAGCAGTAAGGGAGAAAAAGTTAGCATATGAGAAGTTTTTACAAAGTAGAAGTGATGCAAGGAGGGAAGAGTATATGGAGAAAAAGAGAGAGGTTAAGAGAGTGGTGAAGCAATGTAAAAAGATAGCAAATGAGAGAGTGGGTGAGATGTTATCAACAAATTTTGTTGAAAATAAGAAAAACTTTTGGAGTGAGATTAACAAGTTAAGGAAGCCTAGAGAAGAAATGGATTTGCCATTTAAAAATAGAAGAGGAAGGTTATTAAATGGAGAGTTAGAGGTATTGGGAAGATGGAGAGAATATTTTGAGGAATTGTTAAATGTTGATGAAGATAGGGAAGCTGTGATCTCGTGTATAGGGCAAGGAGGAATAACATCTTGTAGGAGTGAGGAAGAGCCAGTTGTGAGTGTGGGGAAAGTTCGTGAGGCAGTAGGTAAAATGAAAGGGGGTAAGGCAGCCGGGATTGATGGAATAAAGATAGAAATGTTAAAAGCAGGTGGGGATATAGTTTTGGAGTGGTTGGTGCTATTATTTAATAAATGTATGGAAGAGGGTAAGGTACCTAGGGATTGGCAGAGACAATGCATAGTTCCTTTGTATAAAGGCAAAGGGGACAAAAGAGAGTGCAAAAATAATAGGGGGATAAGTCTGTTGAGTGTACTTGGTAAAGTGTATGGTAGAGTTATTATTGAAAGAATTAAGAGTAAGACGGAGAATAGGATAGCAGATGAACAAGGAGGCTTTAGGAAAGGTAGGGGGTGTGTGGACCAGGTGTTTGCAGTGAAACATATAAGTGAACAGTATTTAGATAAGGCTAAAGAGGTCTTCGTGGCATTTATGGATTTGGAAAAGGCGTATGACAGGGTGGATAGGGGGGCAATGTGGCAGATGTTACAGGTGTATGGTGTAGGAGGTAGGTTACTGAAAGCAGTGAAGAGTTTTTACGAGGATAGTGAGGCTCAAGTTAGAGTATGTAGGAAAGAGGTAAATTATTTCCAAAAAAAAGTAGGCCTTAGACAAGGATGTGTGATGTCACCATTGTTGTTTAATATATTTATAGATGGGGTTGTAAGAGAAGTAAATGTGAGGGTCTTGGCAAAAGGCGTGGAGTTAAAAGATAAAGAATCACACATAAAGTGAGAGTTGTCACAGTTGCTCTTTGTTGATGACACTGTGGTCTTGGGAGATTCTGAAGAGAAGTTGCAGAGATTGGTGGATGAATTTGGTAGGGTGTGCAAAAGAAGAAAATTAAAAGTGAATACAGGAAAGAGTAATGTTATGAGGATAACAAAAAGATTAGGTGATGAAAGATTGGATATCAGATTGGAGGGAGAGAGTATGGAGGAGGTGAATGTATTTAGATATTTGGGAGTGGACGTGTCAGCGGATGGGTCTATGAAAGATGAGGTGAATCATAGAATTGATGAGGGGAAAAGGGTGAGTGGTGCACTTAGGAGTCTGTGGAGACAAATAACTTTGTCCTTGGAGGCAAAGAGGGGAATGTATGAGAGTATAGTTTTACCAACGCTCTTATATGGGTGTGAAGCATGGGTGATGAATGTTGCAGCGAGGAGAAGGCTGGAGGCAGTGGAGATGTCATGTCTGTGGGCAATGTATGGTGTGAATATAATGCAGAGAATTCGTAGTTTGGAAGTTAGGAGGAGGTGCGGGATTACCAAAACTGTTGTCCAGAGGGCTGAGGAAGGGTTGTTCAGGTGGTTCGGACATGTAGAGAGAATGGAGCGAAACAGAGTGACTTCATGAGTGTATCAGTCTGTAGTGGAAGGAAGACGGGGTAGGGGTCGGCCTAGGAAAGGTTGGAGGGAGGGGGTAAAGGAGGTTTTGTGTGCGAGGGGCTTGGACTTCCAGCAGGCATGCGTGAGCGTGTTTGATAGGAGTGAATGGAGACAAATGGTTTTTAATACTTGACGTGCTGTTGGAGTGTGAGCAAAGTAACATTTATGAAGGGGTTCAGGGAAACCGGCAGGCCGGACTTGAGTCCTGGAGATGGGAAGTACAGTGCCTGCACTCTGAAGGAGGGGTGTTAATGTTGCAGTTTAAAAACTGTAGTGTAAAGCACCCTTCTGGTAAGACAGTGATGGAGTGAATGATGGTGAAAGTTTTTCTTTTTCGGGCCACCCTGCCTTGGTGGGAATATGCCAATGTGTTAATAAAATAATAATAATAATAATAATAATAATAATAATAATAATAATAATAATAATAATAATAATACAGCTTGTCCTTTAATTTGTGAAGGCAAATTCACTCGAATTGTATGCTTTAAATTTAAAAAAAATTGGAAGATATTATTTTCGTTAGATTAGATTTGGGTAGGGCATCGTATATTAACCTTTATTAAGTGTCTAATAACCCAATATTAATGAACATAAATGATCACGCGTTGCGTAAGTTTTGCAGCCCTGACAACTCATGAAATTTCCAGCATGCTTTTTCACCTATATGTTAAAAGATGTTGAGGAAGGGATGAGAAATATTATGCATAATAATAAATCATGTGCTTTAGAAAAAATCAAAGAAAACAGTGATGCAAATATATACGAGAAACACAAGAATTTAACCAATTAATGTAGAAAGATAATTTGAACAAGAGGAGAGAAAGGGGGAGGGAGGGCAACATCCAGAGGATGAAGGTAATATGAGAAACGAACACAACTGTAATGAGAGAGAGAAAAAGTGGAGGGGGAAGGGAGAACAAAGGCAGGGCTTAAAATGGCAGTAAAGAAAGGGAATATGAACAAAGGTATTAAGAGTTGGTGGGAAAGAAAAGCTGGAGAAAAAAATATTAAAAAAAATGGGAATGAAAACGAAAGAAAATATAATTTAAAGATATTTGTAGTGCTCAAGATATCAGTCTGAGACACACAAAGCGGCTTTACAAGAATAATTTAACCCCTACAAAGAGGTTTCGTTATTCTGATGAAGGGCTCGTGATCTAAGAATACGAAGCCACCCGTCTATTTCTCTTATCAGAATTGATAACCTTTCTTTCCCAAGGCGATCTAGAATCTTTCTAGTGTATTGCTTATACATGAATATAAAAATAATAAATATGATAGTAACTAGATATAGTTCGCTCGCTGCGCGATCTAGTTCTCTGTGCGTCAACGAACGCAACTGGAATAGCGCAGAGTGGCGTAAGTTGATGTTGTATTAGCCTTGAAAATATGAGGTATTCACAACATGTGGAAACTAATATCCTAATTCCATAAGTAATAACGGTAAATTAAGACATACACAGACCAAATCTAATTTGAATCTTTTAGGCAGACCAAAGAGACCAGTATACTGAAATCCACTCAGAATTATCGCTTGAAAAGCAATATTTCAAAATTTCCAATTTCTGGCAAAGAAACTTATTCTGTCTAACACAGGCCAATATCAATCCGATCTTTTTCTAAATAAGATTAACCAGCTTTTAAGAAAGTAAGTAAAAGAAACTTACGTAAGATTACTGTACATAACAAATTTTAAGCAATGCCATTGAGGGTACACAGGTTTTTAGGCACAAAAGTAGATTATGTTGATTTCAACTGGGGTAACTAAATAAAGCCAAACACTGTGACTTATTTCTGATCAGACAATACAATCTCAAATTATTTCACAGTAGCCAATTTGAATAATAAAATTAGAATATTATGGCTTACGCAATCTAGCTTCAAGAAACTGCATTTTCCAATTATTCCACATAATCCAACAAAATTTATACCTACACGGAATAAACCCATCAAACGTTTCAACTGTTTCATGCGATTCATTAACCATGGAAGGTTGATGCAGTCCTGTATTGTTGAATTTTAATCAGAGCAGAGCGATGAACTCGAATGGGAGGCATTCAGATTCGATCTAAGGGTGGAAAGGTGCGTCCAGTTCCTTGGATCAGGAGACTCTCACTAGTGTCAAGGCAAAATAATTCAATAACGTAAAATAATGCTATACCATTTTGATATTAAAAGAAGCTGAACTTACCCCAGTTATCAAGTGGAAACCAAATTTTGGAATGGTCTATGAGGTACTGTGTATAGGTCACCCACGCATGCATGACGAACCATGAGTCTTGATAAAGATAAATGATATATACTATAAAATTTTAAAGCCCATCGAATAAGGCGTTCTTAAATAAAAAAAAATCTGTGAAATGCAACTCGAATCTTGATTATTTCCAGTTATCTTTTTTTCCTTTACATTCTGTTTACAATTCTCTACAGTGCTGTAATAAAAACATTTAATTTGAAATATTTTTGTATAATTCTGGGTTGTGTGGATGCCAGTTTGCCATTTTTTTGCCAATTTTATTATAAAATTTAATTGTATCTTATGTGGTAAAAGTATGAAGCCGATCAGAAAGGGCATTGTCCAGTAATTGATCTCATATTAACAATTAATTTTTTTTTAGGTTTTTCAGTAAAATTTCTAATTTGCCTCAGCTCGTAGTAATCTTAGTAGGTATTATTTATTCATCTTACAGAAGGCAACCGAAAAAATATTTAGAAGCTCATCAGAAGAAGCATTCCTTGGTTACTAAATAAAAAATATTACTATATGCCAATAAAATTGGGAAGGTGAGCCTTATGCTTAGGATAGGACACTAATAGTGAAAATTTGAAACGTATTGCATGAGTTATTCCCCAGTTATGGCACGCTTCCAGGTACTCTAATTTTTTTTTTCACTATTTTACCATGTCAACAAATCTGCCTGAGCGCTAAGAAAACTAAATAAGTAATATCTTAACCTAAGATATCTCAGCCATTAAATACTGACACCGTTCAAAAGAAGTAAACTGAAATTTACTTTTCGTGATACAAAAGGAATGAAAAGTTCACACCATTTTACTCAAAATATTTGAGTTTTACTTCTCTTTGTCGTCGAATTTTAAAGTAGCTTCTTTTGAACATTTAATGCACACCTTAAAGGGTATCGTATGTTATGCCAGCTGTTCCAGGATGCAGGGTTGAGCTCAACAACTTTGATCATAGGGCAGGTGAAGATAACATTTTTTCTTCAAAAATTTGGGCCTCGCTATTGTACAAATGCGATGAAAATTTGAAGCGGATAGGATGAGGTGCTGGCCATTAACTTACTAAATCAAATTTCAGGGGATTGTTTTCTTTAAGGAAAATACAGCATCATTTAAAGTTGTAAAGTAAAAGACACAAGTGCAACTAATGTGACATTTTATTGTGGCAATGTTTCGCTCTCCAGGAGCTTTGTCAAGCCGTGACAAACAATACATGAACACAGAGGGTATATATAGGCTACGAATGAGGTGCAATACTAGTGGTAGTAATAGTAGTGATATAAGTTGTAGTAGTAGTAGTATTACAATATATTGTATTTTGTGTCCTTTTACTTTACATATTGTCGGTAATTCTATCAAATTATATACAGCATTTAAAGCTGACTATAACAAACATTGTCCAGTTATTACACAGAATACTCCCCACCCACCTAAAAAGAATGTCTTCACAATACCGTGGCTTGGTTGATAACGCATTCGGTTCCCACACTGAGTGTCCTTGATTCGATCCCCGGCACGAGTGGAAGGATTGATCATGTTCCCTTATACCTGCTGCCTCTGCTCACCTAGTAATAAGTAGGTGCCAGAGTGTTAGTCGACTATTGTGGGTCGCTTCCTGGGGGACAGGATTAAATGCGAGAGCTGGTCATGGACCGGGGCGCGGGGGCATTGACCCTCGGAGAACCCTTCAGGTTCCATCCGCGAAATGTTCCATCCGTTTCATAACATTCATCAATCATTTAATACTGATGCTGTTCACAATATTTTAATCGGACATATAGCGCCTGTGGAATGGGAGACTGATCTCCAAAATAATGCAGAAAGCTACAATAATAATATACCTTTTTGAGAGTAAAAGATGCTAAATGACGTTTACACACTACGCCACGAGTACTGAAATTCTGAAGCCGATCAGAGGAGCTTATCTCTAACTTTCTCATATAAAATCTGGGATAGGTCTAAGTGGGATCTCACATAATGCAGCCACGCATGCCGATACTCCTGTGAACCTCGCTCAAGATACTTTACATAAGCGCTGAAAATGTGAAGTCGATCGAATAAAGAGATCACGAGTAATAAACAAATATTTAAGTGAAAGCAATAATGTCTGCTGTGAATGTTCTGAAAAATAGGAGTGTCTCCCTGTTAACCGTGTATCATAAAACTTCCAATATTCATTTCTTTCCTATTTGACTTTTCTTATTTACATTGTATTTAAAATTCTCCACAATCCTAAAAGGAAAATTACTTTAATTTGAATTGTTTAAGAATATAATTTGATAAATTTGGCTAAAATCTTGCAAATTGACAACCACGCAGCCGCAATCTAATACAAATACCTAATAATACACACCAGCATTTAGGATTTGATGCCAATCAGAAGAGGCATTCCCTATTTATAACACAGGAAACAATTCACTTAATACAATAAGCAAACCGAAATTTACACTGCTCGAAGCTGTGTTTTACACCCACCGGATTAAAAAAAAAATCTCCGGTAATTGATCTGATTCCAGTGAGTCCAAATTTGTTTTTACTATTTCAATTAAATTTCTAATTTGCGACTATTCAGACTAAAGTTATGGGAAATCATCCTTCTTAAAAAAATGCATCGTCTATAATATTTAGAAGCTAAATAGAAGCCACTATTTATTGAATAAAACTTGAATTTCACTTTTTATTCAATAATATTCGGTCATGGACAGAATATCAATAGCAAATTTTTGGGGGGGGTTATTTTTTGAACGCTTGAAGCTACGCTACTAGGGGATTTTGGAAGTTTTCCTAGCCATTCAAGGATGCTGGGAATGGGTTGAACAACTTTGCTAATAGGGCACGTGAACATAGCAATTGTCCCAATAATGTGGTCGTCTTCATTACCTTAAAAAAGTGTTGAAAATTTGACGCCGATTGGATAGGCATTCTTGAACTATGAGCGAAATCCAAAAGTTGGAGTAAGAAAACAAAAGAAAAAAGCAGAAAATAATTCGTCTAACCTCAAGGTATTCCTTCGGGGATACCTCATAATAATAATAATAATAATAATAATAATAAATAAATAATTAATAATAATGATAATTAGTGTTATTAATTATGTAATAATAATAATAATAATAAATTTAATGTAGGTATGGGTAAACTGGAAGCAGCAATTATGCATTATGGACCACACCACAGTTTAGCACCTCATGAAAGAGGCCAGGCGTGAGAGAACGAGGTATGGTAACGGAACCGTGATAATTATCTGAGGTCGAGAAGAATGCAAGAATGTAGCAATGAGATGCAAATGCAGCTGTGAGATGCACATGCAGGGGGACTGCGGAGGCTGCATAAATGAGAGCAACAAAAGACAACTGTGGGAATATTTGAGGATGGGAAGGAAGGGTGCGGAATGTATAGACAAACAATGGCGAGGTCTCTTGTGCCTGAGGAAGAGAGAAAGAGACATTCTAAGAACAATGCTCATGCTTCTATATGAAAGATGTTCTCAAAACTAGATAGAGCCCTTATGGATTTAACGCTTCCCTATGCGTATATATAGCGCAATATACCATTGTCTGAACATAAGAACATGAGAGAGAGAGAGAGAGAGAGAGAGAGAGAGAGAGAGAGAGAGAGAGAGAGAAACAGGCATTCAAATATCAATATTTAGAACCAAAATTAAGATTGTTTGTAGAGTTTCTCTCTCAGGTGATGGAGTGGGCCGCTTTGGCGTTGAACCCGGAAATACCCTCCAGATAGACTCCATGTAGGTAATATCGTCATGCCTGTAAGAAACATTCACAAAGCAAAAATCCTCTTCTGGAAGGAGACAGTCACAGAGCAAGAACTCTTGTTCTGACTCTGTTATTACATCATCAGAGGTACAATAGATGTCTATTTTATGAGCAGTTCTTCTTTATAAATTTTGGTGCTGCGTTTATTAAATGGCTACCTGTCAGAATGCTGTTTTTGCAGCGTTTGATAACTTAAACTATGCAATAATTTGGAAGCGGTGGTAAACCAAGTTACTACATTTTATTTTGAATCGATTTCTGTGAAAATTAGTCTGTCCTTGTAATCTTTTTAAAGTCATGTGTGGATAGCAGTTGTGCTTTAAATCAGTATCTTTGACATATTTTTTAACCTAGATTAGCGATGGTCAACAAGTCATCAACATTATTTTCATGATAGTCTGCCTGTTCTAATCGATTTTCCTGGTTGGCACTTGCTAGCCTGTTCTAAAGTTGTGGTGCTTTGCATAACAAGGTGGTTTCTATAAAGTAGTATGTCACTGATGTCAGCTAGGCCTGTATACCTTGTACATGTACTTGTTGTAAATAAAGATAATAATAATAATAATAATAATATTATTATTATTATTATTATTATTATTATTATTAAGTTTGGGGAAGGACAAAGAAGACCTCAAACGGTGTACAGCCATGGAGGTCACAGGTTGCAAAGCTCTTTCAAGGAAAAGGATCATGCGGGTGAGCATCATACCAAACACGTCTCCTGAGGAGCACATCAAACAAACAATTGCTACAACAAATGGTCGCCTGGCAAAGCTAAGAATAGTGTCTCGACATCTAAGTAACAAGCCATTCAAGACACTGTATACTGTGTACGTCAGGCCCACATTGGAGAATGCAGCACCAGTGTGGAGCTTACACCCAAACACGTCAAGAAATTAGAGAAACTGCAAAGATTTGTAACAAGAACAGTCCCAGAGCTAAGGTGTAGGATCTGCGAGGAGAGGGTAAAGAAAATCAATCTGACGACACTAGAGGACAGGAGGAATAGGAGACACATGACAGCAACATATAAAATACTGAAAAGTATTGACAAGGAGGATAAGGAAGTTGAAAGTTGAAAGCTCAGATGAGTCAGAGGGATGTTAGGAAGTATTTCTTCAGTCATAGAGCTGTCAGGAGAGTGATGTAGTGGAGGCAGGATCCATACATAGCTTGTAGAAGAAGTTCGATAAAGCTAATGGAGAATGGAGAGACTGGACAATGGAACTTTGCCAGGAACTATGAATCGTCCCCTACAACCATAAATATGTGAGCACAAATAGCTGAATATGTACACATACACAAACGCACGAACGCGCGCACACACACGCACACACACACACACACACACACACACACACACACACACACACACACACACACACACACACACACACACACACACACACACAGGAGCTCGGACTCGACCCCCGCAACCTCAACTAGGTGAGTACATACACACGCATACACACACCCACACCCGTGAGGCACCCTGGTATCAAGGGGTCACTCTACCCTCATCCTTCTCTTCCCCTCCCCCACCTCCCCCTAATCCCATCACACACACACATCTCCCCAGTTTCTAGGGGTCATTCTACCCTCATTCTTCTCTCCCCCTCCCCCCTTAATCCCATCCCTCTCTCTCCCACACATACACAAGCATACATACACTTGACACATACACATACTCCCCCTTCCCCTAACCACCTCTCCCCCTCCCCGTAGCCACCTGCCCCTCCCCCAAACCATCTAACCCCCTCCCACAAACCATCTATCCTCCTCCCCCCAACCGACTCTCCCCCTCCATTAACCATCCTCCTGTTCCCCCATAACCATCCATCTCCCTCCCCATAACCATCTCTCCCCCTTCCTTCTGTGGTGCAATGGGGCAACCAAGAACTAGGATGAGAGCCAAGGGCCTGACGGACGAATCTGGGAGGGAGGATTGGGAGGCAGAGCTCAAAAAAAGGGAGGAAGACTGGGGAAGGAGGCTAGATGAGCTTGCAAGGAGATGGAGGAGAGGTTAGCAGCAGAGAGCAGAATGTGGGAGCAACATGCCACAGTAGCAGAAGCCAAGACACAGAGATTAGAAGAGGAGCTGAGAAATCTGAAACAGCCTAGAGAAAAAGATAATACAAAATTAGCATCAGCAATGTTTACATCAGACACAGACAAAGGGTCTGGAGGGAGCATGGAAGCTAAACTGTATGCAAAGGTCCTGTGAAACCTACACGGAGCCAAAACAAAGACAGGGAGCACACTAGGACAGTATGAGAGGTCGGAAGACATTGAAGGAACTAGGACATATGCAGGGACTTTACCAGACACTTGTGGGGGCCAGGAACAGGTGAGCAGGAAGGACAAACCAATGAGCATAGGAGCCACAGCTAGGGTAGGGATTGAAGGAACACTCCACGGGAAGGAACTAAAACACCTCAGAGGATGCAATGGGAGTCACAGTGGGAGGTGGAAAGGGAGAGATCAGTTTTTGTCTATGGGCTAGACGAAGCTGAAGGGGAAACCTATGATGGAAGAAAACAGGAGGAGAAAAAAGCGATTGAAGGTATCATGAAGGTGATAGGCGAGGGAGACATGACCCAGGTGGCAATAGAATAAACACATGTGCAGTATAATGTGATCCTTTATTGACAACGTTTCGCCCACACAGGGGGCTTTTTCAAGTCACAAACAGATCTGTTTGTGACTTGAAAAAGCCCACTGTGTGGGAGAAATGTTGTCAATAAAGGATCACATTATACTGCATGTGTGTTTATATTTCCATTGTGTCGGTATTTTTTACCATTTATTTCCACTCAGGTAGCAAATTTTCGGAGAATCGGGTGGTTCACAAAGAGAAGGAAACGGCCTCTCAAAGTAATTTTCAAGGCAGAATCAACTTGAACCATGATCCTGCAGGAAAAAGCACGGCTGAGAGGCAAACAGGAGTTCAAGAGTGTGTACCTCGATCGAGACAGAACACAGGAGGAAAGGATGATACTGAAAGAGAGAATGCAAAAACGAAAGGAGGAATGGGAGGAAATGACAAAGAAGAGCAGAATAACCCACACACAGGTGGAAGGGCAAGCACACCCCCCAGAAACACCTGCAGAAAGACTCCAACTACAACACCCCCAAGGCAACTGAACAATCTAAACCAGCAATCACACACCGATCCCTTTGTTCCCACCCCCCGCACCACGAACCCTACCCCTACAGCAACCCCCTATGAGAGCTCTTCCTCCATCTCCACTGCAACCCCCCACAGGCCCCCACCAGGGCTCCTGCTCTCCCAACCCCAGTATTCCCCCAGGACCAGTTACAGTATTAGAACAGAAGTTGAAGGTTTGGTACACAAATGTGGATGGATTAACGAATAAATATGAGGAGTGGCAAGAAAGAATCAATGAGAAGTCCCCAGACATCATAGCAGTTACAGAAACAAAACTCACTGAGACAATAACAGATGCAATCTTCCCACCAGGACATCAGATCATGAGGAAAGATAGAAAGGTCAGAGGGGGAGGAGGGGTTGCTCTGCTCTTAAAAAAACAATGGAAATTCGAGAAAATGGGAGGCATAGACGAGACAGGAGAAAGGGACTACATAGTAGGTGCACTTCAGCCTGGGGAGCACAAAGTGGTCATTGCAGTGATGTATGACCCACCACAGAACTGCAGGAGGCCAAGACACGAACATGAAGGTGGCAAAAAAAAGAGCTCACTCGAGCATAGCAAAGTTGCTGGTTATGGGTGATTTCGACCACAGGGAGATTGACAGGGAAAACCTGGAGCCACATGAGGGTCCCACAACATGGAGAGCCAAGATGTTGGATGTAGTGCTGGAAAAACCTCATGCACCAACATGTTAAGGACACTACAAGAGAGGGGAGGACGAACCAGCAAGACTGGACTTTGAGTTCACCCTGGGCAGTTCAGATATTGAGGACATCACACATGAAAGTCCCCTAGGAGCTAGTGACCACGTGATTCCGTGCTTTGAATACATAGTAGAGTTGCAAGTGGAGAGAGTAACACGAGTTGAATGGGAAAAGCCAGACTATAAAAGAGGGGACTACATAGGTTTGAGGAACTTCCTGCAGGAGGTTCCATGGGACAGAGAACTGGCAGGAAAGCCAGTAAATGAAATGATGGAATATGTAGCAACAAAAACAAGGAGGCGGTGGAACGGTTTATTCCCAAGGGCAACAGAAACAATGGGAAGACCAGAACGAGCCCCTGGTTTACATGACGGTGTAAGGAGGCATAAACTAAGTGCAATAGAGAATGGAAAAAGTACAGAAGGCAGAGAACACATGAAAATAGGGAGATTAGTCGCAGAGCCAGGAACGAGTATGCACAGATAAGGAGGGAGGCCCAGCGACACTATGAAAATAACATAGCATCAAAAGTCAAGAATGACTCGAAACTGTTGTATAGCCACATCAGGAGGAAGACAACAGTCAAAGACCAGGTGATCAGACTGAGGATAGACGGTGGAGAACTCAAGAAATGATCAGGAGGTATATGAGGAGCTAAACAGGAGATTTAAGGAAGTTTTTACAGTAGAGACAGGAAAGGCTCTGGGAAGACAGCACAGAAGGGAACATCAAGAGGGAATATACCAACAAGTGTTGGATGACATATGAACAACTGAGGAGGAGGTGCAGAAGCTGCTAAGTGACATTGACACCTTAAAGGTGATGGGACCGGACAACATTTCCCCGTGGGTCCTTAGAGAAGGAGCAGAGATGCTGTGCGTGCCCCTAAGCACAATCTTCAACACATCCCTTGAAACTGGGCAACTACCTGAGATATGGAAGGTGGCAAATGTAGTACCCATATTTAAGAAAGGAGACAGAAACGAGGCACTAAACTACAGACTTGTGTCTCTGACATATATAGTATGCAAAAGTCATGGAGAAGATTATCAGGAGGAGAGTGGTGGAACACCTGGAACGGAACAAGATTATAAATGAAAAGCAGCATGGATTCATGGAAGGCAAATCCTGTGTCACAAACCTTCGGGAGTTTTATGACAAGGTAACACGAAAGAGAGGGGTGGGTTGATTGCATTTTCCTGGACTGCAGGAAGGCCTTTGACACAGTTCCTCACAAGAGATTAGTGCAGAAGCTGGAGGTCAGGCGCATATAACAGGGCGGGCACTGCAATGTATCAGGGAATACATGACAGGGAGGCAACAACGAGTCATGGTACGTGAAGAGGTATCACAGTGGGCACCTGTGACGAGCGGGGTCCCATAGGGGTCAGTTCAAGGACCAGTGCTATTTTTGATATATGTGAACGACATGATGGAAGGAATAGACTCTGAAGTGTCACTATTCGCAGATGATGTGAAACTGATCAGAAGATCGGATGAGGATGAGGCAGGACTGCAAAGAGACCTGGACAGGCTGGACACGTGGTCCAGAAACTGGCTTCTCGAATTCAACCCTGCCAAATGAAAAGTCATGAAGATTGGGGAGGGGCAAAGAAGACCGCAGACAGAGTATAGGCTAGGTGGACAAAGACTACAGACCTCACTCAGGGAGAAAGATCTTGGGGTGACCATAACACCGAGCACGTCATCGGAGGCACACATCAACCAAATAACTGCTGCAGCATACGGGCACCTGGCAAACCTGAGAAGAGCGTTCCGATACCTTAATAAGGAATCGTTCAAGACACTGTACACTGTGTATGTCAGGCCCATACTGGAGTATGCAGCACCAGTCTGGAACCCACACCTGGTCAAGCACGTCAAGAAGTTAGAGAAAGTACAAAGGTTTGCAATAAGGCTAGTCCCAGAGCTCAGGGGAATGTCGTACGAGGAAAGGTTGAGGGAAATCGGACTGGCGACACTGGAGAACAGAAGGGTCAGGGGAGACATGATAACGACATACAAGATACTGCGGGGAATAGACAAGGTGGACAGAGACAGGATGTTCCAGAGAGGGCACACAGAAACAAGGGGTCACAATTGGAAGCTGAAGACTCAGACGAGTCACAGGAACGTTAGGAAGTATTTCTTCAGTCACAGAGTCGTCAGGAAGTGGAATAGCCTAGCAAGTGAAGTAGTGGAGGCAGGAACCATACTTAGTTTTAAGAAGAAGTATGACAAAGCTCAGGAAGCATAGAGGGAGAGGACCTAGTAGCGATCAGTGAAGAGGCGGGGCCAGGAGCTGAGTCTCGACCCCTGCAATCACAATAGATGAGTACCATTAGGTGAGTATACACACACACTATCGACAAGTGTGTCTGAGAACCAGAAACTAAAGCAATAGATCAAGTAAAGAGTAATAACATTATTACCTCAAAGACACTAGGTTATTTATTATTTAACTTGTGTTATTTAATACTCATTGTGCAATAAGCATTCCCATGTACATTAAACATAGCAATTATAATTTTAAAATTGAAAATTAAGAAAAGTATCGATATCAGCAAAAATGTTATCGTCCAAATCCTGATATCTATCTCTCTCTCATAGACACACACGCACAATATATATATATATATATATATATATATATATATATATATATATATATATATATATATATATATATATATATGCAAAACCACCACTCTGAAAGAATAGAGAAATTCCAAGCGCATTCGTGACTACTTGATAATGTGAGTAGTCACGAAAGCGCTTGTAATTTCTCTATTCTTTCAGAGTGGGTGTTTTGCATATATATATATATATATATATATATATATATATATATATATATATATATATATATATATATATATATATATATATATGTCGTGCCTAATAATTTCTCTTATATATAGATATATTTTTTTTCATTAATGTTAATGTAAAATTTTTTAATTTTGCACCAAAAGAATCTTAGAAAACTTATCTAACCTTATTATGACAAGCGCAATTTATTTTAGCCTTCCTCAACTAAATATATTTTAAATACTTTTATTACAGTAATTTAATACTAAACAAAGACAATGAAATACATATTTTTCGTTAGGTTTAGAATATTTTTTCCGAAATTATTGCATACACAAATTTTCGCTTGTCCTATATGGCAAGATGAACGTTGCTATTTAAGCCAAGATCGCAAATTCTGCCTATTCGGCACGATATATATATATATATATACTATTGTAACCACGAACGAGTGGTATTGATCAATAACAACACTGCGCTAGCCAAGGATTCGAACCCATGTTGTACTGGCCTGCCTCATGGTAAGCGAAAACTACTTGACACTTTAAACCACAGGACCACCCAAACCTACAAGAATGGCGCAGCCAGCAATGCTAGCTGTTGGGCCGCAATTCGAGGGCATACGGCGGTGTGGGAGCTTCTAAGCTAATTTCATTATTATCCCTGTTTGGTGTACTAGCTTCACGAGCACTATTTATGTATTATTGCAACCACGAACGAGTGGTATTGATCAATAACAACACTGTTATATACATATATATATATATATGTATATATATATATATGTATATATATACATATATATATATTCCCACCCTGCCTTGGTGGGAATCGGCCAGTGTGATAATAAAAATATATATATATATATATATATATATATATATATATATATATATATATATATATATATATATATTTTTATTTTATCACACTGGCCGATTCCCACCAAGGCAGGGTGGCCCGAAAAAGAAAAACTTTCACCATCATTCACTCCATCACTGTCTTGCCAGAAGGATGCTTTATACTACAGTTTTTAAACTGCAACATTAACACCCCTGCTTCAGAGTGCAGGCACTGTACTTCCCATCTCCAGGACTCAAGTCCGGCCTGCCGGTTTCCCTGAATCCCTTCATAAATGTTACTTTGCTCACACTCCAACAGCACGTCAAGTATTAAAAAACATTTGTCTCCATTCACTCCTATCAAACACGCTCACGCATGCCTGCTGGAAGTCCAAGCCCCTCGCACACAAAACCTCCTTTACCCCCTCCCTCCAACCTTTCCTAGGCCGACCCCTACCCCGCCTTCCTTCCACTACAGACTGATACACTCTTGAAGTCATTCTGTTTCGCTCCATTCTCTCTACATGCCCGAACCACCTCAACAACCCTTCCTCAGCCCTCTGGACAACAGTTTTGGTAATCCCGCACCTCCTCCTAACTTCCAAACTACGAATTCTCTGCATTATATTCACACCACACATTGCCCTCAGACATGACATCTCCACTGCCTCCAGCCTTCTCGCGGCAACATTCATCACCCACGCTTCACACCCATATAAGAGCGCTGGTAAAACTATACTCTCATACATTCCCCTCTTTGCCTCCAAGGACAAAGTTCTATGTCTCCACAGACTCCTAAGTGCACCACTCACTCTTTTTCCCTCATCAATTCTATGATTCACCTCATCTTTCATAGACCCATCCGCTGACACGTCCACTCCCAAATATCTGAATACGTTCACCTCCTCCATACTCTCTCCCTCCAATCTGATATCCAATCTTTCATCACCTAATCTTTTTGTTATCCTCATAACCTTACTCTTTCCTGTATTCACGTTTAATTTTCTTCTTTTGCACACCCTACCAAATTCATCCACCAATATCTGCAACTTCTCATCAGAATCTCCCAAGAGCACAGTGTCATCAGCAAAGAGCAACTGTGACAACTCCCACTTTGTGTGTGATTCTTCATCTTTTAACTCCACGCCTCTTGCCAAGACCCTCGCATTTACTTCTCTTACAACCCCATCTATAGATATATTAAACAACCACGGTGACATCACACATCCTTGTCTAAGGCCTACTTTTACTGGGAAAAAATTTCCCTCTTTCCTACATACTCTAACTTGAGCCTCACTATCCTCGTAAAAACTCTTCACTGCTTTCAGTAACCTACCTCCTACACCATACACTTGCAACATCTGCCACATTGCCCCCCCCCCCATCCACCCTGTCATACGCCTTTTCCAAATCCATAAATGCCACAAAGACCTCTTTAGCCTTATCTAAATACTGTTCTCTTATATGTTTCACTGTAAACACCTGGTCCACACACCCCCTACCTTTCCTAAAGCCTCCTTGTTCATCTGCTATCCTATTCTCCGTCTTACTCTTAATTCTTTCAATTAAAACTCTACCATACACTTTACCAGGTATACTCAACAGACTTATCCCCCTATAATTTTTGCACTCTCTTTTATCCCCTTTGCCTTTATACAAAGGAACTATGCATGCTCTCTGCCAATCCCTAGGTACCTCACCCTCTTCCATACATTCATGAAATAATGCACCAACCACTCCAAAACTATATCCCCACCTGCTTTTAACATTTCTATCTTTATCCCATCAATCCCGGCTGCCTTACCCCCTTTCATTTTACCTACTGCCTCACGAACTTCCCCCACACTCACAACTGGCTCTTCATCACTCCTACAAGATGTTATTCCTCCTTGCCCTATACACGAAATCACAGCTTCCCTATCTTCATCAACATTTAACAATTCCTCAAAATATTCCCTCCATCTTCCCAATACCTCTAACTCTCCATTTAATAACTCTCCTCTCCTATTTTTAACTGACAAATCCATTTGTTCTCTAGGCTTTCTTAACTTGTTAATCTCACTCCAAAACTTTTTCTTATTTTCAACAAAATTTGTTGATAACATCTCACCCACTCTCTCATTTGCTCTCTTTTTACATTGCTTCACCACTCTCTTAACCTCTCTCTTTTTCTCCATATACTCTTCCCTCCTTGCATCACTTCTACTTTGTAAAAACTTCTCATATGCTAACTTTTTCTCTTACTACTCTCTTTACATCATCATTCAATCGCTCCTCTTCCCTCCTGCACCCACTTTCCTGTAACCACAAACTTCTGCTGAACACTCTAACACTACATTTTTAAACCTACCCCATACCTCTTCGACCCCATTGCCTATGCTCTCATTAGCCCATCTATCCTCCAATAGCTGTTTATATCTTACCCTAACTGCCTCCTCTTTTAGTTTATAAACCTTCACCTCTCTCTTCCCTGATGCTTCTATTCTCCTTGTATCCCATCTACCTTTTACTCTCAGTGTAGCTACAACTAAAAAGTGATCTGATATATCTGTGGCCCCTCTATAAACATGTACATCCTGAAGTCTACTCAACAGTCTTTTATCTACCAATACATAATCCAACAAACTACTGTCATTTCACCCTACATCATATCTTGTATACTTATGTATCCTCTTTTTCTTAAAATATGTAATACCTATAACTAATCCCCTTTCTATACAAAGTTCAATCAAAGGGCTCCCATTATCATCTACACCTGGCACCCCAAACTTACCTAACACACCCTCTCTAAAAGTTTCTCCCACTTTAGCATTCAGGTCCCCTACCACAATTTCTCTCTCACTTGGTTCAAAGGTTCCTATACATTCACTTAACATCTCCCAAAATCTCTCTCTCTCCTCTACATTCCTCTCTTCTCCAGGTGCATACACGCTTATTATGACCCACTTTTCGCATCCAACCTTTACTTTAATCCACATAATCCTTGTATTTACACATTCATATTCTCTTTTCTCCTTCCATAACTGATCCTTCAACATTATTGCTACCCCTTCGTTAGCTCTAACTCTCTCAGATACTCAAGATTTAATCCCATTTATTTCCCCCCACTGAAACTCCTCTACCCCCTTCAGCTTTGTTTCGCTTAGGGCCAGGACATACAACTTCTTTTCATTCATAACATCAGCAATCATCTGTTTCTTGTCATCCGCACTACATCCACTCACATTCAAGCATCAAAATTTTATAAAGTTTTTCTTATTCTCTTTTTTAGTAAATGTTTACAGGAGAAGGGGTTACTAGCCCATTGCTCCCGGCATTTTAGTCGCCTCATACGACACGCATGGCTTCCGGAGGAAAGATTCTTTTCCACTTCCCCATGGATATATATATATATATATATATATATATATATATATATATATATATATATATATATATATATATATATATATATATATGTCGTGCCGAATAGGCAGAACTTCCGATCTTGGCTTAAATAGCAACGTTCATCATGCCATATAGGAAAAGTGAAAATGTGTGTATGCAATAATTTCGCCAAAATCATTCTGAACCTAACGAAAAAAATATAATTCACTGTGTTTGTTTAATATTAAATTACTGTAAACGAATCTAAAATATATTTTGTTGGGTTAGGCTAAAATAAATATTTCTTGTTATAATAAGGTTAGGTAAGTTTTCTAAGTTCCTTTTGTTGCAAAATTATAAATTTTTACATCACCATTAATGAAAAATTGACCAGTTTTACATATTCGGCACGACATATATATATATATATATATATATATATATATATATATATATATATATATATATATATATATATATATATATATAAGTTGCACTTGCCGTATAAGCCGCACTCCCTTAAAAATTAAACTTTTCCAAAAAATTCTTTTACAGATTCATATCTAATTTTTTTTTTCATTGAGAACATAATGATTTTTCATTTTTGGAGCAAAACTAACTTAGAAGCCTCACCTAACCTTCCTAAAACTAACTTTTCTTTTAGCTAAATGCTCCTATATATATATATATATATATATATATATATATATATATATATATATATATATATATATATATATATATATATATATATATATATATATATTTATATATATATTATTGCTCAACGTTGCTATATTTAATAATATATTAAAAATTATTAAATCTGTGTTATATATTTTTATATATCAATGCGTGGTGCATTAATATATAAAATCATTTGTGAGGTCAGAACCTACAAAAGGAGGCTGAAATAGCTTGAAACCAATCGTGAGGCTCGCTGTTGTGCCCGGGTTGGGAAAGAAATATGGCTTGTAAACCAGGCTTCCCAGTTTTGAGGCATTTGTGGCCGAGTGGTTAAGAGCGTAACTTTGGGAACCATGTCAGTTTCCCTATAGAGGGGTAGAGTCTTCCTGACTGCTGTCTTTAGGTTAAATAGCTACGCTCTTAACGAATAAGACTAGCAAAAAAAATTTGTATCCAACACTTTCGCAAAAATCATTCTGAGCCTAACGAAAAAAATATATTTCATTGTGTTTATTATTAAATTATTGTAAACTTATCTAAAATATATTTAGTTGGATTATGCTAAATTAAATTGCGTTTGTTATAATAAGGTTAGGCAAGTTTCCTAATTGTTTTTAGTACAAAATTATTATTTTTTACATTAACATAAAATTATCTTTAAACGTACAAGAGAAAATTTTAGAAAGGACTTAATTTTAAATAAGTTCTTGCTAATTGACTAATTTTACCTATTCGGAAAGACATTATATATACATATATGTATTTTTTTAACACATCCGTCGTTTCCCACCAAGGAAGGGTGGCCCGAAAAAGAAAAACTTTCACATTCATTCCATCACTGTCTTGCCAGAGACATGCTTCCACTACAGTTATAAAACTGCAACATTAACTCCCATTTTTCAAAGTGCAGGCACTGTACTTCCCATCTCCAGGACTCAAGTTCGTCCTGCCGGTTTCCCTGAATCCCTTCATATTACCCTGCTTACACTCGAACATATCAAGTCCTAAAAACCCTTTGTCTCCATTCGCTACAATGTAACACTGTCACGTATGCTTGCTAGAAGTCCAAGCTCCTAGCACACAAAACCTCCTTTACCCCCTCCCTCCAACCTTTCCTAGGCCGACCTCTACTCCACCATCCTTCCACTACAGATTTATACACTTCGATGTCATTCTATTTCGCTCAATCATCTCTACATATCTGAACCACCTCACCATCCCCTCATCAGCCCTCTGGATAATAGTTTTGGTAATCCCACACCTCTTCCTAATTTCCTAACCACGAATTCTATGCGTTATATTCACACCACATATTGCCCTCAGACATGGCATCTCCACTGCCTCCAGCCTTCTCCTTGTTGCAACATTCACCTCCCACGCTTCACACCCATAAAAGAGCGTTTTGTATAACTGTACTCTCATACATTTCCCTCTTTGCTTCCATGGACAAAGTTCTAGGTCTCCTCAGACTCCTCAGTGCACCCTTTTTTCCCCTCGTCAGTTCTATGATTCACCTTATTTTTCATAGATCCATCAGCTGACACGTCCATTCCTAAATATCCGTATACGTTCACATCCTCCATACTCTCTCCCTCCAACTTGATATCCAATCTTCCGTTACCTAATTTCTTTATCCTCATTACCTTACTCGTTCCTATATTCAGTTTTAATTTTCTTCTTTTACATACCCTACCAAACTCATCCACCAACCTCTGCAACTTCTCTTCAGAATCTCCCAAAAGCACAGTGTCATCAGCCAAGTGCAACAGTGACTACACCGACTTTGTGTTAGATTCTTTATCTTTTAACCCAAAACCTCTTGCCAAGACCCTCTCATTCACTTATCTTACATCCCCATCTATAAATATATTGAACACCCATGGTTACATCATACG
The DNA here is from genome assembly GCF_038502225.1 of Cherax quadricarinatus. Classification (NCBI taxonomy): domain Eukaryota; kingdom Metazoa; phylum Arthropoda; class Malacostraca; order Decapoda; family Parastacidae; genus Cherax; species Cherax quadricarinatus. The sequence goes on from NC_091310.1 coordinate 13,397,247, forward strand.
TCCTTGTCTAAGGCCTACTTATACTGAGAAATAATCTGCCTCTCTCCTCGGATCGAGGACGACGAGAGCTGTCGTAAGATGGGAAGGAAGAAGTATAAGGAAGGATGGAAATAACTGGAAAAGGATGGGGAGGAGGGGAAGAGGAGGAATCAAGGCAAGTGGCCCAACCACTTTGGGACATGTGGTACAAAAGTACTGGAGACGTAGACAGAGAGGCTTGACTGATGTCATTGCTTGGCTCACTAGGAGAGGATGGCGTAGGCAGCGGCAGGAGCTGGGAGTGTCAGAAGGCAGCAAGCAGGATGAGTTGGTTATGGTCTTAAACCGTTTATGGGAGAGCTGTAGTAGTCTTCGTTGGTTTGGAGGTGGTGGAGTATCTGGTTGTAGGTAGGGAGTGGTATTTCTTCGCTTTGGTACGATACAGTGTTGTCTTGGAGATGTTGGATGAGTTCTAGGCGAGTCATGCTTGCAGGGTATAGCCTCGTGGTGTAGAATTCGAGTCCTTTGTGTTTAAAGCATGGTGTTCCAGGTAATCGACGTGAGCTAAGTAGAGATGGCGGTGGTGGAGTAGAGGAAGGTGGTGTTGCTTCGTTTTCAACTTCAGTAGACGAATTAGAAGATGTTTCTGGTGGTAAGGCTTCTGATTGGTTGGATTCAGGGAGAGGTGGTGGCGGTGGAGGCTTCTCATTGGTCGTTGTTGGATTGACGTCACTAGTTGGTGGTGTTGATGGGACTTCTACAGAAGAGTTGGCGATTAAGTTTTTGGTGAATTTGAGAATTTCTTCAGAAGGTGGAGATGCTGGAAATGTAAATGAAGGCATATTATTTAATGCAAATAACTCGTTGATGGTAGAGTTAAAGGATCCAGGTACAGCCATGTTCTGCATGTGAGCGTATAGTAAGCAGTAGTGGATCTTGGTTACGTCACATGTTGGAGGAGTGATGATGGTGGAGGCGGGCTGAGTAGATGCTTGAAGTAATTTTGTAGTGTTTGCTTGTATCTTTGCAATTGCTGCATACGTTGGAGTGTTGCTTGTAGGTTTTTTCTTTGCTGCATCTTGCGTTTTCTTCATAATATCCTTTCTGGTAGGACATTTTGCTGCCAGTGTATGGTGGTGATTACTCTTGCAGTTTAAGCACGCTGGTTGTGATGGAGCAGCAGCGTTGCAGGAACTGAAAGTGTGTCCTTCACTATCACATGTAGTGCAGAACTTCTTGTCTTTTACTGGACATGCTTTGGTGGTGTGATGGTATGAGCAACAGTTCCAGCAATGTTGAATGTAGTGGTATCTCTCTGCTTCAATGTAGGCAGGACTGATATAGTAGTAGTAGACAGCAAGACCTTCGTTCAGAGCAGTGGCAGCCATGTTCACGACGGTGAAGGTGACCTTGAGCATGGACGTTGCATTTGGGATTTTTGTAATGCTGTCAACAGTAGCCCAAGTATTTTGCGTCTCGATGGATGACTTGAGTTCAGCAGTTGATTGAGAAGTCAGAATCTTGTCAAGTTTTTTAAGGAATACTGATTTCCTTGCCCTGAGGGCAGGAGAAGATGTAACAGTAAACCCTTGAGCAGTAAGAGTAGTGGTGGCTTCTGTAGTAACTTCTCTGCTTCAGCATCATCGTGACACACAACAATGAATGCTTCTTTCAGTGACAATATGGTGTTGAATTTTACTTGCAGTGCTCCTTGAACAATAGTTGCAAGAGCAATCTTCGTTGAATCATCAACGGTACCGTTTGTTGGTTTGATCTTTACACGATCTGCGTAGCTCATCGTGTAAGTCAAGGCGATGGTAAAGGTTCCCCTCCCCAACGGGGATCGTAGGGAGACAGAGTAAGGAGAGCTGCTATGACCTGCCTGGGCGAGAGTCAAAAGCAGAATCTATTTCATTTGTCTATTTTATTTTTTCTTTCTTTTTTCTGCCTCTCTCCTACATACTCTAACCTGAGCCTCACTAACCTCGTAAAAACTCTTCACTGCTTTCAGTATTGTACCTCCTACTCCATACATTTGCAACATCTGCCACTTTGCCCCCCTTATTCACCCTGTCATACGCCTTTTCCAAATCCATGAATCCTACAAAAACCTCTATACCCTTATCTAAATAGTGTTCACCTATAATCCTATATGTTTCACTGTAAACACTTCCTGAATTCTCCTTGTTCATTTGTTATCCTGCTCTCCGTCTTACTGTCAATTCTTTAAATAATAATACTCTCCCATACATTTTGCCAGTTAGGAGATCCAAGCAGTACGATCAGAGGAAGCGGATTTGCTCGAATTATGCAAAAAGGCTGGAGGCAGGAAGTGTCCCCAGGTATATCAATACTCATAGCTTCCAGGTAAGTAGATAATGCCGTTAAATATTAGTGTTGAGGGACAGAAAGTAGTAAATTAGGGAGCAACCCAAATCTGATTTAAACCATTTAGAGAGACCAGAGTTGTGACTTATTTTTGAATAGAAGTGACATTCTCAAATAATTTCACAGAAACCAGTTTGACTAATAAACTGGCACTCGAAAACTTACACAACCTAGAATCAAAAGATTATTTTCTTTAAGGAAAACACATCAATATTGAAAATTTAAAGCTAACCAGAAGATGCATTTTCCAGTTATTACAGGTAATACAACAAAATTTGTTCCTACACAGCCTAAACTCATGAAATGTTCCATCTATTTCAAATGCTGCATAAGTCATCTAAGCAAAAATAACTCCAGCTCCTTGAATCAAGAGTCCCTACCGCATCCAGGCCATGCTATGTAATGAGGCATAATAATACTATACTATTTTTAGACTACAAGTGGCAAAATGCGTCTACACACTAAATTAAATACACCAACTTCAACAGGAGTGTTGACATTTTGAGGCTCGTTATAGAAGCCTGTCTCCAATCATAAGGACAAAATATTTGGAAAAGGACTATGTAGTAATGTGCAGAGGCCACCCACGGACGCTGAAAGTCTCGTGAATCTTGCCCAGATACATTATACAAGCGTTGAAAAGTTAAAGTTGATCGAATAAGAGGTTATCGAGTAATAAACGAAAATCTGTGAAATCCAAACGGGTATCTTCCTGAGAATGTTATGAAAATTGGAAAAAATCTTGCCTCGTTATACTTAGAAGCTCCATAAAACTACGGATTTTATTTACGTTTACTTTTCTCATTTACAACTTATTTAAAATTTTCTGCAAACCTGTAAAAACATACTATTTGATTTAGATTTTCAAAAATTCTCTTTAATACAATTTACTAGAAAAGGTAAACCAGTCAAGCCCACAAAAAACAGGAAAATACAGGGTGACCCAAAAGTCTGGACACAGGCAAAATTGCATTTTTGTCAGCCATTAGCGATGTAAAGTTCCACGCGCTTTGCAGGATTCAGATGAACACAATGCAGTAACTCCTGTAACTGTGGGGGAAAAAAACAGATTAGTAATATTTCCTACGTGTCCAGATATTTGAGTCACCCTGTACTTCCTATTAAGGTACGGTTGTATTTATGGTTGGAAGCTGATCAGAATAGGTATCCTCTAGATAAATGAGAAACAATTTACTTTATGAAACTAGAAAACTGAGAGATCTGCACAGCTGGGAGAGTCACATGCTGTGTTTCAATAAATCCCACTAATTGTAAAAAAAAAATTGAAGCCAATCAGAAATTGCATTCTCCAGTAATTGGTCTGATTATAACGATTCTGTGGTTAACTATTGCAGTAAAATTTCAAATTTGCACCTACATTTATGAATATATGGGCCATTATCCTAATTATATAAGGTATTGCCAATAATATGTTTAAGCTAATCAGAAAAAGCAGTCTTTAATGCCTGGAAAAAAATCAATGTAATTATTTACTCAATAAATTATTTACTCAATAAATTAGTAAATTGGGACTTATTCCACCCAAAAACAGCGTGAGTCTTGCGTTTAAGAAATCACACCAGTGGTAAAAAGTTGAAGCCGATTAGATGAGTCATTCGCTAGTTTTTTGTGCTAATTTACAACATTCAAAATTATTAGCATGAAAATTATTTACCATGATTTAATGAGAATACAAATTTCACAATATTTTCCACATAAAATGGTCACATCTGCTATACACATCTGAATTTCACTCTCTCCCTCGTAGAATCTTTTGGTACATTTTTTTCCGAACGTTTTAAGTATAATCTTTTGGTACATTTTTTTCGAACGTTTTAAGCTACGCAACTGAGGGTTTCGGAAAATTAATAGAGCCATTCCTGGATGCTTGGAAGGGTTCAACAACTTTGGTCGTAAGGTACGTCAATATGCCCAGTATTCTAAGAATTTGGTCCTCGTTACCATATACGTGTGTTGAAAAATTTGAGCTTGATGGATGAGGCGTTCTCTAGTTATGAACGCAATGAAATCGAAATGTTGGAGGAAGAAGATATAAGAAAGAAGATTATTATTATAATCAAAAAGAAGCGCTAAGACACAAGGACTATACAGCATAAGAAAGAAGAGGCGACGTCTTTAAGTCCCCCTTCCGGAATATGCAATAATATTCATTTATATTTTTTTCGTGGAGTGATAGCATGAGACGCAGAAAATCACCCTGTACACAGTGACTGATAACATGAGGCGCTGGCAGCCACCCTGTACACAGTGACTGATAACATGAGACGCTGACAGCCACCCTGTACACAGTGACTGATAACATGAGACGCTGACAGCCACCCTGATATCCACCTACTACACAATAACTGTTAGCATGAGATAGTAGTTTAAGAACGTAGTATTTGGTAGTATAAGATTTTAACATTCACTAAGTGTGCAATGACTGCTGCAATAAGACACTGTCATTCACCCGGTACACAATTATTGGTATTACGAAATTCTGACAGCCACCCATTACACAATGATTTGTAGAACACAAGACTGATAGCCACGCATATAACAATCATTGGTACCAAATGACACTACCATCTGCCCAGTATACACATTAACTGGTTGCATAAGAGACTCTTTGCAACCCAGTGCTCAGTGACTTCTGGCATAAGACTGACAACCATTCATTTCGTCGCTGGCAGCATACTTTGACAGCTACCCAGTACCTAGTGACTGGCAGCATAAGACTCTGAAAGCCATCCAAAACAAAATACATTGGTTGCATATTAAAATGAGAGTTACCCATTACACAGTAACTGGTAGCATAGGTCCCGTGTGACAGAAGACTCTGACATCCTCCCAGTAGGCAATGACTTTGTTGCATAAGACACTGACTACAAATCCATATTCTCTAACTGGTCTCGTAAGACCCTAACATACATCTAGTACTAGGTGACTGGTAGCATATTGCCCTGACATCTACCTAGTTATTAACAATGACTGGTAGCAAAAAAAAAGAAAAAAAACAGTGACAGCAATCCAGTGCATAGTGATTAGCAGCATATGACACTAATAACCTACCAACTTCACAGTGACTGGAAGATAAAGATTCTTACAGCCACCCAGTACACATCGACTGGTAGCATAAGATTCCACCAGCCTCCCAGAATGCAGTACAAAATTAATGGTGCAAGTCTGTGAAGGCTTACTCAGCTCTGTAACAACTTCAGTCAGTATTACCAAGGCTGGCTCCTCCTCAGGAAAACTAATGAAGAGAAAAAGAAATAACAGACAATGATAAACACTTTATTATTTAGAAACGGAAAATATAAAACAATAAAACATGAATGGGTATCCTAATTGAAAGAAAAATGAAATGAAAAAAATTACATTTGAACTCAACGCTAATAGAGGTATATCGTGGTAATGGAGTGTCAGGTGTTGGTGACACTGCGTGTTGTTGAAATCGTAGCCGTTGCTGATGGGGGGGAGGGGGGGGTAGCAGGTGTTGGTGACTACCACCGGCTCGTTCTTCGCAGAGGGTAGCCATGAATAATTCCTTCAGATGACAGGAAAACAGGTTCGTTACCACTGCTATGATGAGGGGTTAGGTCCTGTGTTGGCTTACATAACAGGTAAGTAGGTTAAACATGGGACGTCTCAGGACGTTAGTCCGTCTTCTTCTATTCTTCTCGTTGGTTGGCAGGTGACCCTTTCTGTCATTCCAAGCTGTAAAGAGAGACAGATTACCCACTGCTTAAGAAATCACTCTCCATGATAAGTACAATACCTAAAAGATGTGGTGATTATTAAAACATTTAACAGATAAAGACTGAAAGGACTAAGTTAATTATTGGTCAAAAGTGAAGCTTTCAACCAATAAGTCCACTAAAATATGATCAGGCGTGTATTTACAGTAGTGTTGGGAGCTGTGAGTCGAGTGATTTACTGTTTGACCGGAGCCCCACACGTCACCTTTCGGGGGGGAGGGGAAGAGGGAGGGGAAGGGATAGTGGGAGCTAGACTGACCGTACCTTAACAAGCAGCCGGCAATCAAACTATCACTTTCGGGTAGGGGGAAAAAAGGGGGAGGGGGGAATAGCGGGAGCTGGACTTCCCCTACCTTAACAAGTAGCCGGCAATGAAATTATTGTTACTATACACTCCCTCGCTACTCCTATCTATTGAACTTTTCCCTCACAAAGTCTGTGACAGTCACCTGGTTCTTGGTGACTGGTAGTATAAGACTCTTACAGTCACCCAGTACAAAGGAATTAATGAGGAATTAGACACATTGGTAACATTTGGGTATCTTAGGAGTTTCTCCATCCAGTGGTTTTATCAGTACAATACTGGACTTAATAGACTGTAGAAATACATACCATTGATATTCAACAGTAATTAATAGCATTAGAATGCTGCAGCAAAAAATAACTGGCACCCAGTGAGCACTGACAGGTTACATAAGACTGACAGCCATTCCATACACAGCGACTAGTATCATAAGATTCTTATAGGCATTCAGTACACAGTGACTAGTAACAAAAGACTCTGACAGTCACTTGCTATACACTGACTGGTAGCATAAATTTGCTAAACTGTACTAACGTACATCTGTGCCTAAATAAACTTAATGACTTGCTTATTTCAGACTGGTAGGTACATAAGACACAGTAACTGGTAATGTAAGAGACTGACAACCTCCCTGTGAGTAGAGACTGCTGTCCAGTACACACAGACTGCAGTCATCCAGTACATTTTAGACATCACACACAAGATTTCAGTCATTCAGTACATTTTAGACATCACACAAGACTCCAGTCATCCAGTACATTTTAGACACATACAAGACTCCAGTCATCCAGTACATTTTAGACACACACAAGACTCCAGTCATCAAGAACATTTTAGACATCACACATAAACTCCAGTCATCCAGTACATTTTAGACATCACACAAACTCCAGTCATCCAGTAGATTTTAGACACACACAAGACTCCAGTCATCCAGTACATTTTAAACATCACACATAAACTCCAGTCTTCCAGTACATTTTAAGCATCACACACAAGACTCCAGTCATCCAGTACATGGCTCAGTCTCTGAATAAGTTTTTTGGTTTTCGAAATATTGCAATATTACAATCACATTATTATCGGGTAATACTGTCTTGTGATTTTCTTAAGTGAACATTATGCCTCATGTAAATCTTATGAACTGCTATCTTTAACGGTGGTTCCTACGAATGATGTAGGAGAGAGGGACAGAGATAGGGAGGGAGAGATGAAGAGAGGAAGAACGATGCGAGAGAGGAAAGAGAGAACCATGGAGGGAAGGAATATTGGGAGTAAAAGAGAGTGGGCATGATGAGGCAGGGAGAGAGAGAGAGAGAGAGAGAGAGAGAGAGAAAGGTAGGAGGAAGAGGGAGAAATAAAAAGAGGGAGGGAGGACGCATGGAGGGAAGATTAGGAAGGGGAAGGAAAGGGATGCGAGGAGTAAGGAAGTGGGGAAGGGAGGAAGGGAGGATGATGGCTGGGGGTGATGGGAAGCAGAATTTAGCGGACAGAAGGGAGAGAGATATATAGCAGGGGGAAAGGAACAAAAGAGATGCAGGTAGCGTGAGATTAGAGAGAGAGGCAGAGGAGGAAGGGGACACGCAATGACGAACAAAAATAAAGGAAAATAATGCTAGCATAGTAAATAATGTACTACTGTGGCATTGTAGTAAAGGCGAAGGTTGGGAAATAATAATAATAATAATAATAATAATAATAATAATAATAATAATAATAATAATAATAATAATAATAATCTACAAGTACATGACAACTGTTACAGACCAAGCTGACATACCACAGAG
>NC_091310.1:13405565-13410565 GCF_038502225.1 Cherax quadricarinatus
TGAGACATCTGAAACAGCACAGAGACAAAGATATTACAGAAGTAGCATCGGCAATGGCTACATCGAACACAGACAACAAGTCCGAAGGAAGCATGGAAACTAAACTGTATGCAGAGGTCCTGTCAAACCCACATGGGGCCAAAACAAAGACAGGGAGCACTCTAGGACAGAAAGAGAGGTTGGAAGACATCGAAGGAACTAGGACATGTGCAAGGACCTTACCAGATACCTGTGGGGGCCAGGAGCAGGTGAGCAGGAAGGATAAACCAAGAAGCATAGGGGCCACAACGAGGGAAGGGACTGAAGGAAGGAACACTCCACGGGAAGGAACTAAAACACAGAGGATGCAATGGGAGTCACAGTGGGAGGTGGAAAGGGAGAGATCCCTGTTTGTCTATGGGCTAGACGAAGCTAAAGGGGAAACTTATGATGAAAGAAAGCAGGAGGAGAAAAAAGCGATTGAAGACATCATGAAGGTGATAGGCGAGGGGGACATGACCCAGGTGGCAAATTTTCGGAGAATTGGGTGGTTCACAAAGAAAAGGAATCGGCCTCTCAAAGTAATTTTCAAGGCAGAATCAACCCGAACCATGATCGTGCAGGAGAAAGCACGTCTGAGAGGCAAGCAGGAGTTCCGGAGTGTGTACCTCGACCGAGACAGAACACAGGACGAAAGGAAGACAATGAAAGAGAGAGTTCAAAAACGAAAGGAGAAATGGGAGGAAATGAAAAAGGAGAGCAGAATAACCCAGGATCAAATGGAAGGACAAGCGCACCCCCCAGAAACACCTGCAGAAGGACTCCAGCCACGACACCCCCAAGGCAACTGAACAATCCAAACCAACCATCACACACCGATCCCTCTGTTTCCACCCCCCGCACCACAGTTACAGTATTAGAACAGAAGTTGAAGGTTTGGTACACAAATGCAGATGGATTAACGAATAAACATGAGGAATGGCAAGAAAGAATCAATGAGAAGTCCCCAGACATCATAGCAGTTACAGAAACAAAACTCATGGAGACAATAACAGATGCAATCTTCCCACCAGGATACCAGATCATGAAGAAAGATAGAAGGGGCAGAGGGGGAGATGGGGTTGCTCTGCTCGTAAAAAACAGATGGATATTCGAGAAAATGGAAGGAATAGATGAGACGGGAGAAAGAGACTACATAGCAGGTACACTTCAGTCGGGGGAACACAAAGTGGTCATTGCAGTGATGTATAATCCACCACAGAACTGCAGGAGGCCAAGAGAGGAATATGAAGAGAGCAACAGAGCAATGGTGGACACACTTGCTGAGGTGGCAAGAAGAGCTCACTCCAGCAGAGCAAAGTTGCTGGTTATGGGGGATTTCAACCACAGGGAGATTGACTGGGAAAACCTGGAGCCACATGGGGGTCCCGAAACATGGAGAGCCAGGATGTTGGACGTGGTGCTGGAAAACCTCATGCACCAACATGTTAAGGACACTACCAGAGTGAGATGGGAGGATGAACCAGCAAGATTGGACCTTGTGTTCACCCTGGGCAGCTCAGACATTGAGGACATCAAGTATGAGAGTCCCCTAGGAGCTAGCGACCACGTGGTTCTGTGCTTTGAATACATAGAGCTGCAAGTGGAGAGAATAACAGGAGTAGAATGGGAAAAACCTGACTATAAAAGAGGGGACTACATAGGGTTGAAGAACTTCCTGCGGGAGGTCCAGTGGGACAGAGAACTGGCAGGAAAGCCAGTAAATGAAATGATGGAATATGTAGCAACAAAATGCAAGGAGGCAGTGGAAAGATTCATTCCCAAGGGCAACAGTAACAACGGGAAGACCAGAAGAAGCCCCTGGTTCACCCGACGGTGTAAGGAGGCAAAAACAAAGTGCAATAGAGAATGGAAAAAGTACAGAAGGCAGAGAACACACGAAAATAGGGAGATCAGTCGCAGAGCCAGGAATGAGTACGCACAGGTAAGGAGGGAGGCCCAGCGACAGTATGAAAATGACATAGCATCGAGAATCAAGACTGACCCGAAACTGTTGTATAGCCACATCAGGAGGAAGACAACAGTCAAAGACCAGGTGATCAGATTAAGGACAGAAGGTGGAGAACTCACAAGAAATGATCAGGAGGTATGTGAGGAGCTGAACAGGAGATTTAAGGAAGTTTTTACAGTAGAGACAGGAAGGGCTGTGGGAAGACAGAACAGAAGGGAACATCAAGAGGGAATATACCAACAAGTGTTGGATGACATACGAACAACTGAGGAGGAGGTGAAGAAGCTCTTAAGTGACCTTGACACCTCAAAGGCGATGGGACCGGACAACATCTCCCCATGGGTCCTTAGAGAAGGAGCAGAGATGCTGTGTGTGCCTCTAACCACAATCTTCAACACATCCCTTGAAACTGGGCAACTACCTGAGAAATGGAAGACAGCTAATGTAGTCCCCATATTTAAGAAAGGAAACAGAAACGAGGCACTAAACTACAGACCTGTGTCTTTGACATGTATCGTGTGCAAAGTCATGGAGAAGATTATCAGGAGGAGAGTGGTCGAACACCTGGAAAGGAACAAGATTATAAATGAAAACCAGCATGGGTTCATGGAAGGCAAATCTTGTATCACAAACCTCCTGGAGTTTTATGACAAGGTAACAGAAGTAAGACACGAGAGAGAGGGTTGGGTAGATTGCGTTTTCCTAGACTGCAGGAAGGCCTTTGACACAGTTCCCCACAAGAGATTAGTGCAGAAGCTGGAGGATCAGGCACACGTAAAAGGAAGGGCACTGCAATGGATAAGGGAATACCTGACAGGGAGGCAGCAACGAGTCATGGTACGTGAAGAGGTATCACAGTGGGCGCCTGTTACGAGCGGGGTCCCACAGGGGTCAGTTCTAGGACCAGTGCTATTTTTGATATATGTGAACAACATGATGGAAGGAATAGACTCTGAAGTGTCCCTGTTCGCAGATGACGTGAAGTTGATGAGAAGAATTAAATCGGACGAGGATGAGGCAGGACTGCAAAGAGACCTGGAGAGGCTGGACATGTGGTCCAGTAACTGGCTTCTCGAATTCAATCCAGCCAAATGCAAAGTCATGAAGATTGGGGAGGGGCAAAGAAGACCGCAGACAGAGTATAGGCTAGGTGGACAAAGACTACAGACCTCACTCAGGGAGAAAGACCTTGGGGTGACCATAACACCGAGCACATCACCGGAGGCACACATCAACCAAATAACCGCTGCAGCATACGGGCGCCTGGCAAACCTGAGAATAGCGTTCCGATACCTTAATAAGGAATCGTTCAAGACACTGTACACTGTGTATGTTAGGCCCATACTGGAGTATGCAGCACCAGTCTGGAACCCACACCTGGTCAAGCACGTCAAGAAGTTAGAGAAAGTACAAAGGTTTGCAACAAGGCTAGTCCCAGAGCTCAAAGGAATGTCGTACGAGGAAAGGTTAAGGGAAATCGGACTGACGACACTGGAGGACAGAAGGGTCAGGGGAGACATGATAACGACATACAAGATACTTCGGGGAATAGACAAGGTGGACAGAGATAGGATGTTCCAGAGAGGGGACACAGGGACAAGGGGTCACAACTGGAAGCTGAAGACTCAGACGAGTCACAGGGACGTTAGGAAGTATTTCTTCAGTCATAGAGTTGTCAGCAAGTGGAATAGCTTAGCAAGTGAAGTAGCGGAGGCAGGAACCATACATAGTTTTAAGAAGAGGTATGACAAAGCTCAGGAAGCAGAGAGAGAGAGGATCCAGTAGCGATCAGTGAAGAGGCGGGGCCAGGAGCTGAGTCTCGACCCCTGCAACCACAATTAGGTGAGTACAATTAGGTGAGTACACACACACACACACACACACACACATTATATATATATATATATATATATATATATATACAGTGTGCGTTTTTTTATTAACACGCTGGCCGATTCCCACCAAGGCAGGGTGGCCCGAAAAAGAAACACTTTCACCATCATTCACTCCTTCACTGTCTTGCCAGAAGGGTGTTTTACACTACAGTTTGTAAACTGCAACATTAACACCCCTCCTTCAGAGTGCAGGCACTGTACTTCCCATCTCCAGGACTCAAGTCCGGCCTGCCGGTTTCCCTGAACCCCTTCATAAATGTTACTTTGCTCACACTCCAACAGCACATCAAGTATTAAAAACCATTTGTCTCCATTCACTTTTATCAAACATGCTCACGCATGCCCGCTGGAAGTCCAAACCCCTCGCACACAAAACCTCCTTTAACCCCCTCCCTTCAATCTTTCCTAGGCAGACCTCTACCCCACCTTCCTTCCGCTACAGACTGATACACTCTTGAAGTCATTCTGTTTCGCTCCATTCTCTCTGCATGTCCCAACCACCTCAACAACCCTTCCTTAACCCTCTGGGCAACAGTTTTGGCAATCCCGCACCTCCTCCTAACTTCCAAACTACGAATTCTCTGCATTATATTCACACCACACACGTTGCCCTCAGACATGACATCTCCACTGCCTCCAGCCTTCTCCTTGCTGCAACATTCATCACCCATGCTTCACACCCATATAAGAGCGTTGGTAAAACTATACACTCATACATTCCACTCTTTGCATCCAAGGACAAAGTTCTCTGTCTCCACAGACTCCTAAGTGCACCGCTCACCCTTTTCCTCTCATCAATTCTATGATTCACCTCATCTTTCATAGATCCATTCGCTGACACGTCCACTCCCAAATATCTGAATACATTCACCTCCCCCATACTCTCTCCCTCCAATCTGATACCAAATCTTTCATCACCTAATCTTTTCATCCTCATAACCTTACTCGTTCCTGTATTCACTTTTAATTTTCTTCTTTTACATACCCTACCAAATTCATCCACCAACCTCTGCAATTTCTCTTCAGAATCTCCTAAGAGCACAGTGTCATCAGCAAAGAGCAACTGTGACAACTCCCACTTTGTGTGATTCTTCATCTTTTAAATCCACGCCTCT
>NC_091310.1:13415565-13460565 GCF_038502225.1 Cherax quadricarinatus
CTGAATCTGCACTCTCTAGAAAGACGTAGAATTAGGGGGGATATGATTGAGGTGTATAAATGGAAGACAGGAATAAATAAAGGGGATGTAAATAGTGTGCTGAAAATATCTAGCCTAGACAGGACTCGCAGCAATGGTTTTAAGTTAGAAAAATTCAGATTCAGGAAGGATATAGGAAAGTACTGGTTTGGTAATAGAGTTGTGGATGAGTGGAACAAACTCCCAAGTACAGTTATAGAGGCCAGAACGTTGTGTAGCTTTAAAAATAGGTTGGATAAATACATGAGTGGATGTGGGTGGGTGTGAGTTGGACCTGATTAGCTTGTGCTACCAGGACGGTTGCCGTGTTCCTCCCTTAAGTCAAGGTGACCTGACCTGACTAGGTTGGGTGCATTGGCTTAAGCCGGTAGGAGACTTGGACCTGCCTCGCATGGGCCAGTAGGCCTGTTGCAGTGTTCCTTCGTTCTTATGTTTATATATATATATATATATATATATATATATATATATATATATATATATATATATATATATATATATATATATATATATATATATATATACACACATATGTAATAAGATCACAGTAAACAGGTGATTTTAAAATATGCAAAACAACCACTGTGAAAGAGTAGCGAAATTCCACGCTCTTTCGTGACTACTCACATTGTCAAGGAACTATGAAAGTAATATATCAAATGAAGGCAATAAAAGGGCTTAAACCACACCTCGCAGTCAACTCCCACAACAAAGAAACACCTGACGCGCGACAATACCGGGCTCATAAGAAAAGAGGAACACTGCAGTGGGTCCGCTGGTCCAACTAGACAGGTCCTCACGACCTGTCTAGTTGAATATATATATATATATATATATATATATATATATATATATATATATATATATATATATATATATATATATATATATATATATTCAAATGAGTAATCGTAAGATACCAAACTATGTGGCATGAGATGGACTACCTCTGGATGTTTCACAATGTAACCATTGCCTTCAGAGGTGCAGTGCAGTATTGCAATAGGTAGGCAGAGTGGTAGAACCTCAGAGGGAGATGAGCAGTGTGCAACACGACTGTCACCTTACTCAGATTAAAGAAAAGCCCGTGCACCGCCATCCACATCCACCGCACTCTTAACCCATTTGCTTCAGTTAAGGAGAGGAGTTGGGGGCAAGGACATAAGATGACGGATGTAAAACTCAAAGAAGAGTGACAAAAGGTTCGCCATTTCTATAAGGCTGATCAACTGTGATCCAAAGTAAACTGTCTCATAAACTGCAACCTACAATAGTTTGGGCGGCACCTAGACAAACATATGAACACAGATGTTTATCTAGGTGAATGTTACACTCCAGAGAGTCCTAGGAACTGGGAACACTAACCATAAAATATTTAATTACTTTCATGTTTTTTCAACCATAACAGTAAATATTCTTCTCCGTCTCATCAAGAACAAATACAAATACACATAACAGTAAAAACAGCGATGGTGTGTGAAGGTCCAACATCAATGTCGTGTAATCCCAGACAAGCACCACAGGCTCCACCTCTCTCCCTCCCTCTCCACTCTACCTTAATACTGTGAGCTAATTTGCTCGACTCTACTAGGTTGTTTGGCCGAATTCCCTTCGGTAATCTCATTGTTGACTTCGCTGCTCTCTCTTTCCACAACATATTCGTTAAAACGTGTTGCACATATAGAGATTTACGTTTGATTTATTTAAGTAATACCATCAAAAGAATTCCATCATATATTAAAGTGTATGATAATAATCAATGGAAAAAATTTTCTTTATTTTTTTACACAGTTCGTCACATTTTCTATACGAAGTACATCTACGACTACTGGTGCTACTACCACTATTACTACTACTACTACTAAATATCGTAAAAATATTATTATTATTACATAAGTTCATATGCACTCGCCAAGACTTCAATACAATATACATACATATATATATTATATATATATATATATATATATATATATATATATATATATATATATATATATATATCTAAGAACATAAAGAAAGAACACTGCAACAGGTCTACTGGCCCATGCGTGGCAGGTCCAAGTCTCCTACCGGCTTAATTAAGCCAATGCCCGACTCTAGTCAGGTAAAATCACATTCACTTAAGGAAGGAGCACGGCATTTGACCAAGCAGCACAAGCTAGTCAGGTCCAACTCACACCCACCGCACCCACTCTTGCGTTTATCTAACCTATCTTTAAAACTACACAATGTTTTAGCCTCTATAACAGTACTCGGGAGTTTGTTCTACTCATCCACAACTCTATTACCAAACCAATGCTTTCTTACATCCTTTCGGAATCTGAATTTTTACAACTTAATGCCATTGCTGCGTGTCTTGTCTAGGCTATATATTTTTAGCACAGTATTTACATCCCCTTTATTTCTTCCTGTCTTCCATTTATACACCTCAATTATATCCCCCCAGATTCGACGCCTTTCTAGAGAGTGCAGATTCAGGGCCCTCAGTCTATCCACATAGGAAAGATCTCTGATACATGGGATCAATTTTGTAATCATCATTTGTACGTTTTCCCGAACATTTATCTCCATTCTGCAAAACGGTGACCAAAACTGTGCAGCATAATCTAGTTGAGGCCTAACCAAAGATGTATAGAGTTGAAGAACAACCTGAGGACTCCATTATTAATGCTTCTTGATATGAAGCGAAGGATTCTGTTAGCTTTTTTGCGAACACTTATGCACTGTTGTCTTGGTTTTAGATTACTGCTAACCAGAACTCTTAAATCCTTTTCGCAATCCGTAATATTAAGATCTATATTATTTAGTTGATATGTTACGTGGCTGTTTACCTGTCCAATGTTTAGAACTTTGCATTTGTCTATATTAAACTGCATCTGCCACTTCTCTGACCACTGTATCAGTTTATTCAAATCTTCCTGGAGTGCTCTAACGTCCTCGTCAGAACGAATTCGACGGCCTATTTTGGTGTCACTGGGAAACTTGCTAATGTCGCTATTTATTCCCTCATTTAAGTCGTTTATGTAGATTGTGAACAACAAGGGGCCCAACACTCACCCCTGTGGAACACCGCTCGTGACGCTTCCCCACTCTGATTTCTCCTCATTTATGCAAACTCTCTGCTGCCTATTTGTCAACCATGCCTCTATCCAGGAAAAAATTTCTCCTATCCCGTGTGCCATAATTTCCCTCAACAGTCTCTGATGTGGGACTTTATCGAAAGCCTTACTGAAGTCCATGTACACAATATCATTCAATATCATGATCTACCTCCTCAAATACCTTAGTGAAAATAGTTAATAAATTCGTATGGCAGGAATGCCATTTTGTAAAACCGTGCTGAGATTCGTTGATTAATTTATGCTTTTCAAGATGGCTACGAATTGTCTACAATTATTGATTCCATAAATTTTCCCACTATGGAGGTAAGGCTTATTGGTCTATAGTTCGAAGCTGAGGACCTGTCACCTGATTTGAAAATAGGCATCACATTTGCCGTTTTCTTCTTATCTGGTACCATGCCAGTTTGTAGTGATATGTAGAAAATATTTGCCAAAGGTTTGCTAAGATTCTCTTTACATTCCTTTAGAACCCTTGCATACAGTTCATCAGAGCCTGGGGATTTGTTAGGTTTCAATTTCCCTGTTTGTCTAAGGACCATGTCACGTGATCCTAATCGTGCATAGTTTATTGTCATTCTGTTCTACATAATTTATTCTGGAATATCGCTAGTATCTTCCTGTGTAAAAACTGAGAGGCAGTAAGTGTTAAAAATTATACACATTTCCTTATCACTGTCGGCGAGCTGACCCGAGTAACTTTTGAGTGGCCCTCTCTTGTCCCTAATCTTACTTCTGTATACCTGAAAGAATCCTTTTGAGTTAGTCTTCGATTCTCTTGCAACTTTATCCTCATAATCTCTTTTGGTTTTTCTTATTCCCCATTTTATTTCTCTAACTGAATCTATTGATTTTTTAACTGCCCCTCTCCTCTTTTGATTTGCTTATATATGCCTCTCATTTGACCAATGAGATGTTTTAATCTATTGTTCATCCATTTAGGATAATTTTTGTTTGATTTTATTTCACTATTTGGAACATAAGTTGTCCGAGCAGCTAGAACTATGCTCTGGAAAACGTCACATCGGGCACCATCACCACCTACCTGACCCACAGTCAGGTCATTCCAGGTCAGCCCACACAGGAAATTTTTCAGCCTTATGATATCAGCCAAACAGAAGTCAAGGACAGAGACTTGATTGCCATTATTAAGGTAATTCCATGATATATTAAAACTGAGTGATTTGTGATCACTTTCCCCAAGCTCATCATTAACCTCAAGATTATTAATTCGTGATTCCCTGCTAGCAAGAACCAAGTCAAGCAGGTTATTTCCTCTATTTGGTTCTGTCACAAACTGTTTTATAAAACAATACTGAATCGTATGAAGAAAGTCCCCTGACTCTAAATTTCCTGTCAAACTGATCCAGTCAGTTTGTCTAAAGTTGAAATCTCCCATCAATACAACATTTTCGTACATAGATGCCTTACGAATTTCGTCCCATCAAGATTTGGGGGGGGGCCTGTAAATCACACCCAAGATTAGTTTTTCACGGCTCTTGAGAAGCTGTAACCAAACAGATTCAATGGCTGACTCTTCTAATTTTGTATCTTGTCTAACACAGTTTAAATTGTCTCTGACATACATCGCTACTCCACCTTCCTTCTTGTTGGCCCTATCAGTGTGGAATAATTTAAAGCCTTGTATGTGACATTCAGATGGCATCTATCTTTCAGATAGAGCCAGGTCTCTGTGATAACAATAATATCTATGTTTCCTGCACTTGCAATTAATCTTAGCTCATCTATCTTATTTCTTAAACTCCTGCTATTAGTATAGTAAACCTTAAGGGAGCTAGTCTCTTGCTGCCTTCTTCTGTCTCCCTTTGTTTGCTGGCCTGATCCATTGTTTTTATTTATAACTTTATGATGAATGTCTTTTATACATTTACTGTTTTCAACCCTAGTGGTGCAACCTGACTGCTTCCCACACACCCCCATACCTCTGACTTCTATCAGTTTAAAATCCTAGACATGTTAGCAATGGCCCCCTCGATCAAGTTTGCAAGTGCTACCACCCCTGAACCAGAGAGATGTACCCCATCCCTTGCATGCATATCATGTTTGCCATAAAAGTTGTGCCAGTTGTCAATGAATGGGATTGCAAGTTCCTTGCAGTATGTGTCTAGCCAGCATTTTACACCAATTGCTCTAGACAACCATTCAATGCCCACTCCTCTTCTAGGCAAGATGCTACATATGATTGGAACCCCTCCCTTAGACTTAATTATATCTATTGCCGACCTGTATTTATCTAACAGCTCTTCTCTCCTACCCTTCCCAATATCATTTCCACCAGCAATGAGGCAGAAAATGGGCTTGTTCCCATTACCAGACATAATATTAACCAACCTGCTGATTATGTCACGAACACCAGCTCCAGGGAAGCACACACACTCACGTTCTTATTCCTATTACAGAAAGCACGGTCCATATATCTTACCTGTGAGTCACCAACCACTATAATTCGCTTACCTCTATTTGCATGGGAAGTAGTACCTTTACCTTCACTGGCCACTGAAGTACACTCATCCTGAAGAACAGAGAAGCGATTTCCTACCTTCAAATCTTAACTATCCTTATTTCGATGCTCCTCCCCTTACTGGGAACGACTTGCCATTTGTAGCAGGTGCTGGACTGCACCTCACTGCTGGCAACCTTTTCGTCCTCCCCCCCTTATTAAGCCTCCTCGCAGCGAGTTACAGACTGCACCTCACTGCTCGTAGCCTCATTCCCTTCAACCGCTCCAGC
Organism: Cherax quadricarinatus; assembly: GCF_038502225.1. Lineage (NCBI taxonomy): Eukaryota > Metazoa > Arthropoda > Malacostraca > Decapoda > Parastacidae > Cherax > Cherax quadricarinatus. The sequence goes on from NC_091310.1 coordinate 13,421,478, forward strand.
CACCTCACACTCGCTCCCAAACCCATCGAGGTGAACCTTCAGCCTCCTAATTTCCTCCTGGAGAAGCAGAACCTCCTCCTTCAACATTCCAACACCAGATTTTATAACACTGCAGCAAGCCATGGCTTTCTAACTGTCCACACCAATCCCCACAGCAGGTCAGGGTGTGTGATCCTTTCACTCGCATCAACGCAATGTCCACACTTCTTTCTATTAAGAAATTATGTGTGTGTGCGTGTGTGTGTGTGTGTGTGTGTGTGTGTGTGTGTGTGTGTGTGTGTGTGTGTGTGTGTGTGTGTGTGTATGTATGGGTGTGTGTGTGTGTGGACAACCACTAGAGTTTCTTCTGACACTTTGGACCTGCATTTATTTTCTCAGTAACAAGCAATTTATTGACATGATTTATTGAAATCTTGGCGAGTGCATCTGAACTTGTGTGTGTGTGTGTGTGTGAGGTGCCAAATAGGTATAATTGGTCAATTAGGAAGAATTCATTTCAAATTAAGTCGTTCCTTAAATTTTCTCTTATAAGTTTAAAGATACAGTTTTTCATTTATGTTTATGTAAAAAAATAAAAATTTTGTACCAAAAGAACCTTAGAAAACTTGCTTAACCTTATTATAACAAGCATAATTTAATTTAGCCTAATCCAACTAAATATGTTTTATAAGTTTGCAATAATTAAATAATAAACACAATGAAATATATTTTTCTCGTTAGTTTCGGAATGTTTTTTGCGACATGATTGTATACACAAATTTTCGCTTGTCTTATTTAGCAAGAAGAGCATTGCTATTCAAGCCAAAATAGCAAGTTTTACCTAATCGGCAAGACATTATATATATGTATACATACATATATATACATATATACATATATATATATATATATATATATATATATCTCTATATATATATATATATATATATATATATACATTATTGTAACCAAGAACGAGTGGTATTGATCAATAACAACACTGCGCTAGCCAAAGATTCGAACCCATGTTGTACTGGCCTGCTTTAAACCACAGGACCACCCAACCCTATATATATGTGTATATATATATATATATATATATATATATATATATATATATATATATATATATATATATATATATATATATATATATATATATATAATAGTTTCATTTTGACTAATTTAATTTAACTTTATTAGCATCAGATTAAAAATATTACTGCTGAATATGTTATATGAATTTGGCGATGTCAAATTTATGATTCCTTTTTATTGATTATAATTGACTATATTTATTTACAACAAAGGTAAGTATATATTTTTAACGTACACATGAAAACCCACAAACACACACGCATGTAACCTCGCCCACACATGCACATAATAAGAGGTTTTATATGTCAAGAAAATTACGGAAATATTAAAACAGATTAAGAGACCCGCGAAGCAATATATACAGCAGCAATCTAGGAGAGGAAGCTTCAATAAGTTTGGATACAGTATGTAGGAGCTTGAATATAATTGGATCCTTGTATTACAAAACTGGATGACAAGCAACATCTTAGAGGACGAATATACATGAAATTATGAAAGTAGATAGATAGCAGGGTGTCCGTTATGTTCAATGGAGGAAATAGTATCACTATAAATCCACTTCCATAGTCATAGAGTTTATTTGCAAAGGAAACTGAGCTACATAGACAGATGAGAAACGTAGCTGGGTAGGGGACAAAGGAAAGATGAAAGGAGAGAAGTCTTATGGGCCTGACTATAAGTTTGCAAGATCCACAGGGAGAGTGGGGAAGATTAAAACAAAAAGAACAACTGCTCCCATTTTCTGTAATAAAAGCCTGGACTCGAGAGAGTTTTAAGCTGCTGTTTTTTTAAGAGGAAGTGGGGAGCCAGGGATACACAGCAAGGCGTCAGCAGGACCAACAATGCTTCCTGGATCTATCTTACCCTTCCCTCGCCTAAAGTAAACCTTACCTCAGAAGAACCACACCCTTTTCCTCCTTCCACGTCGTACTCAGACATCAGGTAAACTGTTAAATACGTAAATAAATAATTAATATCTTTATTTCAACAAGTCCATGTACATGGTATACAGGCCTAGCTGATATCAGTGACATACTAATATATAGAAAGCCGCTTGTTATGCAGAGCACTTCGGGCAAATTTGATCAGTTTTGTCCCAGGATGCGACCCACACGAGTCGACTAACACCCAAGTTCCCATTTTATATTGATGGGTGAAAATGAACAGCAGGTGTCATATGGAAACACGTCCTAATGTTACCAAGCCGTACTGGAGATTGACCTCCGGACCTCAGTGTGTGAACTGAGTGCGCTAGCGATAGAGCTACATGGAAATCAATCTTTTTCGTAACCCATTTCATATTCCATTTTTTTTTACCATTGAGAGGAGATTCAATTTTAGATTGAAAAGTCGTTTTCAAATGCCACCTTTGTCTATTTAACCACATGAAGTTTCTTTCCCTAGCTCGTACGTTGGTTTGCGTGCAGCCAGCAGCAACAGCCTGGTTGATCAGGCTCTGATCCACCAGGAGGCCTGGTCATAGACCGGGCCGCGGGGGCGTTGACCCCCGGAACTCTCTCCAGGTAAACTCCAGGTAAACACTGCTTCAATAAAAGTTTCCACTTTTGCTTGGTATAGACTATAAACATATCAGTCTAGTATATCAGAATATACTTTAAGGAAAAGTGAAATGCATGTAAGAATATTTTATTTTCAGAGGCAATTAATTTAAATCGATCAACGTTAACAATTCTCAAGGGAGATCTATACAACATTGAACATGGAGACGTCAAGTCACAATGTGTCAGCTGTGGGAAATTCCTTAATTAAAAATTATTTCAAGAGACCAGATTCAGACGATATTTCAAAACTACATTGCCTTTATAGATTAAAAATTAATTCATAATTAAAAGTCATATGAACTACAACTACGAGAAGGTGGTATATTCCGTATATCTAGCTAAATTGGCTTCTTATACCGTACGCTGAGAGATGGTAAAAAGAAAACACAAATTATTAATGAGAAACCTGTGAAAAGAAGAGTATTATACGTATGTAAACTGTTTGCAGAGGTTATGTCAGAAGGAATATCGAGCAAATTCCGTTGTTGAACTAAATGACTCATGCGTGCGGCTGCTGTTATATGTCAAGAAACATCAAACAGCAGGTGACTGTCGCCATAAAGTTGAAGTGTAATTTAGTCTCTAGCTGCTCTAATCGGCTCATGTTAGAAAGGATGCCCAACTGATGGTGTATGTAAACTGATGTGGTTTAAAACCCATAAAAGAAAAAAATTGTTCTGGCAGCTGCTTACCAAAATAATTAAAGACGATATTTTTAAGATCATGAATTCCATCATGAAGGTCTGAAAGAGTATCAGTGTGACTTTGTCAATGGTCCAAGTCGGACCGAAACGTCGTCGTAAGCTTCTGTCTTTTATGTGCGGGTTATTTGTGTATCGTTCCAGTCACGGTATTGTGCCTTTTTGTTATTTATCTGTGTTCATAACGTGTTGTGATGCGTCTCCACGGACGTTAAGTACACTTCAGGATTTACTGCTTGGGTGTTATAAATCAATCAGCATGTGATAAATATTTATGTTCTTTCTCTCGAGAGAAGCTTGTCTCTCACAGCTGAAGGTTGTTTTGTAAATCAGTATTACAGTTGTGTATGTCATCAGAGAAAGTCTTTCAGTTGAAGATCATATCAAATGTATCCAATTTTGAGCGTTTCTCATAAGTTGGCCAAAGATTTTCCACCAGAATATTACAAGTTTGATAAACTTAATCTGAGAACAAAGATTAAATTATAAAATCACACTATGAGAAAACCAGTGAAATACATTTGGAAAGAAGAGGGGCGTGCTCCATGCATTAAAGAAAATTAATGCATGGAGCATATTTGAGTTTAGTGAGTATTATGGACTGGGCACCATATCTTCAAACTCAACTAAGTACGCACGAGCGGACATGCATGCGCAAACCACACACACACATACACACACATATACACACACATATACACAGATACAGAAACAGACAGACACTGAAACAGACAGATGAAGACACAGAAACAGATACAAATACAGACATACATTCAGGCACAGACACAGATACACCACACACACACACACACACACACACACACACACACACACACACACACACACACACACACACACACACACACACACACACACACACACGCACACACACGCTCATGGTGCAGGGAGAGTGACCCAGTAGCGGCCATTGAAGAGGCGGAGCCAGGAGCTATGATTCGATACCTGCAACCACAACTAGGTGAGTACAGCTAGGTGAGTATAGGTCACAAGAAACGATCAAGAAATATGTGAGGAGCTCAACACGAGATTTAAGGAAGTATTTGCAGTGGAGACAGAAAAAACTCTGGGAAGACGGAACAAAGGGGTACACCAACAAAGGATATACCAACAAGTGTTGGATGAAATACACACAACCGAGGAGGAGGTGAAGAAGCTGCTAAGTAACCTTGATACCTCAAAGGCGGTGGGATCTGACATCTCTCCGTGGGTCCTTGCAGAGGGAGCAGAGACGCTGTGTGTGCCACTACCCACAATTTTCAACATATCTCTTGAAACTGGGCAACTGCCTGAGGTATGGAAGACGGCAAATGTAGTCTCCATTTTTAAGGCATAACTATAGACCAGTGTCACTGACATTTATAGTATGCAAAGTCATGGATAATATTATAAGGAGGAGAGTGGTGGAGCACCTAGAACGGAACAAGATTATGATCGACAACCAGCACGGTTTCATAGAAGGCAAATCCTGTGTCACAAACCTACTGGGGTTTTATGGCAAGGTAACAGAATTAAGACACAAGAGAGAGGGGTGGGTTGATTGCAGTTTCTCACAAGAGATTAGTGCAAATGCTGGAGGATCAGGCACGTATAACAGGAAGGGCACTGCAATGGATCAGAGAATAACTAAGAGGGAGGCAACAACGAGTCACGGTACGTGATAAAGTATCACAATGAGCTCCTGTGACGTTAATGAGGAGAATTAAATAAGATGAAGATCAGACAGGACTACAAAGGGACCTGGTCCAGCAACTGACTCGACGAATTTAACTCCGTCAAATGCAAAGTTATGAAGATCGGGGAAGGGCAAAGAAGACCTCAGACAGAGTATAGGCTAGGCTGCCAAAGACTGGAAACCTCACTCAAGGAAAAAGATCTTGGGATGAGAATAATACAAAACACGTCCTCGGAAGCACACGTAATTGCTGGTAACTGCTGCAGCATATGGGCGCCTTGTAAACCTGTGAATGGCATTCCGATACCTCAGTAAGGAATCGTTCAGGATTCTGTACACCGTGTACGTCAGGACCATACAGGAGTATGCATGGAGCAGGGAGAGAGAGGACCTAATAGCGATCAGTGAAGAGGCAGTGCCAGGAGCTGAGTCTCGACCCCTGCAACCAAAGTTTTAGGTGAGTACACGCACAGACACACAGAAACACAACCACACACATACACAACTACACACACACAACCACACACACACAACCACACACACACAACCACACACACAACTACACACACACAACCACACACACACAACCACACACACACCACATACACACACCACATGCACACAACATACACCCACCCACATACACCACACGCACACAACCACCCACACACACACAGACACTACCACACACACACACACAGGCAGCCTCACACACACACATACACAACTACACACACACAACCACACACACAACTACACACACACAACCACACACACACAACCACACACACACCACACACACACAACCACACACACACACACCATATACACACAGTCACACACACACACACACCATATACACACAACATACACACACCCACATACACCACATGCACACAACCACCCACACACACACAGACACTACCACACACACACACACACACAGGCAGCCACACACACACACACACACACACACACGTGCACACACAACCATACACACACACACACACACACACACACACACACACACACACACACACACACACACAAAACCACAATTAGGTGAGTGCAATTAGATGAGTAATCACAAACACACCAACACGCAACCATCCACACACAACCTCCCACACACAACCTCCCACACACAACCACCCACATTCAACCACCCACACACAACCACCCACATTCAACCGCCCACATTCAACCACCCACATTCAACCACCCACACACAACCACCCACGCACAACCACATACACACAACCACCCACACACAACCACCCCCACACACACGCACAGCCACACAACCGCACACACACACACACACACACACACACACACACACACACACACACACACACACACACACACACACACACACACACACACACAAAACCACACTGGCTGAGGTGGCAAGAAGAGCTCACTCGAGCAGAGCAAAGTTACTGGTAATGGGCGATTTCAACCACAAGGAGATCGACTGGGAAAACCTGGAGCCACATGGAGGTCCTGAAACATGGAGAGCCAAGATGATGGATGTGGTGCTTGAAAACCTCATGCATCAACATGTCAGGGACACTACCAGAGAGAGAGAGGAGGATGAGCCAGCAAGACTGGATCTTGTGTTCACCCTGAGCAGTTCGGACACTGAGGACATCACTTACGAGAGGCCCCTTGGAGCTAGCGATCACGTGGTTCTGAGTTTTGATTATGTAGTAGAGTTACAAGTTTAGAAGGTAACAGAATTGAATAGGAACAGCCAAACTGCAATAGGGGGGACTACACAGGTATGAGGAACTTCCTGCAGGAGGTTCAGTCGGACAGAGAACTGGTAGGAAAATCAGTAAACGAGATGATGGAATATGTAACAACAAAGTGCAAGGAGGCAGAAGAAAGGTTTGTTCCTAAGGGAAATAGAAATAATAGGAAGACCAAAGCGAGTCCTTGGTTTACCCGAAGGTGTAGGGAGACAAAAACTAAGTGCACCAGAGAATGGAAAAGGTACAGGAGGCAAAGGACTCAGGAAAATAAGGAGATTAGTAGAAGACCAAGAGACGAGTATGCACAGATAAGGAGGGAGGCCCAGAGACAGTACGAAAACGACATAGCATCGAAAGTCAAGTCTGACCCGAAACTGCTGTATAGCCACATTAGGAGGAAGACAACAGTCAAAGACCAGGTGATAAGGCTGAGGAAAGAAGGTGAGGAACTCACAAGAAACGATCAAGAAGTATGTGGGGAGCTCAATATGAGATTTAAGGAAGTATTTACACAGGAGACGGGAAGGCCTCTGAGGGGACAGAGCAGAGGGGGACACCAGCAAGGAATATACCAACATGTGTTGGATGACATACATTCAAATGAGGCGGTGAAGAAGCTGTTAAGGGACATCGATACCTCAAAGGCAATGGGACCGGACAACATCTCCCCGTGGGTCCTTAGAGAGGGAGTGGATATGCTGTTTGTGCCACTTACCACAATCATCAACACATCCCTGGAAACTGGGCAACTACCTGAGGTATGGAAGACGGCAAATGTTCCCATTTTTAAAAAAGGAGACAGAAAAGAGGCACTAAACTATAGACCTGTGTCACTGACGTGTATAGTATGCAAAGTTATGGAGAAGATTATCAGGAGGAGAGTGGTGGAGAACCTGGAACGGAACAAGAGTATAAGTGCCAACCAGCATGGATTCATGGAAGGGAAATCCTGTGTCACAAACCTTCTGGAGTTTTATGATAAAGTAACAGAAGTAAGACACGAGAGAGAGGGGTGGGTTGATTGCATCTTCTTGGACTGAAAGAAGTCCTTTTGACACAGTTTCTCACAAGAGATTAGAGGATCAGGCGCATATAGCAGGAAGGGCACTGCAATGGATCAGAGAATACCTGACAGGGAGGCAACAACGAGTCATGGTATGTGATGAGGTATCACAGTGGGCACCTGTGACGAGCGGGGTATCACAGGGGTCGGTCCTAGGACCAGTGCTATTTTTGGTATATGTAAATGACATGATGGAAGGGTTAGACTCGGAAGTGTCCCTGTTCGCAGATGATAAGTTAATGAGGAGAATTAAATCAGAAGAGGATCAGGAAGGACTTCATAGAGACCTGGACAGACTGGACACCTGGTCCAGCAACTGGCTTCTCGAATTTAATTCTGCCAAATGCAAAGTAATGAAGATCGGGGAAGGGCATAGAAGACCACAGACAGAGTATAGGCTAAGTGGCCAAGGACTGCAAACCTCGCTCAAGGAGAAAGATCTTGGGGTGAGTATAACACCAAGCATGTCTCTGGAAGCACTCATCAACCAGATAAGTGCTGCAGCATATTGGTGCCTGGCAAACCTGAGAACACCGTTCCGATACCTTAGTAAGGAATCGTTTAAGACACTGTACACCGTATACGTCAGGCCCATACTGGAGTATGCAGCACCTGTTTGGAAGCCGCACTTGATCAAGCACGTCAAGAAATTAGAGAAAGTGCCTAGGTTTGCGACAAGGTTACTTCCAGAGCTAAGGGGAATGTCCTATGAAGAAAGGTTAAGGGAAATTGGCCTGACGACACTGGAGGACAGGAGGGTCAGGGGAGACATGATAACGACATATAAAATACTGCACAGAATATACAAGATGGACAAAGACAGGATGTTCCAGGGAGGGGGCACAGAAACAAGAGGTCACAATTGGAAGATGAAGACTCAGATGAGTTAAAGGGATGTTAGGAAGTATTTCTTCAGTCAGAGTTGTCAGGCAGTGGAATAGCCTAGAAAGTGACGTAGTGGAGGCGGGAACCATACATAGTTTTAAGACGAGGTTTGATGAAGCTCATGGAGCAGGGATAGAGAGGACCCAGTAGCAACCTGTGAAGAGGCGGGGCCAGGAGCTAAAGACTCGACCCTGCAACCACAAATAGGTGAGTACACCACACATAACCACATAACACCCACAAACACACTCATACACACACCCTCACTCATCACAAACAACAGCACAGAAAAACACACACTTTTTCATTGTGGTAAAAAAAAAAATGGGTGTCAGAGAGCAGGATGGAAAACCAGGGGACTGGAGGATGAGTCTGGTAAGGAAGACTGGGTAGCAGAGCTCATGAAAAGGGAACATGATTGGGGAAGGAAGCTATAAGAGCTTAGGATAAAAATGGAGTGGATAGCTACAGACATCAGGAAGTGGGAGATGCAAGCCACAGCAGCAGAGGCTAAGATACAGAGACTAGAAGAGCAACTGAAACAGCCAGGAGTGAAACTGCAGATGCCATATTAGACAATCGTGGAGCCCGAGAAAAAGTAGGAGCACATCAGCAACAATCGAGGGGACTGTAGAAAATGGTAGAGCTAAGCTAAACATAAAGGCCCTAACAGTCCACAGTGGTGCCCGGGGAAAATTGAGAAGGGAAAATGACAGACCACCGTACCCAAGGACAACAGATAGTGAAGAGACTGAAGACAGGAAGGCTGTAATGGAGGCAACTAAATCGAATCAGGGGATACATAGGGATATGCAGTGGGAGAATGAAAGGGAGGTATCACTCTTTGTTTATGGGCTCCATGAAGTTGAAGGGGAAATTTAAGAAGCAAAAAGACAAGGGGAGAAAAAAAGCAATTGAAAGCTTCATGAAAGCATTAGCAGAAGATATGGCCCTGCTTGCAAATTATCTGAGAATAGGCGGGATGGGGATTGGGGCTTGCAAGAGGAAGAAACCGGCACCCAAAGAGATTTTCAAGGCAGAAATAGCTCGAAACAGGATCCTGCAGAAGCACGACTAAGGCACATGTTGGCATACCAGAGGGTGCATCTCAACTGTGACAGAACACGAGAAGAAAGGCAGAAACTGAAAGAGAGGGTACAAAGATGACAGGAGGAAACAGAGGCAAAGATGGAGATGGACAGGAGTACCAAGACTCAGCAGGAAGATCAAATACAACCTCCCTCATAACCACTTACAAAAGCCCTCAAACCCAGACAACCGCAGTGCAACCCAACATTCTAAGAAAAGGTATGATAAAGCTCATCGGAGGGGACCTAGTAGTGAAGAGGCGGGACCAGGAGCGATGACTAGATACACACACACACGCACAAGCCGTTACGGCTTGACAAAGCTCCTGGAGAGCGAAACGTTGCCACAATAAAATGTCACATTAGTTGCACTTGTGTCCTTTTACTTTACACATTGTCGGTAATTCTACTAACATTATTACAGGTCTAATTTACCACACTACATCAATGACATCATCCATTCTAGGACGAGGAAGACAGGTTTAGTTATTAAATTTACCTTGCGGAAGTCAGTGCACATCCTCATGGTGGCATCTAGATTTTCAACCATTTTAAGCAGGGTGATACCCATTCACTCTCGTTCGGTACTACTAAATTACTGTCATATAGGAATTTCACCTTCTCCATAATTGCTTTCTTTTGTGGGTTCATTCTATAAAGGACCTGACGAATTGGTTCAGCTTCCCCTACATCTACATCATGGGGCTTGAAATTGCTTACCTTAGGGGTATCCCCAAATAAGTCCTCAAAATTCGAGCGATGATAAACCATCTCCACAATCCTTTCCTTACTAAGGCCTAACATACTTTGTGTAGGGTTCTTTAACAATACCCTGTTACTAAGATGTACATCTGTGGTTTCCTGCATATCAGTGTCCAATCCTGGATCATCTATTATATTAATACTCGCCACATCAGATATCTGATGGTACCGTTTTAGACGGTTTATATGCACATCACATTTAGACTTCCGCCACCCAAGGGTGAATTCTGTGATTTTGATAAGTTACTTTCTCACCATCTTTTATGGCTCACTGAACTTTGTTTTTAGGGCATTACCAGTTACCGGCTCCAGTGCCAGCACCACCTCTCTAACTTCAAGAATATGGGGCAGTGCCTTGCGGTCAAAGAGTCTGTTCATCTGGTGTGTAGGTTCTCAGATGTCAGGCACTTCATATGAGCCAAATGGTCTCGGAAAATGAGAAAATACTCCGAGGAAGAAACATCACGACCATCACCTAGCCAGTGTTCCTTCAAAACAGTCAGTGGCACCCCTTTACTTGGTGACCATAGATCAGTTCAAAAGGATTATGGCCTAATGATTACTGAGTATTGTCCCTCACGGCAAATAAAAGGAGGGAAATTCCCTCTTCCTAGTGCTTCTGTTACTGGGTACAATAATCACTTAACATAGTCTTAAGAGACTGGTGAAAACTCTTCAGCACTTGACTCTCTGGGTGATAGGCTGTAGAGGTTGACATTTTAATGACAAAATCTACAGCTCACTGACTCCTTTATCTGAGTCCAGTAAAAATGTATGGAAACTTTGCTCATGCTATACCTAAATGTTCTCCCATGGGAACATCATAGGCCGAACTTAAAACTTGACACTAAAATGACTCTGGCACAACCAATTGGTAGACTGCCTCTCTTGTTCCATCAGACGATACTTCATTAAATAGTCATTCTCATTAAAACACCTGTGTACAGAAAAATAGTGAGGAGGAAGCCTCCCAAATAATTACTATCTCCCGATGTCCTAATAACCTTCAGGGTGTCGTCACACCCTTGGGCTTTGATCAGCTGTTCTCGAGTCGGAATCGCCACTCCTAGGCCATCTCCCAGACTTACACAAACTGGGTCCCACCTGGGCTTGTTCATTACTACCCTTAGTGTCTTGTAGGCTAAACTCCAGTAAGAGATAAGAGATTTCCTAAACCCAAATCTTCTCCAGCATCAAAAGAGTCAAGGAGAGGCACAGAAGCTTTTCCCTTTAACATTTACCTTGTTACAGGATGCACTGGAAACAGCTCAGGATGAGTAGCCCTAGCTTCTTCTCTCCCAAATTGGTGATTCTGGGTCCCTCCCAACCAAGGGTTCCTCACTTTCGAGAAGGCTCATCACATTACCTAACAGGTTAACACCTTCAAAAGGTAAGCCGTCTGTAATGCCTACAGATAGGTAAACAGACTGGTATGCAGGCTATTAATATTATGTCCAACCCAGTGTAAGACATAACATCTTCTACCCTACCTTCATTTTCATGCAAAGCCACTGTGAACCTACTTGAAAAGACCTTCATCCGAAGGTGTAAAACTGCTGCTTTACCTAGTATACTTTGAGGTAAAACTCATACTGGCTACAGTGTATGTAACTGGTGTACTTGAGAAGCATGTGTAGGAGCCTGGCCACTAAACATCTTTCTGCAATATTCCTGTAAGTGACTCTTCTTATTACAGTAAGTACAGTTATAAACTTTAAGGTACGATGTCCGCTTGAAGTAGACTGGGTCCTTTGTCCTTGGGGAACTGGGATATTTTACCCGTTTGCTGATTTCCTGAACCTGCAACTGACTTACCAGTGCGCTGAGCAGCTAACTGTGAAGTAGACTTAAATTCCTGGGAACCGGAAATCTGGTGGTAAGTAGGCTGTAAAGTCTTGTTTTCATGAAGCTGGAAAAAATTTGATTTAAACTTGTGAAATTTCTTTCTCTTCCTGGTTGGCAGAGAAAATTTATTAGTAACCTGGTCTGGGTGATAACTTCCAAATTTCTGGTTGGCTAAAAACCTATCGCCCAACTCTAAACCATGATTAAAATCATTAAAATCTTTCTCCTCAAGATATGCCTTAAGGTCAGGAGATACACTGTTCAAATGATCCTCTAATAAAATTAAATAATTAAACCTTCAGAATCACCTACCATCAGCATGTGATGACCATCGAGAACTTCTTTCCATACTCCACCAAAGACTGACCTTCCTGAAAATTTAGTGCTCTAAACTTCTGCCTCTACCTCTCTGCCAACATCTGATAAGCCAACAAAACTACATCTTTCATCTTCTCATATGAAAATTCATGCTCATCTAGAGAACTGCTTGTAACCCTTTACCAATTAACTGGGTTCGTGCCAGTGTTGCCCACCCACTGTCTGGCCTGGGCGTGATTTCATGATTTTGCTGTTTTCTCAGATAATGTTAAAAAAAAAAGATAGGATCATTCTCAAAAAATTTAGTAACTAACCTTATAGCTTTATCCAAATTAAACGTCTAACCCTGTTGTCTGTTCTCTGTTGAGAAGCAAATTCTGTCTCTCATTAGCCCTAAGGATTTCTAACTCGTTTTCTTCCTGGATCTTTGTTCGTTCATTCCTTCTCAGATCTTTTTCTTTCCTAATTAGAGCTAATCTCAACCTTAAATTCTCTGCTCCGCTACTCCCATTATTATCACTGGTGTTTGATCCAGGGTCTCCTCCAACACCCTTGTCAGCATTACAATCTTTGCTGCTTACAGACATCATGGAAATTAATAGCATAAAACACTTATTTGCACAGAAATAATTACAAAGCAAAAAAATAATAGTATTACACTAAATAAATATTATATTCACAGAGAATTACTTTTATCAAATAACTCCCAACATAATTAAATTTGTACACACAAAAATCAGGCACAAAAATAATTGTTTATTAATTACACTTGAAAAAAAGTAAATTATTACTGTTAATATTATATATTAAATCCTTCTTATAATCTTTCCTATAAATATTGACACTCCAGGATTCAAATGTGAATTATCATTCTAAATTTGATAATTCTCCCAGATTTGTCCTCCATGTAACGCATTTAAAATTTTACGCAAATGTGGATGCTAGATGTAAAGGCCTTGTCTAGGAGCATTTAAAATATTTAACAAAATCCACCAACCTACGGCCAAGCTTGTTTCTTCAAAAAAAAAGTTCAGGAAGGGCAGATAAACTGACACACACAAAAATATAATACTATATTATGTCAGACTACATACAATACACAACACCATTACCAAAGAAAAAAAGTGCACTAATTTACTTCTACCAGTTACATACAGTTAGGCCACATTATTAAGAAATATTACTGAAACTCACTACATCACTACTTCTAGTTATTTACAGCTAAAACATACGCAAACAGCGGGGCTCCATGACCCCCATTCCTTCTGCCGGCTTTTAAACTGCAGGCAAAAAAACACTAATCCTGTGTCAGTAACCTACTGGAGTCTTACGACAGAAGTAAGGCAGGACAGTGTGTAGTGAGTGGACTGCTTTTTCTTGGATTGAAAAAAGTTCCACACAAGAGATTAGTGCAAAAGCTAGAGAGACAGGTAGGAATGACAGGAAAGACACTGCAGTGGATCAGAGAATATCTGACAGGAAGGAAAAACGAGTAATGGTAGGTGACGAGGTGTTAGAGTGGGAACTGTAATGAGAGGGATTTCACAAGGGTCACTCCTAGGGTCAGTGCAGTTTATGATATGTGAATGACATGACGGAAGAAATAGATTCAAAGATTTGCTGACGACGTGAAGCTAATGCAGAGAATTCAAGTGGAATAGGATCAGGTAGAAGTAAAAATGGATTTGAACAGGCTATAAACATGGTTCAGCAACTGGCTCCTGGAGTTTAACACTACCAAATGCAAGGTCATAAAAACTGGGAATCTCAAAAAAGACTGCAGACAGAGTACAAGCTATGGGGACAAAGATTGCAAACCTCACTCAAGGAAAATGGTCTTGGAGTGAGCACAATACCGAGCACATCTCCTGAGGCACACATCAAACAAATAACTGTTGCAGCATATAGGCGTCTGACGAACATAAGAATAGCATTTCGACACGTTAGCAAGGGATCGTTCAAGACTCTGTACACCGTGTACGTCAGGCCCATACTGGTGTATGTAGCACCAGTATGTAACCCACACTTGGTCAAGCACGTCAAGAAATTAGAAGTGCAAAGGTTTGCAACAAGACTAGTCCCGGGGCTAAGCGGTATGACCTACTAGGAGAGATTAAGAGAAATCGACCTAACAACACTGGAGGGCAGGAGAGATAGGGATATGACAATGACGTACAAAATACTGAGAGGAATTGAAAAGGTGGATAAGGACGGAATGTTTTAGAGGTGGGAGACAGCAACAAGGGGTCACAACTGTCTCAGATGAGTCACAGGGATGCTAGGAAGGTCATAGAGTTGTCAGGAAGTGGAATAATCTGAAGAGTGAAGTAGTAAAGGAAGGCTCCATACATAGCTTTAAGAAAAGATACGATAAAGCACATGGAGCAAGGAGACAGTGGATTTAGTGGCGACCAGCACAACCACAGATAGGTAAGAGCACATGCACACGCTACGCTACACCACTCACTGAGAAAAGACACGCAAGCTTTGAGCCCATACTTGGTCAAGCCAGGAGTGATAGGCATGCACTGTGAGATTAGCCTGAAGGACTTCAAATATAGTAGGAAAAATTGATAGGGCAGATAGTTACAAAGTGTTTGAATTTAGTGGACAAGAATCAAGGGGTCACAGAGATGAAATTGAGATACATGTGCAACATCTGGGTATCTTTATTGTAGACGTTTCGCCATCCAGTGGCCTTTTCAATACAAATTCCAGGACATAACTTGAAGACAGGAGAAATATGTACAGAAGATAAGGTAATCAGTCCCTCAACCTAGCAGTAGGTGCGAAGAGCACCATAGTCGTGGAGATTCTGAAGCAGAAGCAGGCGCCTTGCTTCTGCTTCAGAATCTCCACGACTATGGTGCTCTTCGCACCTACTGCTAGGTTGAGGGACTGATTACCTTATCTTCTGTACATAGTTCTCCTGTCTTCAAGTTATGTCCTGGAATTTGTATTGAAAAAGCCACTGGATGGCGAAACGTTTACAATAATGATACCCAGATGTTGCACATGTGTCTCAATTTCATCTTGTCGGTATTGTATACCATTCTTGTACAACGGGTCAGAGGGATGCTGGAAAGTCTATGCAGCCTTAGGGATGTAAAGAAATGTTTCTTTACTCTCAGTGTGATTCACAAGTTGAACTAAAAACCAATAATACAGAACAAACATTACGCCAGGGTACGAGTTTAATAATAATTACTATCTTTGATAGTGAAAATATGGCAAGAATGACCAGGAAAGAACCCTTTCTTGGGCGGGGGTATGAGGGTGAAGCGAATGACCATGTTTAGGCTTCTCGGTGCGACTAGACCATTAACAAATTACACAAAGAAGCACGAGGAGAAGGAAGCCAGAGTATATAAGAGAGAATGGAGGGAGGTTGGGAGTGATAGAACGAAAGAAGGGAGCAGTAGTAATAATAGTAATTGTAGTAGAAGTAGTGTAACAGTAGGTAGAGGTGGAAATAAGAAGGTAGCAGTGGAACCACAAAAAAAAAGTGGAGAGTCGAGTGTAAGCGAAGAAATGGCAGTAGAGAACATAAGAACATAGAAAAGGAACACTACAACAGGCCTACTGGCCCATGCGAAACAGGTCCATGTCCCTCCCCCCCAATTAGCCCAATGACCCACCTAGTCAGGTTACTTCCACTTAAGGAAGGAGCAAGGCATCAGAACTAGTAGCACAAGCTAGTCAGGTTCAATTCACACACACCCACACCCACTCAGGTATTTATCTAACCTATTTTTAAAACTACACAACGCTTTAGCCTCAACAACTGTACTCGGGAGTTTGTTTCACTCATCCACAACTCTGTTACCAAACCAGTGCTTTCCTATATCCCTCCTGAATCTGAATTTTTCCAACTTGAAACCATTGCTGCGAGTCCTATCTTGGCTGGAAATTTTCAGCACGCTATTTACATCTCCTTTATTCCTGTTTTCCATTTATACACCTCGATCATATCCCCCCTAATTCTACGCCTTTCGACAGAGTGTAGATTCAAGGTCCTCAGTCTATCCTCATAGGGAAGATTTCTGATACATGGGATCAACTTTGTCATCCTCCTCTGTACGTTTTCCAGTGCATTTATATTCGTTCTGTAATACTGTGACCAGAACTGAGCAGCACAATATAAATGAGGCCTAACCAAGGATATATAGCATTGAAGAACAATCTGAAGACTTCTGTTTTTAATACTTCTAGATATGAAGCCAAGGATTCTGTTAGCTTTATTGCGAACACCAATGCACTGTTGTCTTGATTTTAGATTATTGCTAACCCGAACTCCTAAATCTTTTTCGCAATCAGTAATATTAAGATCTACAGTATTTAGTTTGTGTGGCATGAATTTTTTCCTGTCCAACATTTAGAACATTGCATTTGTCTATATTAAACTGCACCTGCCACTTCTCCGACCATTTTATCAGTCTATTCAAATCATCCTGGCGTGCTCTAGTGTCCTCATTAGAATGAATGGACGGCCTATTTTGGTGTCATCAGCAAATTTGCTTATGTCACTGTTTATTCCGTCATCTATGTTGTTTATGTAAACTGTGAACAACAACGGGCCCAACACTGACCCCTGAGGAACACCGCTTGTGACGTGCCCCCATTCTGATTTCTCCCCATTTATGCAAACTCTATGCTGTCTATTTGTCAGCCACGCCTCTACCCAGGAAAAAATTTCTCCTCCTATTCCATGTGCCTTAAGCTGTGGAACTCTATCGAAAGCCTTACTGAAGTCCATATACACAATATCATATTCATTACCATGATCTACCTCCTCAAACGCCTTAGTGAAAAAAGTTAGTAAATTAGTATGACCGGAACGTCCCTTTGTAAAACCGTGTTGAGATTCATTCCTTTAACATCCTTGCAAACAGTTCATCAGGGCCTGGGGATTTGTTAGGTTTTAATTTCACTATTTGTCTGAATACCATGTCACTAGTTACCGCAAACGTGCATAGTTTATTATCGTCCTGTTCTACATAATCTGTTATCTTAGGAATTTCGCTAGTATCTTCCTGAGTAAAAACTGAGTGGAAGTAAGTATTGAAAATTTCACACATATCCTTATCGCTGTCAGTGATCTAATCTGAGTTACTCTTAAGTGGGCCTATCTTGTCCCTAATCTTACTTCTGTATACCTGAAAGAATCCTTTTGGGTTAGTCCTCGAATCCCTTGCGACCTTAGCCTCATAATCCCTTTTTCTTTTCTTACTCTTTTTTCTTATTTCTCTCTTTTATTGAATATATTGATTTCTTAACTGCCCATCCCCTGTTTTGATACGCCTATATATGCCTTTCTTTTGACCAATGAGATATTTTAATGTATTGTTCATCCATTTGGGATCGTTTTTGTTAGATCTAATTTCCCTACCCTGACCCATAGTGAGGTCATCCTAATTTAGCCCACCCAGGTAATTTCTCAGTCCCATGAAATCGGCCAAGCGAAAGTCTGGGACAGAGGTTTGATTGCAGTTATCTGGGTAATTCCATGATATATTGAAACTAAGTGATTTGTGGTCACTTTCCCAAGCTCATCATTAACCTCAAGATTGTTTATTAGTAATTCTTTGTTGGCAAGAACCAAGTCAAGCAGATTGTTTCCTCTAGTTGGTTATGTCACAAACTGTTCTAACAAGCAATCCTGAACTGTATCAAGAAAGTCATAAGACTCAAGATTTCCTGTCATATTATTCCAATCAGTTTGTCTAAAGGTAAAATTTCCCATTAACACATTTTCATATCTAGATGCCTTATGAATTTCGTCCCATAACATCTTACTGCACTCCGTATCAAGGTTTGGGGGGCCTATAAATCACACCCAGAATTAATTTGTCATGATCCTCGAGAAACTGTAACCAAACAGATTCTGTGTCCCATGTTTCTAATCTTATATCATGCCTAAGACAATTTAAATTATCTCTGACATACATCGCCACTTCACCACCCTTCGTGTTGACCGTATCAGTGTGGAATAGTTTATAACCCTGTAGGGGGAAAAAATTAAAAAGAATCCACTTAGGCATGAGATAAGAAAGTCAATAAAAGTATAAAAAAAAGTTTGAGGGGCAAAGAGAGGAGATAAAGGTCAGGTCAAGTCATGAGTGTTGTAAATTTTAAAGCATTTGAATATGTAATTAGAAAGGAAGGCATTTACAAAGTCAGGACTGAGATTGGTATTAAGAATGCTGTGTATAAGGAATGCTTCAACATTACAGTGTTAGTGAAGGGCAGAAGAAGCGTAGTCAGTTTTGAAAGACCAGTTAACAGGACGTCTTTGATCTCTAACATGAAAGGAGACAGCAAGGTTAAGACTTGTTTTATGCTATTAAGGTCTGTCAGAAATAGAGTTGCAAGTATCTCATAAGTATTTGAGAGGACGAGAGGAGCGGGAAATGGAGTAGGCACCGGAACATCAGTAGCAGGAGGAGAAGTACGAAGGGTATTAGAGTGGCGAAAAGTAAGTGTGATGTCTAAAAAGTTAAGAATGTTGTAAAGATCTTGGAGACTGGAAATATAAGGAAGACAGAGAACAGGAGATTAGACAGGAGTAGAAAGTTTGGGAGAGAAATGAGTCCGTTTAACACGTGATTAGACAGAGTTTATGAAATCGGAAGCGTAGCCATGGCGAAAGAACTCACTATGAAGAGGGGAAATTTCTGGGCCAAGAAACTGAGGGTCACAGATGCGGAGGACACGGAGAGAGAGACAAGAACATTTATCTTGACAGAGGGAGCATAGTAAGAAAAGTAATTTCTGTCTCCTTCGTGCGGGTTCTTTATATATTGTTCCAGACACAGTATTATGACTTTTTAATCTTTACTGGGATCCACACTGAGGACCGGAAACATATAGAAAAAAGCTTCCTAAATGGAGTGCAAAGACAGCGGCAGCCGTAGGAAGTGTCAAGTCAGTTTCACTGTTAAGTGTTCTCCGTAAAATTCCAGAAAAGATTATTAGGAGGAGGTGATGATAAACCCAGAGAGCAGTAGCTACACACACACACACACACACACACACACACACACACACACACACACACACACACACACACTTACCCTCACATAAAAATATATACTTCTGTTCATGCACATTCAATACACGCAGTTCATGTAAATCTTTCTCTTTAACTATATATGTAAATGAAGTCGACATCAAAGAACACTGAGTCGGGGAATGGGCTATAAGTACCTTCATTTATGCTAAAATCAGTTAACCTTATCGGTCAAATTCAGGAAGAGAAAAATTTGAGGTTCTATAAACAATGAGAAAATTAAGACCAGGCAACAGGTATGGTATGAATATTGATGGGAGTTTCCGGTCTGCAGACAAACCATACGGAGGGTGGGGTTAGAACCCGCGAACAGAGAGTCAAAACTCCAAACTGACGCGTTAGCCACTGGGCCAGCTAGCTTGAATAAGAATTCATCCAACTAGGTATATTTCTACACCATAGGAAGGTTAGCATAGGCACCACTGTGACCACTGATCGCGGGTTCTAACCCTACCCGTGGTATGGTTTCTTTTTTTTTTAAGAAAGACTTGATAGGGATGACAATGATTTTCTTTTAAGAAGAGACAACGCCACTGCTGCTCTGTAAACAACAAGATCCTATGACTCACGAAATCGTAATGACACGATTACAAACAAAATCATATATTAAAAAAAAAGGCATTCGCATCAGCAATTAATTCAGATCTGATAATGTAATTCTTATAAATATGTTATACCACTATGTATAACACAAATGTGAATAACACCCCAGATAAAACAATATCGTGTATAACAAACTGGTATAATACCACCATCAAGTATAACATCTTGGATTTGAACAAAAGCATGAAAAACTTCATTATATATAACACCGTCATGAAGACAAATGGAATACAATACCTTTATTGACAATGTTTCGCCCACATAGTGGGCTACATCTAGTCAGAAACTTCTGTTTGTCAGTTGGAGGGTCTCTTTTCAACACCAAGGATACCGTCATTTAATGTTAACACCATGAACAACAACTGAGGGTGCTTAGTCTATCAATCTTGAGAAAATGTAAAGTAAAAGGACACAAGTGCAACTAATGTGACATTTTATTGTGGCAACGTTTCGCTCTCCAGGAGCTTTATCAAGCCATTACAAACAATACATGGACACAGAGGGTATATAAAGGCTCAGAGTGAGGTGCAGTACTAGTGAGGTACCATTTAGATGTTCACTAGTGGTAGTAGTAGTAGTAGTAGTAGTAATACAAAATGGTAGAGCAATTAATTCGTACATGAGTAAAAGGATATAAAAGCTATTACTTGGGTAACATAAAAATAGGTTGGACAAATATAGACTGGAAAGAGGCAGCCTGTTTCAGTGTTCACTCTCTGTAAAGACTGCAAGAAAAGAGCTCTTCAGATCATTAAGTCTCCACGCACCAACACCACCCCCAACAAAGTTATAATTCTTCCCAACAGCCAGGTTGCACTGAACGTTTCAAAAGTACTTTCACAAGCTAACACCAGAGTCGCCATCGCTTCTAGCACTTCAATAAAGGATCTAAACAGAACAAAATCCATGCACCACAAACCAGTCAACGCAGGAGTTTACACTATACCCTGTGGAGGCTGTGACAAGATTTACGTAGGTGAAACAGCAAGAAACCTCGACACCCGCCTCAATGAACACATTTACGCATGTAGGAACGATAACTTGAACAACGCCTGTGTACAACATCGAAATTCTACCAATCATCTCATGAAATTCAGAGACACCCAATTAGTGATTAAAGAAACTAATTTCCGCAGACGCAAGTGCCTCGAATCAGCACTGATCGCTGTTTCGAATACAATTAAACAAAACAACGGCAGGTTCACCATCTCTGAAGTCTTAGTAAGAATCCTCCTGAAAACAGTAAACCCTGCCATCACATAGTCTCTCCTGTTTTACTACACAAAGCACATTACAGAGAGTGAACACTGAAACAGGCTGCCTCTTTCCAGTCTATATTTGTCCAACCTATTTTTATGTTACCCAAGTAATAGCTTTTATATCCTTTTACTCATGTACGAATTAATTGTTCTACCACATTGTATTACTACTACTACTTTTGTCACTACTACTACTACTACCACTAGTGAACATCTAAATGGTACCTCACTAGTACTGCACCTCACTCTGAGCCTTTATATACCCTCTATGTCCATGTATTGTTTGTAATGGCTTGATAAAGCTCCTGGAGAGCGAAACGTTGCCACAATAAAATGTCACATTAATTGCACTTGTGTCCTTTTACTTTACATATTGTCGGTAATTCTACCAACTTTATTACAATCTTGAGAAAAGTACAGCATTTATGAGAAGAAGTGGTTCTTGTTCGTAATGGACTGAAGAAACCTCTGGTTAACGCAGCGTTTCCGTAATAAAGATTCCCAAATGTTCCACAAGTGTCTCATTCTTCAACTTGTTGGTTTTCTTATTCATTTACATCATATCTGGTAGACACAACAACATCTTGGGATCTTGACACAGGATATTCTTCATCTCTTGCCTAACCTACAGGTAAGACTTAATTAAACTAGTGTTTTGTTTACTGGTGAGTCCGCCCTCTGCCGCGCCAACCAACCAGTTTACAGTATATAAGCCACCTCTCCGCACATATGATGTACTTTTATCAAGACTGATGCATTAAACACATCGAATTCAGGCTAAGGGACTGATTACCTCAAACACCGCATTTTCCACCTTTCTTCTCTGCAATGGACTGAAGGAGCCACTTGCTGGAGAAACGTTTCCTTTAAGATTTAATACGTATATAATATTTACGTATACACAGATAACCCGCACACAGACGTTTCAGTCCGACTTGGATCATTAGCTAGTGACACGGAAGCACGACGATTAGGAAGGGAGTCAGAATATATATGAGTGTGCTGGGACGGGAGTGCTGGAGCGAGAGGAGGGAATGTAATTAAAGCGATAGTAGTAGTGGTGGTAGTAGTACTAGTAGTTTTAAAAAAGTAGTAACAGAGGTGACAGGAAGTAGTGGTAGTGAGGTATAAGATGGTAGTACTGGTGGTGAGGTATAAGATGGTAGTGCTGGTAGTGAGCTATAGGATAGTAGTAGTGGTGGTGAGGTATAAGATGGTAATAGTGGTAGAGAGTTATATGATGGTAGTAGTGGTGGTGAGTTATATGATGGTAGTAGTGGTAGTGAGGTATAAGATGGTAGTACTGGTAGTGAGGTATAAGATGGTAGTACTGGTAGTGAGGTATATGATGGTAGTAGTGGTAGTGAGGTATAAGATGGTAGTAGTGGTGGTGAGGTATATGATGGTAGTAGTGGTAGTGAGGTATATGATGGCAGTAGTGGTAGTGAGGTATAGGATGGTAGTAGTGGTGGTGAGGTATATGATGGTAGTACTGGTAGTGAGGTATAGGATGGTAGTAGTGGTGGTGAGGTATATGATGGTAGTACTGGTAGTGAGGTATAAGATGGTAGTAGTGGTAGTGATGTATAGGATGGTAGTACTGGTGGTGAGGTATAAAATGGTAGTACTAGTAGTGAGCTAAAGGATAGTAGTAGTGGTGGTGAGGTATATGATGGTAGTAGTGGTAGTAAGGTATATAATGGTAGTAGTGGTAGTGAGGTATAAAATGGTAGTAGTGGTGGTGAGGTATATGATGGTAGTAGTGGTAGTGAGGTATATGATGGCAGTAGTGGTAGTGAGGTATAGGATGGTAGTAGTGGTGGTGAGGTATATGATGGTAGTACTGGTAGTGAGGTATAGGATGGTAGTAGTGGTGGTGAGGTAAATGATGGTAGTAGTGGTAGTGAGGTATATGATGGCAGTAGTGGTAGTGAGGTATAGGATGGTAGTAGTGGTGGTGAGGTATAGGATGGTAGCACTGGTGGTGAGGTATAAAATGGTAGTACTAGTAGTGAGCTAAAGGATAGTAGTAGTGGTGGTGAGGTATATAATGGTAGTACTGGTAGTGAGGTATTTAATGGTAGTAGTGGTAGTGAGGTATATGATGGTAGTAGTGGTAGTGAGGTATAAGATGGTAGTAGTGGTAGTGAGGTATATGATGGTAGTAGTGGTAGTGAGGTATATGATGGTAGTAGTGGTAGTGAGGTATATGATGGTAGTAGTGATGGTGGTGAGGTATATGTTAGTAGTAGTGGTAGTGAGGTATATGATGGTAGTAGTGGTAGTGAGGTATATGATGGTAGTAGTGATGGTGGTGAGGTATATGTTGGTAGTAGTGGTAGTGAGGTATATGATGGTAGTAGTGGTAGTGAGGTATATGATGGTAGTAGTGGTAGTGAGGTATAGGATGGTAGTAGTGGTAGTGAGGTATAGGATGGTAGTAGTGGTAGTGAGGTATAGGATGGTAGTAGTGGTGGTGAGGTATAAGATGGTAGTACTGGTAGTGAGGTATATGATGGTAGTAGTGGTAGTGAGGTATAAGATGGTAGTACTGGTAGTGAGGTATATGATGGTAGTAGTGGTAGTGAGGTATAAGATGGTAGTAGTGGTGGTGAGGTATAGGATGGTAGTAGTGGTGGTGAGGTATATGATGGTAGTACTGGTAGTGAGGTATAGGATGCTAGTAGTGGTGGTGAGGTATATGATGGTAGTAGTGGTAGTGAGGTACATGATGGCAGTAGTGGTAGTGAGGTATAGGATGGTAGTAGTGGTGGTGAGGTATAGGATGGTAGTAGTGGTAGTGAGGTATAAGATGGTAGTAGTGGTAGTGATGTATAGGATGGTAGTACTGGTGGTGAGGTATAAAATGGTAGTACTAGTAGTGAGCTAAAGGACCGTAGTAGTGGTGGTGAGGTATATGATGGTAGTAGTGGTAGTGAGGTATATAATGGTAGTAGTGGTAGTGAGGTATAAGATGGTAGTAGTGGTGGTGAGGTATATGATGGTGGTAGTGGTAGTGAGGTATATGATGGCAGTAGTGGTAGTGAGGTATAGGATGGTAGTATTGGTGGTGAGGTATATGATGGTAGTACTGGTAGTGAGGTATAGGATGGTAGTAGTGGTGGTGAGGTATATGATGGTAGTAGTGGTAGTGAGGTATATGATGGCAGTAGTGGTGGTGAGGTATAGGATGGTAGTACTGGTGGTGAGGTATAAAATGGTAGTACTAGTAGTGAGCTAAAGGATAGTAGTAGTGGTGGTGAGGTATATAATGGTAGTACTGGTAGTGAGGTATATAATGGTAGTAGTGGTAGTGAGGTATATGATGGTAGTAGTGGTAGTGAGGTATAAGATGGTAATACTGGTAGTGAGGTATAAGATGGTAGTATTGGTGGTGAGGTATAAAATGGTAGTACTAGTAGTGAGCTAAAGGATAGTAGTGGTGGTGAGGTATATGATGGTAGTAGTGGTGGTGATGTATAGGATGGTAGTACTGGTGGTGAGGTATAAAATGGTAGTACTAGTAGTGAGCTAAAGGATAGTAGTAGTGGTGGTGAGGTATATAATGGTAGTACTGGTAGTGAGGTATATAATGGTAGTAGTGGTAGTAAGGTATATGATGGTAGTAGTGGTAGTGAGGTATAAGATGGTAGTAGTGGTAGTGAGGTATATGATAGTAGTAGTGGTAGTGAGGTATATGATGGTAGTAGTGGTAGTGAGGTATATGATGGTAGTAGTGGTAGTGAGGTATATGATGGTAGTAGTGATGGTGGTGAGGTATATGTTGGTAGTAGTGGTAGTGAGGTATATGATGGTAGTAGTGGTAGTGAGGTATATGATGGTAGTAGTGATGGTGGTGAGGTATATGTTGGTAGTAGTGGTAGTGAGGTATATGATGGTAATAGTGGTAGTGAGGTATATGATGATAGTAGTGGTAGTGAGGTATAGGATGGTAGAAGTGGTAGTGAGGTATAGGATGGTAGTAGTGGTAGTGAGGTATAGGATGGTAGTAGAGGTGGTGAGGTATAAGATGGTAGTACTGGTAGTGAGGTATAAGATGGTAGTGGTGGTGAGGTATATGATGGTAGTAGTGGTAGTGAGGTATATGATCGCAGTAGTGGTAGTGAGGTATAGGATGGTAGTAGTGGTAGTGAGGTATAGGATGGTAGTAGTGGTTGTGAGGTATAGGATGGTAGTAGAGGTGGTGAGGTATAAGATGGTAGTACTGGTAGTGAGGTATAAGATGGTAGTAGTGGTGGTGAGGTATATGATGGTAGTAGTGGTAGTGAGGTATATGATGGTAGTAGTGGTAGTGAGGTATATGATCGTAGTAGTGGTAGTGAGGTATAAGATGGTAGTAGTGGTGGTGAGGTATATGATGGTGGTAGTGGTAGTGAGGTATATGATGGTAGTAGTGGTAGTGAGGTATATGATGGTTGTAGTTGTGGTGAGGTATATGATGGTAGTAGTGGTAGTGAGGTATATGATGGTAGTAGTGGTAGTGAGGTATAAGATGGTAGTAGTGGTAGTGAGGTATATGATGGTAGTACTTGTGAGGTATGTGATGGTAGTACTGGTAGTGAGGTATATAAAGGTAGTAGTGGTAGTGAGGTATAAGATGGTAGTAGTGGTAGTGAGGTATATGATGGTAGTAGTGGTAGTGAGGTATATGATGGTAGTACTTGTGAGGTATGTGATGGTAGTACTGGTAGTGAGGTATATAATGGTAGTAGTGGTAGTAAGGTATAAGATGGTAGTAGTGGTAGTGAGGTATATGATGGTAGTAGTGGTCGTGAGGAATATAATGGTAGTAGTGGTAGTGAGGTATAAGATGGTAGTAGTGGTAGTGAGGAATATAATGGTAGTAGTAGTAGTGAGGTATATGATGTTAGTACTGGTACTGAGGGTGGTAGTGAGGTATGTGATGGTAGTACTGGTAGTGAGGTATAAGATGATAGTACTGGTAGTGAGGTATAAGACGGTAGTACTGGTAGTGAGGTATAAGATGGTAGTACTGATAGTGAGGTATAAGATGGTAGTACTGGTGGTGAAGTATAAGATGGTAGTACTGGTAATGAGGTATAAGATGGTAGTACTGGTGGTGAGGTATAAGACGGTAGTACTGGTAGTGAGGTATAGGATGGTAGTACTGGTAGTGAGGTATAAGATGGTAACAAAAAAAAGGCACAATACCGTGACTGGAACGATACACAAATAACCCGCACATAGAAGAGAGGAGCTTACGACGACGTTTCGGTCCGTCTTGGACCGCCTGCAGTGCTCCCCTTTCTTTGTGTTTGTCTGGCTCCTCCTCCTTAATTCCCCACTACTACCACTACTACTAGTACTTTTACTACTACTACTACTACTACTACTACTACTACTACTACTACTACTACTACTACTACTACCACCACCACCACCACCACCACTACTACCACCACTACCTCTTCCTGCCTATATATACCCGTCCTGCTCCACTTCTGGTTAGTGTGACTTTGTAAATGGTCCAAATCGAACCGAAAAGTCGTCGTAAGCTCCTCTCTTCTATGTGCGGGTTACTTGTGTATAAAATGGTAGTACTGGTAGTGAGGTATAAGATGGTAGTACTGGTAGTGAGGTATAAGATGGTAGTACTGGTAGTGAGGTATAAGATGGTAGTACTGGTAGTGAGGTATAAGATGGTAGTACTGGTAGAGAGGTATAAGATGGTAGTACTGGTAGTGAGGTAAAAGATGGTTGTAGTGAGGTATAAGATGGTAGTACTGGTAGTAGGCATAAGATGGTAGTACTGGTAGAGAGGTATAAGATGGTAGTACTGGTAGTGAGGTAAAAGATGGTTGTAGTGAGGTATAAGATGGTAGTACTGGTAGAGAGGTATAAGATGGTAGTACTGGTAGTGAGGTATAAGATGGTTGTAGTGGTAGTGAGGTATAAGATGGTTGTAGTGGTAGTGAGGTATAAGATGGTTGTAGTGGTAGTGAGGTACAAGATGGTAGTACTGGTAGTGAGGTATAAGATGGTAGTACTGGTAGTGAGGCAGAGGCGTCGCTAGAGTTGGTGTCACCCGGGGCGGAATCTCTGGTGTCACCCACATGAAATTTAAGAGCGGGGGGATGGGGAGGTAAACTCCAGTTACGTCACTACTGCATGACCAGTGACTAATGTTTAGCAATGAGAATGTTTAAGGGCCATAAACCGAACAATAGAATACTTCTCATCTTTATTAATGATAAATAATCGTAGTAATATTGAGGAAACATAAACTCAAGTACCACTTTGAGTACAGGCAACAGATCCTACATTTTTTCATCTTCAACAGTGCCAAAACAAAAGAAAAGAAAACTTGAATAGTAAAGAAAAAATGCAATATCAGAGAAACATTAGTTCCCATATGACCTTGAGTACTGGTAACTTCTCAGTGAATCTGATCTTACATTTCCTTGCATCATCAAAATTAATCTATCAAATCATCCAAATCAACGAAGGATTCTTCTCTTATGTTGGTACAGCACTGTTTTGTGGATTAGTGTCACCTTCTTTAGAGGCTCTATACTGTCACCCCCTAAATGGTGTCACCCGGGGCGGCCCCCCCCCTTACGACGCCTCTGTAAGTGAGGTATAAGATGGTAGTAATGGTAGTAAGGTATAAGATAGTAGTACTGGTAGTGAGGTATAAGATGGTTGTAGTGGTAATGAGGTATAATATGGTAGTAGTGGTAGTGAGGCATAAGATGGTTGTAGTGGTAGTGAGGTATAAGATGGTTGTAGTGGTAGTGAGGTATAATATGGTAGTAGTGGTAGTGAGGTATAAGATGGTTGTAGTGGTAGTGAGGTATAAGATGGTTGTAGTGGTAGTGAGGTATAATATGGTAGTAGTGGTAGTGAGGTATAATATGGTAGTAGTGGTAGTGAGGTATAAGATGGTAGTAGTGGTAGTGAGGTATAATATGGTAGTAGTGGTAGTGAGGTATAAGATGGTAGTAGTGGTAGTGAGGTATAAGATGGTTGTAGTGGTAGTGAGGTATAAGATGGTAGTAGTGGTAGTGAGGTATAATATGGTAGTAGTGGTAGTGAGGTATGGTAGTAGTGGTAGTGAGGTATAAGATGGTTGTAGTGGTAGTGAGGTATAATATGGTAGTAGTGGTAGTGAGGTATAATATGGTAGTAGTGGTAGTGAGGTATAAGATGGTTGTAGTGGTAGTGAGGTATAAGATGGTTGTAGTGGTAGTGAGGTATAAGATGGTTGTAGTGGTAGTGAGGTATAAGATGGTTGTAGTGGTAGTGAGGTATAAGATGGTTGTAGTGGTAGTGAGGTATAAGATGGTTGTAGTGGTAGTGAGGTATAAGATGGTTGTAGTGGTAGTGAGGTATAAGGTGGTAGTAGTGGTAGTGAGGTATAAGATGGTTGTAGTGGTAGTGAGGTATAAGATGGTTGTAGTGGTAGTGAGGTATAATATGGTAGTAGTGGTAGTGAGGTATAAGATGGTTGTAGTGGTAGTGAGGTATAAGATGGTTGTAGTGGTAGTGAGGTATAATATGGTAGTAGTGGTAGTGAGGTATAAGATGGTTGTAGTGGTAGTGAGGTATAATATGGTAGTAGTGGTAGTGAGGTATAAGATGGTATTAGGTATAACACGCCCATGTGTAACAGTGATATATAATACTATCATATTTAACATATATTTATACCACACGCATGTATAACATTCAAGTATACTACTATCATGAGTCATACACTCATATATACTAGTATCGTGAATAATATTCATGTGTACTACTATCACGAATAGCACATTCATGAAGGCCAGCATCGCTGCATGTACAGGAGGTAGAATAATGTTAGTCTGCAGGAGGAACTGAGTATTCATTATGATATCATTATCATATTCTCAGCCAATTTTGTGAAGACATATTTCAAAGCTATTTTGTAAAAGACATTCCAAAATTTTTGTTGTAAGATAAGATTTCATTCGGATGTTTAACCCCGGAGGGTTAGCCACCCAGGATAACCCAAGAAAGTCAGTGCGTCATTGAGGACTGTCTTAACTTATTTCCATTGGGGTCCTCAATCTTGTTCCCCAGGATGCTACCCACACCAGTCTACTAACACCCAGGTACCTATTTGCTGCTAGGTGAACAGGACAACAGGTGTAAGGAAACGCGTCATAACGTTTCCACCCGCCGAGAATCGAACCCGGGCCCTCCGTGTGTGAAGCGAGAGCTTTAGCCACCAGGCCACCGGGCCACCTTGATAACATATTGAAAAGACATATTACGAAGACATTTTGTAAAGCCATATTGCAACTATATATTGTAAATACTCAGTTTAGAGACATCTCAAATAGACATATAATTACAAAAGTGTATCTCGTAGATAAAGCTGTCAAGTACATAAATATGAGATCAGTGTCAACATTAAGAACCTGTCTACTTCAAACCATACCACGGGTGGGGTTTACCCGTCATCAGAGAGTCTCAAAACTCCAGACTGTCGCTTTAGCCACTGGGCGACGGTCTGGTGTTTTGAGACTCTCTGATCGCGGGTTCGAACCCCACCCGTGGTATGGTTTGTATGGAATCGTGTCATTACGATTTCGTCAGTCATGTCTACTTCCGAAGAGATCCCTTGAAGACGGTTCATATGTTTGGTTGAGGGGCAGGAGTTACCCTCTTCTCTCTCTCTCTCAGCTCCACCGGTCAACCCTAGGCGCCGTATGACCCTTACAGGTAATAACTATAAAATTAATTACAGCAGTAACGAGAAAAATAATAATTATGATGATAATGATTCTAATAATAAGAAAACACTGTTTAAATTTAGAATTTCGTCGCTGTTTACACAGTAACAGTTGAATTTTCCTTATTAGAAAGCAACCTCCACCATCTATATCAGTCCCTCCTCCTCCATTCTCCTTCCTCCACCTTCCCCTCCAGAAAAAAAGTCACGTTTCCTCCTGCCAGAAACTCCCATGAATATTCATACCATACCTGTTGCCTGGCCTTAATTCTCTCATGCATATAGATCCTTAGATTTTTCTCTCCCTGTATTTGATCGTCAGCACTTAAGGGGAAAAAAATGTCTATAAAGATAAGGGCGAAATGACTTTTGCATAAATGAAGGTACTTGAAGCACTTTCCCAGACGCTGTGTTCTTTGATGTCGACTCCATTTGCATATATAGTTAAAAAGGCTGTTTTACATGTATTCAATATACACGGAAGAGTCTGTATATTATATGCGAGAGTTTGGAGGTGTATTTCGGAGCTCTCTTGAATGTTTATTTCCTTGTTTATTTTTTCCTCTGTGTGCGTTAGTTACCATTTGGTCCTAGGCACATGTTGATTAGACACTAGGCCTGTTGTATGTGCATGCATGTGTATGTACGTGTGTGTGTCTGTGTGTGTGTGTGTGTGTGTGTGTGTGTGTTACCATTTGGTCCTAGGCACATGTCGATTAGACACTAGGCCTGTGTATGTGTGTGTGTGTGTATGTCTATGTGTGTGACTTTCGATGCTATGTTGTTTTCGTACTGTCGCTGGGCCTCCCTTATCTGTGCATACTCGTTTCTGGCTCTTCCACTAATCTCCTTATTTTCCTGGGTCTTTGCCTCCTGTACCATTTCCATTCTCAGGTGCACTTAGTTTTTGCCTCCCTGCGTGTGTGCATGCGTGTGTGTGCGTGTGTGTTAGTTACCATTTGGTCCTAGGCTCATGTCGATTAGACACTAGGCCTGTTGTATGTGCGTGTGTGTGTGTGTGTGTGTGTGTGTGTGTGTGTGTGTGTGTGTGTGTGTGTGTGTGTGTGTGTGTGTGTGTACTCACCTAGTTGTACTCACCTAGTTGAGGTTGCAGGGGTCGATTCAAAGCTCATGGCCCCTCCTCTTCTGTGTGTGTGCGTGTGCGTGTGTGTGTGTGTGTGTGTGTATGTGTGTGTGTGTGTGTGTGTGTTACCATTTGGTCCTAGGCACATGTCGATTAGACACTAGGCCTGTTGTATGTGCGTGTATGTGTGTATGTGTGTGTGTGTGTATGTGTGTGTACTCCACTACATCGCTTCACAAATGTGTGTGTGTGTGTGTGTGTGTGTGTGTGTGTGTGTGTGTGTGTGTGTGTGTGTGTGTGTGGTGTGTGTGTGAGATGTGTGGTGTGTGTGTGTGTGTGCTCTGTGTGTGTGTGTGTACTCACCAAGTTGTACTCACCTAGTTGAGGTTGCGGGGGTCGAGTCCGAGCTCCTGGCCCCGCCTCTTCACTGATCGCTACTAGGTCACTCTCCCTGAACCGTGAGCTCTATCATACCTCTGCTTAAAGCTATGTATGGATTCTGCCTCCACTCTGTGGCTGAAGAAATGCTCCCTAACATCCCTGTGATTCATCTGTGTCTTCAACTTCCAACTGTGTCCCCTTGTTACTGTGTCCAATCTCTGGAACATCCTGTCTTTGTCAATTCCTCTCAGTATTTTGTATGTCGTTATCATGTCCCCCTATCTCTCCTGTCCTCCAGAGTCGTCAGGTTGATTTCCCTTAACCTCTCCTCGTAGGACATACCTCTTAGCTCTGGGACTAGTCTTGTTGCAAACCTTTGCACTTTCTCTAGTTTCTTTACGTGCTTGGCTAGGTGTGGGTTCTAAACTGGTGCCGCATACTCCAATATGGGCCTAACGTACACGGTGTACAGGGTCCTGAAAGATTCCTTATTAAGATGTCGGAATGCTGTTCTGAGGTTTGCTAGGCGCCCATATGCTGCAGCAGTTATTTGGTTGATGTGCGCTTCAGGAGATGTGCCTGGTGTTATACTCACCCCAAGATCTTTTTTCTTGAGTGAGGTTTGTAGTCTCTTGTCCTCTAGACTGTACTCCGTCTGCGGTTTTCTTTGCCCTTCCCCAATCTTCATGACTTTGCACTTGGTAGGATTGAACTCCAGGAGCCAATTGCTGGACAAGGTCTGCAGCCTGTCCAGATCCCTTTGTAGTTCTGCCTGGTCTTCGATCGAGTGAATTCTTCTCATCAACTTCACGTCATCTGCAAACAGGGACACCTCAGAGTCTATTCCTTCCGTCATGTCGTTCACAAATACCAGAAACAGCACTGGTCCTAGGACTGACCCCTGTGGGACCCCGCTGGTCACAGGCGCCCACTCTGACACCTCGCCACGTACCATGACTCGCTGCTGTCTTCATGACAAGTATTCCCTGATCCATTGCAGTGCCTTCCCTCTTATCCCTGCTTGGTCCTCCAGTTTTTGCACCAATCTCTTGTGTGGAACTGTGTCAAACGCGTTCTTGCAGTCCAAGAATATGCAATCCACCCACCCCTCTCTCTCTTGTCTTACTGCTGTCACCATGTCATAGAACTCCAGTAGGTTTGTGACACAGGATTTCCCGTCCCTGAAACCATGTTGGCTGCTGTTGATGAGATCATTCCATTCTAGGTGTTCCACCACTCTTCTCCTGATAATCTTCTCCATGATTTTGCATACTATTTATGTCAGTGACACTGGTCTGTAGTTTAATGCTTCATGTCTTTCTCCTTTTTTAAAGATTGGGACTACATTTGCTGTCTTCCATGCCTAAGGCAATCTCCCTGTTTCGATAGATGTATTGAATATTGTTGTTAGGGGTACACATAGCGCCTCTGCTCCTTCTCTCAATACCCTTGGGGAGATGTTATCTGGCCCCATTGCCTTTGAGGTATCTAGCTCACTCAGAAGCCTCTTCACTTCTTCCTCGGTTGTGTGCACTGTGTCCAGCACATGGTGGTGTGCCCCACCTCTCCGTCTTTCTGGAGCCCCTTCTGTCTCCTCTGTGAACACTTCTTTGAATCTCTTGTTGAGTTCCTCACATACTTCACGGTCATTTCTTGTTGTCTCTCCTCCTTCCTTCCTTAGCCTGATTACTTGGTCCTTGACTGTTGTTTTCCTCCTGATGTGGCTGTACAACAGTTTCGGGTCAGATTTGGCTTTCGCTGCTATGTCAATTTTATATTGTCTTTGGGCCTCCCTTCTTATCTGTGCATATTCGTTTCTGGCTCTTCGACTGCTCTCCTTATTCTCCTGGGTTCTTTGCCTTCTATATTTCTTCCATTCCCTAGCACACTTGGTTTTTGCCTCCCTGCACCTTTGGGTAAACCATGGGCTCATCCTGGCTTTTTCATTATTCCTGTTACCCTTGGGTACAAACCTCTCCTCAGCCTCCTTGCATTTTGTTGCTACATATTCCATCATCTCATTAACTGGCTTCCCTGCCAGTTCTCTGTCCCACTGAACCCCGTTCAGGAAGTTACTCATTCCTGTGTAGTCCCCTTTCTTGTAGTTTGGCTTCATTCATCCTGGCCTTCCTGCTTCTCCCTCCACTTGTAGCTCTACTGTGTATTCGAAGCTTAAAACCTCATGGTCACTGGCCCCAAGGGGTCTTTCATATGTGATGTCCTCGATATCTGCACTACTCAAGGTGAATACTAAGTCCAGCCTTGCTGGTTCATCCTCTCCTCTCTCTCTTGTAGTGTCCCTTACGTGTTGGTACATGAAGTTTTCCAGTACCACCTCCATCATCTTAGCCCTCCATGTATCTTGGCCCCCATGCGGGTCCAAGTTCTCCCAATCGATCTCCTTGTGGTTAAAGTCACCCATGATCAGGAGCTTTGCCCTGCATGCATAAACTCTTCTGGCCACTGTAGCCAGTGTGTCAACCATCGCTCTATTGCTCTCGTCGTACTCTTGCCTTGGCCTCCTGCTGTTCTGTGGTGGGTTATACATCACTGCTATTACCACCTTGGGACCTCCAGAGTGAAGCGTTCCCGCTATGTAATCACTTTCTTCTCTGCTGTCTCCTCTCTCCAGCTCATCAAAATTCCAGCGATTTTTGATCAGCAACGCAACTCCTCCACCCCCCTGTTCCCTCTGTCTTTCCTCAGGATTTGGTATCCCGTTGGAAAGATGGCATCTGTTATCATACCTGTAAGCTTGGTTTCTGTGAGAGCTATGATGTCCGGTGATTCCTCTTTGACTCTTTCATGCCACTCCTCCCACTTATTTGTTATTCCATCAGCGTTTGTGTACCATACCTTCAGTTTCCTTTCCAACACTGTGGTTTGGGGGGCCTGTGAGGGTGGGAGACCTGGTAGCATACTGTGGGATTCTATAGCTCGGTGTTGGGTGGAGGCTGTGGGTATGGATTGCAGTGTGTGTTGCGATGGTGTGATAGGTTGTATGGTTCTGAGAATAGTTGTGTGTGTGCTTGCCCTTGCTGTTCTGTTCTGCTCTGACTGACCTCTGCTGGTTCCATCCTTGTCTCTTCTCCTAGCTCCTTTCGCTTTTTTGTCCTCTCCCTCAGCTGCTGTCGTTCTGATTGTGTTCTGCCTCTGTCTAGGAACACCCTCTTGTACTCTTCCGAGTATTTCAATCAAGGTTTCTCTTGGAGGATCCTGTTCCGCACTGTTTCCGTCCTGAGAATCAGCTTGATTGGTCGGTTTCTCCCCTTCGAGTACCCCCCTATTCTCTGAAAATTTACAATCTCGTCCATCTCTTCACCTATTTCCGTGATGAGTTTCCCAATCTCCTCTCTTTCTTCCTGCTGCCTTTCAGTGTGTGTTCTTTCCTCTCTCTCCTGAAGCCCATGGATAAACACTGATTTTGCCCTTTCCTCTTCCCATTGCCTCACCCTCTGTGACTCTGGATCCTGCCTGTATGTGGTCAGTTTCTCCCATGTGTGTGTGTGTGTGTGTGTGTGTGTGTGTGTGTGTGTGTGTGTGTGTGTGTGTGTGTGTGTGTGTGTGTACTCACCTAGTTGAGGTTGAGGTTGCGGGGGTCGAGTCCGAGCTCCTGGCCCCGCCTCTTCACTGATCGCCACTAGGTCACTCTCCCTGAGCCGTGAGCTTTATCATACCTCTGCTTAAAGCTATGTATGGATCCTGCCTCCACTACATCGCTTCCCAAACTATTCCACTTACTGACTACTCTGTGGCAGAAGAAATACTTCCTAACATCCCTGTGATTCATCTGTGTCTTCAGCTTCCAACTGTGTCCCCTTGTTACTGTGTCCAATCTCTGGAACATCCTGTCTTTGTCCACCTTGTCAATTCCTCTCAGTATTTTGTATGTCGTTATCATGTCCCCCCTATCTCTCCTGTCCTCCAGTGTCGTCAGGTTGATTTCCCTTAACCTCTCCTCGTAGGACATACCTCTTAGCTCTGGGACTAGTCTTGTTGCAAACCTTTGCACTTTCTCTAGTTTCTTCACGTGCTTGGCTAGGTGTGGGTTCCAAACTGGTGCCGCATACTCCAATATGGGTCTAACGTACACGGTGTACAGGGTCCTGAATGATTCCTTATTAAGATATCGGAATGCTGTTCTGAGGTTAGCTAGGCGCCCATATGATGCAGCAGTTATTTGGTTGATGTGCGCTTCAGGAGATGTGCCTGATGTTATACTCACCCCAAGATCTTTTTCCTTGAGTTAGGTTTGTAGTCTCTGACCCCCTAGACTGTACTCCGTCTGCGGCCTTCTTTGCCCTTCCCCAATCTTCATGACTTTGCACTTGGTGGGATTGAACTCCAGGAGCCAATTGCTGGACCAGGTCTGCAGCCTGTCCAGATCCCTTTGTAGTTCTGCCTGGTCTTCGATCGAGTGAATTCTTCTCATCAACTTCACGTCATCTGCAAACAGGGACACCTCAGAGTCTATTCCTTCCGTCATGTCGTTCACAAATACCAGAAACAGCACTGGTCCTAGGACTGACCCCTGCGGGACCCCGCTGGTCACAGGTGCCCACTCTGACACCTCGCCACGTACCATGACTCGCTGCTGTCTTCCTGACAAGTATTCCCTGATCCATTGTAGTGCCTTCCCTGTTATCCCTGCTTGGTCCTCCAGTTTTTGCACCAATCTCTTGTGTGGAACTGTGTCAAACGCCTTCTTGCAGTCCAAGAAAATGCAATCCACCCACCCCTCTCTCTCTTGTCTTACTGCTGTCACCATGTCATAGAACTCCAGTAGGTTTGTGAAACAGGATTTCCCGTCCCTGAAACCATGTTGGCTGCTGTTGATGAGATCGTTCCTTTCTAGGTGTTCCACCACTCTTCTCCTGATAATCTTCTCCATGATTTTGCATACTATACATGTCAGTGACACTGGTCTGTAGTTTAATGCTTCATGTCTGTCTCCTTTTTTAAAGATTGGGACTACATTTGCTGTCTTCCATGCCTCAGGCAATCTCCCTGTTTCGATAGATGTATTGAATATTGTTGTTAGGGGTACACATAGCGCCTCTGCTCCCTCTCTCAATACCCATGGGGAGATGTTATCTGGCCCCATTGCCTTTGAGGTATCTAGCTCACTCAGAAGCCTCTTCACTTCTTCCTCGGTTGTGTGCACTGTGTCCAGCACTTGGTGGTGTGCCCCACCTCTCCGTATTTCTGGAGTCCCTTCTGTCTCCTCTGTGAACACTTCTTTGAATCTCTTGTTGAGTTCTTCACATACTTCACGGTTATTTCTTGGTGTCTCTCCTCCTTCCTTCCTTAGCCTGATTACCTGGTCCTTGACTGTTGTTTTCCTCCTGATGTGGCTGTACAACAGTTTCGGGTCAGATTTGGCTTTCGCTGCTATGTCATTTTCATATTGTCTTTGGGCCTCCCTTCTTATCTGCGCATATTCGTTTCTGGCTCTACGACTGTTCTCCTTATTCTCCTGGGTCCTTTGCCTTCTATATTTCTTCCATTCCCTAGCACACTTGGTTTTTGCCTCCCTGCACCTTTGGGTAAACCATGGGCTCATCCTGGCTTTTTCATTAATCCTGTTACCCTTGGGTACAAACCTCTCCTCAGCCTCCTTGCATTTTGTTGCTACATATTCCATCATCTCATTAACTGGCTTCCCTGCCAGTTCTCTGTCCCACTGAACCCCGTTCAGGTAGTTCCTCATTCCTGTGTAGTCCCCTTTCTTGTAGTTTGGCTTCATTCGTCCTGGCCTTCCTGCTTCTCCCTCCACTTGTAGCTCTACTGTGTATTCGAATCTTAAAACCACATGGTCACTGGCCGCAAGGGGTCTTTCATATGTGATGTCCTCGATATCTGCACTACTCAAGGTGAATACTAAGTCCAGCCTTGCTGGTTCATCCTCTCCTCTCTCTCTTGTAGTGTCCCTTACGTGTTGGCACATGAAGTTTTCCAGTACCACCTCCATCATCTTAGCCCTCCATGTATCTTGGCCCCCATGTGGGTCCAAGTTCTCCCAATCGATCTCCTTGTGGTTAAAGTCACCCATGATCAGGAGCTTTGCCCTGCATGCATGAGCTCTTCTGGCCACTCTAGCCAGTGTGTCAACCATCGCTCTATTGCTCTCGTCGTACTCTTGCCTTGGCCTCCTGCTGTTCTGTGGTGGGTTATACATCACTGCTATTACCACCTTGGGACCTCCAGAGTGAAGTGTTCCCACTATGTAATCACTTTCTTCTCCGCTGTCTCCTCTCTCCAGCTCGTCAAAATTCCAGCGATTTTTGATCAGCAACGCCACTCCTCCACCCCCCTGTTCCCTCTGTCTTTCCTCAGGATTTGGTATCCCGTTGGAAAGATGGCATCTGTTATCATACCTGTAAGCTTGGTTTCTGTGAGAGCTATGATGTCCGGTGATGCTTCTTTGACTCTTTCATGCCACTCCTCCCACTTATTTGTTATTCCATCAGCGTTTGTGTACCATACCTTCAGTTTCCTTTCCAACACTGTGGTTTGGGGGGCCTGTGAGGGTGGGAGACCTGGTGGCATACTGTGGAATTCTATAGCTCGGTGTTGGGTGGAGGCTGTGGGTATGGATTGTAGTGTGTGTTGGGATGGTGTGATAGGTTGTATGGTTCTGAGAGTAGTTGTGTGTGTGCTTGCCCTTGCTGTTCTGTTCTGCTCTGACTGACCTCTGCTGGTTCCCTCCTTGTCTCTTTTCCTAGCTCCTTTCGCTTTTTTGTCCTCTCCCTCAGCTGCTGTCGTTCTGATTTTGTTCTGTCTCTGTGTAGGAACACCCTCTTGTACTCTTCCGAGTATTTTAATCGTGGTTTCTCTTGGAGGATCCTGTTCCGCACTGTTTCCGTCCTGAGAATCAGCTTGATTGGTCGGTTTCTCCCCTTCGAGTACGCCCCTATTCTCTGAAAATTTACAATCTCGTCCATCTCTTCACCTATTTCCGTGATGATTTTCTCAATCTCCTTTCTTTCTTCCTGCTGCCTTTCAGTGTGTGTCCTTTCCTCTCTCTCCTGAAGCCCATGGATAAACACTGATTTTGCCCTTTCTTCCTCCCATTGCCTCACCCTCTGTGACTCTGGATCCTGCCTGTATGTGGTCAGTTTCTCCCTTGATTTTTCCAGTGGCTCTTGATAGCCTTGTTGTGCCTCAGCATTCGACCTATCACCCTCTCCATCTGCAACCA
>NC_091310.1:13463065-13526545 GCF_038502225.1 Cherax quadricarinatus
CCAATTGTGACCTCTTGTTTCTGT
Organism: Cherax quadricarinatus; assembly: GCF_038502225.1. Classification (NCBI taxonomy): domain Eukaryota; kingdom Metazoa; phylum Arthropoda; class Malacostraca; order Decapoda; family Parastacidae; genus Cherax; species Cherax quadricarinatus. Next base: position 13,463,090 of record NC_091310.1, read on the forward strand.
GTCCCCTTCCTGGAACATCCTGTCTTCGTCCACCTTGTCTATTCCGCGAAGTATTTTATATGTCGTTATCATGTCTTCCCTGACCCTCCTGTCCTCCAGTGTTGTCAGGCCGATTTCCTTTAACCTTTCTTCATAAGAAGAAAGGTTAAGGGTTAACTCTGGAACTAACCTTGTCGCAAACCTTTGCACTTTCTCTAGTTTCTTGACGTGCTTTATCAAGTGCGGGTTACAAACAGGTGCTGCATACTCCAGTATGGGCCTGCCGTACACGGTGTACAATGTCTTGAACGATTCCTTATTAAGGTATCGGTGTGTGTGTGTGTGTGTGTGTGTGTGTGTGTGTGTGTGTGTGTGTACTCACCTAGTTGAGGTTGCGGGGGTAGTGTCCGAGCTCCTGGCCCCGCCTCTTCACTGATCGCACTGTGTGTGTGTGTGTGTGTGTGTGTGTGTGTGTGTGTATTTGTGTGTGTGTGTGTGTGTGTGTGCATGTGTGTGCTTATTCATCAATATGTGGTTGCAGGGGTCAGGCCTCGGCTCCTGGACCCACCACTTCGCCGGCCACTTTTGGGTTCACTCTCTCCCGACTTCGAGAGTCATATCCTACCTCTTCTTGATGTACTGGAGGGATCCTGCCTCCACCACTCCACTCTTCGGGTCGTTCCACTTCCTACACACTCTATGGCTGAAGAAATATGTGCTTACATTCTTTGATTCGTATGTATTTTCAACTTCCTGTTGTGCCCTCATGTACCTATTTTTCTTCTCTTGAACAGTCTGTCCCAGTCCACCTTATCATGTCCTCTCAGTATTTTGTACGTTGTTATCATATCTCTAGCATTTCCTTTCTTAGCTCACACACTTAGGTCCGGAGTTCGAATCTCCGGTACGGTTGGAAAATAGGGTCGTGTTTCCATAAGACACCTCCTGTCCCTGTTCACCCATCAGTGTAAAATGAGTGGCTGGGTGTTAGTCGACTGGTGTGGGTCGCACCCTGGGATAAAACGAACCTAATTTGCCCGAAATGCTCAGCATAACAAGCGGCTTTCTATATAGCAGTACGTATGTCATTGATGTCAGCTAGGACTCTATACCGTGTACGTGTACTTGTAGTAATAAAGATGTTTATTTATTTATTAATAATCTCTTTTTAAGTACATTCCTCAAAGCTCCCAGACTAGTCTTATTATAAGGCTCTGCATTTTCTTCAGTTTCTTGATGTGCTTGATCAGATGTGGGTTCCATACAGGTGTGGCATATATCAATGTGGACTTGACATGTGTCTTATAAGGAGTTGTGAATGACTCCTTGCTAAGGAGTCATACCTGCTTAGGCAGGTATGACCGCAGGTGACCACTGACCTCAGCGTACTGTTATTTTGTCATTGAGTACCAACAGGTTTGTAAATTAAAATTTGCTATCTTTAAACAAGTGCCTATGCACTTAACTGTTGTAAGTCCTGGCTAGCAGTATAGACAGTGCTTCTACTTCCTCTTTCAGAATCCATGGTAATAACTTGTTAGGTCCCACTGAGTCTGAAGTTTCCGGCTAACTCAAAAAGTTTTCTTAACTGTTCCAGGGTCTCAGGTATTGCACACACTTCCTCAGAGAACATACTTCTAAATATTTTGCTCAGTACCTCATTAACTTAGATTTTTTCTCTCGAGAAATTTCTTTCCATATCCAGTTGAATTACCTGCTCTCTGACTGTAATCTTTCTGCTGATATAATTAAGAAATAGGTAATTGCTGCAATGTAATTTTATATTTTTGCTCATCCTTTTCTTTGACCCGAGCATTTTCGTTTCCAGCTCTGCTGATCGATTCTTTTTCTTGTCTGTTTTTCTCATTTTGTAATTTTTAAATGCTAGTATTCCTTTCTTTCGTTTCCGCACATTTTGTTGCACATTTTGGTCTGTCTTTGTCATTTTCCTTTCTACAAGGAATGAAATTTAACAGTGCCTACTAGTACTTTCTTACAAGGTACCCCTTCATTTCAATCATTTATTTCTATGTACTTCCCTTTCACACTGTATTACATTCGGAAATTCTCTTAAAATAATTTTTTATTCTATAGCCTAGTTTCTTACACCAGCCACTTGCCATTCTGCCCACAATTTTTAACTTCACAAGTTATTTGAAACTCAGTACTACAGAGCCACTACACTCTAGGGAACATTCATTTTCTATTTCTTGAATTTAAAATGTATATATGGTGAATAACAGCTCTAGTCGTGCTGGTTTAACTCTTCTTTTTTTCCTCTCTTCTTGAGTACCGGACATGTTGACACATAAATTTTCCAAAACTACCTCCATCAACTTAGGTCTCGAAGTTGTGTTTCCCAGTGTGGGGAGTCCCATTCCTCCCAGTCAATTTCGATATGTGCAGTGATATATGGGAGGGGGTCAGGGCTATAGTTGCAAGTAAGGGGAAAGGGAGAAGGGTGAGAGGATGATGATAATTATTGAGTAACTTAAGTTGGTTCTTGAATTTATCCTTCTAGTAGAGGAAAAATGAACGATACTTGAGAGTTCCATTATGCTGGGAAGCCGTCATTCTCCTCCTCCTCCTCCTCCTCCTGCCTTTCCCTGTGCTCCTCTTTCTTTTTCTTAAGTACTATCTTATCTGTTCCCTCTGTTTCCATTCTGGCTGAGTTCAGGTGCGCTTGCGCGCGCGCCCGCAAGCGTGCGTGTGTGTGTGTGTGTGTGTGTGTGTGTGTGTGTGTGTGTGTGTGTGTGTGTGTGTGTGTGTGTGTGTACTCACCTAGTTGAGGTTGCAGGGGTCGAGTGTGTGTGTGTGTATGTGAATGTACTCATCTATACATACCTACCTACTTTTAATGTGGCTGCAGGATTCAAGGCTTAGTTTTTATCCCAACCTATCAACTTGCCACAGATCCACTTTCTCTTAGCATTGTGGACCATGTCATATCTCCTCATAAGAGTACGTATTGAGTGTAGTTAAGCTGAAGATACGCATACAGTCATTCTGTACCAGAGTACCTATGTTCACCTCTCAAATAGTCTATCCCTGTATAGCCTATCAATTCCTCTAAGTCTTTCACAAGTTGTCATCCCTTCCCCGCTTCTTCTGTCTTCCACTGTCATCAGGCTCAATTCCACTAACCGTCTCCTCACAGTTCATATGCTTTAGCTATGGAACTTACTTTGTTACATTCTTCTGGAATTTTCTATTCTTTTTAAATACTTTATTAGGTCCAGTTTCCAGGCTGGTTCTGTATATCCAAGAGAGGCCTAACATATATCTTTCAGAAACTCCGCAATGTTTTTTGTAGGATTATGGAAGGTTCCTCTTGTATTAACGAAATTAGTATCGTCTTCGTAGGTTATATATTTAGTATACCCCTCTAATAATAATCCTGGCACTATGTTCACCCTTAGCCCTTTCTCACTGAGTGAGGTCCACAGCCTCTGTCCTCCGAGTCTATTTTCCGTGTTCGGTCATCTTGCCCCTTCCCAAACTTTCATTGTATTGCATTTGCTAAGTTACATACAGGTAACTACTTATCTTACGAGTCTTGCACTTAATACGAATCTATTTATAGATTTTTCTTCTCATCATCCGTTACTTATATTCTTCTTAATTTTCCATCATCAGTAAACAGAGATATATTTGATTCAGATGTCCTGGTACGATATGTGACAGTGTCAAAGATAGTTTATTCAGATAACCTAATCGAAACATAGACTTTTTACGACAGGGGTCGTGACGAACAAAATGTTGACAGTTATGAAGGTGCATTCACCACTTTCAACTATAACAACAAAAACGTCATCTGGGATCAAATAACTCATTTCTTTCTGAAACATGCTGCAATGATATATTAAATAACATTGATGCGAACCAGTGTCTTGAAAGGATCGACTTTATAACAACTGAAGAATGCTTTAGGAATATTGCCCTAAGAAAAAAGAAAAGATGTAAACTGAAAAGAAAGAGACATTCCCACTACAGGTGAAGGCGAAGAATCTCTGAGCTCTTCAGGGGGGTTAGATTACCTGAAATACGGAAGAAATGACTGGCCAGGCAAGTAGAAAATAATGAACTTAAGTTAAATGATTCATTAAGGCTCCAGGAGAGACAGGAGCTAAAAGCAATTAATACAACTGAAAGAAATCCAAAAAAAAATTCTTTTCATATACCTAAAACAAGGAAAAAACTACATTCAGTATCGAGTCCCTTGCTCAAACAAAATGGGACTTAGACAAACGACAGCAATTAATGAGTGAGACACTGAAATCTCAGTATGACTCAGTACTTAGTGAGTCAGTAATCAGACTAATGATTAAAATTCGAATGAATTTTACATGAACGAGCCTCATTACATTGTCAAGATATGCCAAATTTCTGACATAACCTTAACTCCACTTCACTCTGAAACATCCATTGACAACATACCCATGCACTCTTCCCCAGGCTCAGACTCTTTGAACTCCGTGTTCATCAAGAATTGCAAGAAACATCTTTCGTGTGCTTTAAGTGTGTAATGGAGAGGAAGCCTGGGCACGGGATCATTCCACGGTCACAAAAAAACAATGGATATAGCTTCTCTCCATAAAGCTGGCAGCAAAGCAATAGGAAAGAATTATAGACCGATAGCTCTAACGACCAACATTATAAAATCTTTCATCTTTTTGGATTCCTAATAATTGCACAAAACAGGGCAGTATCTGTTTAGAACAGATCGATCCTCTCTTGCATCCACAGGACGACTATGACATGGTCTTTGATGCTCTAGAAGACAAAAGTAATGGAGATGCAGTATGCATAAATTTTGCAAAAGCCTTTAAATAAGATCGAAGTATAATACACAAAATGCGTGCTAAAGGAATAACTTCAAAAGTGGGCAGATGAATGCTTAACTATGGACCTAGCTGAACGCAAAGAATAATGGTAGAGCGAAGTAGGAGGTATAGTACTCTCTTCATCCAGTTCCTCATATCAGACTTAGTACCGTGTCTTCTTTTGCAGACAATTCTAGGATCTGCTTGAGAGTGTCATCCACTGAGGACATGGTAAATTTCCAAACAGATAACAATGTTTTCCAATGGGCCTCGGAAAATAATAAGTTGTTCAATGAAGATAAATTTCAGTTATTCAAACAAAAGCTAATGTGAAGGGCTTTGGAGTGTTAATGTTAGAGGATCCCACCTTCAAGGATCAGACCAGTGAAATTATCACACCTGCTAGGAACATATTAAGCTGTATAATAAGAACCTTCAAACAAGGGATGCCATGTCAGTGATAATACACTTTAAGTCAATTGGTCTCTCTAGATTGGAATGATGCTGTCATAGACTTTATTTTATTTTGTCCTTAAAGTCCAACACCTTCGTAAAACAAGATCTGCCATTTCCGAACCTATACATGGTACTGCAAATGAATTTACTTCTCTCCTGGTACTCTGCCAGTCACTTTCTTTTTTATCTTCTCAAGAATCTTCCATAGTACTAGTGTCAGTGATAGTGATCTGTAGTCCTATTCTTCCTGTTTCTCTCTTTCCTGGAATATGTAGACTACATGTGGAATATTACATGAAATATTCCTTTTGTTTATAAATTTAAACACTAGCAATGTTACATTAATTAGTTTGGGTAAGAAAGAGTGCCTATTAATATCAGTGGCCAATGAAGGACACATTATTGGAGCGGTGGTCACAGTAATTTCAGCAGGTGCAATATGTGCTTTTTGTAAAGGTCAGATAATTTTTATTTACCATCCAACTTATTCCCTTGAACCATGATACAGTATTCACAAATTTATCATAAGACAAGCTTCATGACGAGAATCCAGCTTATTTCTTGTCACGAGGCTTCAGTTGCGATAATTTTTTGAATACTGTATCATGGTTCAAGGGACCTAGTTGGTTGGTAAATAAAATTAATTGGCCTTTACAAAAGACACATATTACATCTGTTGAAATTACTGTGACCACCTTTCCAACAACTTGTCCCTCATTGGCCATTGATATTAATAGGTATTATTCATTACTTAAACTAATTAATTAAACATTGCTAGTGTTTAAATTTATAAACAAAAGGAATATTTCATATAATTTTCCACATGCTCTGAAATACTGGATTCAGAGGGTGCAAAAAAATCTATTGGGATGAAATTAAACTGTTAAGAGGAAAAAATTTGAAAGATTCGGTAATAGATAAATTAGGATTATTTTTAGTTGATGTAATTAAATGTATAGTTGGTAATATGCTGATTTGTGTAGAGATGTAATGTATCCTGTCTTTATACCAATGCCCATTCTCTGATAATTTTAATTAAAAATGTGTGTAAAAATTGTAAAGCAAGGTGGAGCACAAAAATAATTTCTATTAAGTCTTTTGTCAACGATCTCCGCCTGATGGAGTGGGCATCGGAGGAGTGACAGTCCTGTGACCTACTGCGACTGTCTTATCACCTCACCAAAATTTCTTGTAATTACTCTGGTAATACCCTGTAAACCTCATCCAGGTAATTTCTCATGTAACTAAGCCATAGGTCACTGGTTCCAATCTGGTTCGAAGGACCAAAGTCTTAATTATTTATATGAGAAATTACCTGCATGAGGGTCCCAGGGTATTACCTGGATTATTACATATAAGTAATTAGAGTGAAGTAAGTATGACTGGGTTACAGTAGGACACAGGAATGTCAGTCCTTTGATGCCCAGTTCTTCACCACTCTTTACAAAAAAGTTTGACCTGACACTAAATAAATAATTACAATATTAAACATTAATACCAATAATGGTAAATTATAAAATAGTGTGGAATGTATGAAAATTAAAAGAAAAGATCTCCAAAAATGATTAATGGGAACACTAACACACACAGACAGGGTAAGAATTTTCTAATTTACACCAAGCACATATGTACCAAAAGATAGATAATTAAGAAATTTATATTACCACTTATTATTTATATTGTTGGATCACCCCACAATGCCTACCTTAAACACAAAATTCTACTGGCCAGAGAGAAATCAAAATGAAAGGACTAATGACGTATATACTGGATGTGTTGCAAGGTGATGCCTCATTATTTCTACTATCACCACCTAATTCTGGAGGCCCTGCAAACTCTGTCCTTATTATTCAGCAGGGGACATTCGAGTACTTATTAAATATACTACGAGACCCATCCATTCAGTGGTTACAGTATCATGAACCATTTAGAATGTTAAGACAGTGCCCGAAAGCGTGTGTACTCACTTAATTGTACTCGCCTAATAGTGGTTGAAGGGGCCGAGATTCAGCTCCTGGCCCCGGTTTGTATGTGTAAATATGTATGTATGTATGTATATATATGTATATATATTTTTTTTTTTTTTTTTTTTTATTATCACACTGGCCGATTCCCACCAAGGCAGGGTGGCCCGAAAAAGAAAAACTTTCACCATCATTCACTCCATCACTGTCTTGCCAGAAGGGTGCTTTACACTACAGTTTTTAAACTGCAACATTAACACCCCTCCTTCAGAGTGCAGGCACTGTACTTCCCATCTCCAGGACTCAAGTCCGGCCTGCCGGTTTCCCTGAATCCCTTCATAAATGTTACTTTGCTCACACTCCAACAGCACGTCAAGTATTAAAAACCATTTGTCTCCATTCACTCCTATCAAACACGCTCACGCATGCCTGCTGGAAGTCCAAGCCCCTCGCACACAAAACCTCCTTTACCCCCTCCCTCCAACCCTTCCTAGGCCGACCCCTACCCCGCCTTCCTTCCACTACAGACTGATACACTCTTGAAGTCATTCTGTTTCGCTCCATTCGATCCATGTATATATATATATATATATATATATATATATATATATATATATATATATATATATATATATTTATATATATATATATATATATATATATATATATATATATATATATATATATATATATATATAATATGTAGTGCCGAATAGGAAAAACTTGCGATATTGGCTTAAGAACATAAGAAAGAAGGAACACTGCAACAGACCTACTGGCCCATGTGAGACAGGTCCAACTCTAGTACCGGCTTAAGCTCACTGACCTAGTGAGGTTAGACACGTTACTTAAAGCATCCGACCTAGTAGCACAAGCTAGTTAGGTCCAACTCACATCCACCCACACCCATTCATGTATTTATACAACCTATTTTTAAAACTACAAAACGTCTTAGCTTCTATGACGGTACTCGGGAGTTTGTTCCACTGATCCACAACTTTATTACCAAACCAGTGCTTTCCTATATCTTTCCTGAATCTAAATTTTTCCAATTTAAAACCATTGCTGCGAGTCCTATGTTAGATATTTTTAGCACGCTATTTACATCCCTTTTATTAATTCCTGTTATCCATTTATGCATCTCATTCATATCCCCCCTAATTCTACGCCTTTCTAGAGATTGCAGATTCAGGGCCCCTCAGTCTATCCTCATAGGGAAGATTTCTGATACATTGAATAAATTCTGTCATCTTCCTTTGTATGTTTTCCAGTGCATTTATAACCATAGTTATTTATCTGTCCAGCATTTAGAACTTTGCATTTTGTCAATATTAAACTGCATCTGCCACTTCTCCGACCACTACATCAGTCTATTCAAATCATCCTGGAGTGCTCTAATGTCTTCATTAGAATGAATTGGACGGCCTATTTTGGTGTCATCAGGAAATCTGCTTATGTTGCTATTTATTTCCTCATCTTTGTCGTTGATGTAGAGTTGTGAACAACAAGGGGCCCAACGCTGACCCCTGTGGAACACCGCTTGTGACGTGCCCCCATTCTGATTTCTGCCCATTTATGCAAACTCACTGTTGCCTATTTGTCAACCATGCCTGTACACAGGAAAAAAATTCTGCTCCTGTTCCGTGTGCCTTAAGTTTCCTCAATAGTCTCTGATGTGGAACTCTATCGAAAGCCTTACTGAAGTCCATGTACACAATATCATATTCATTGCCATGATCTACCTCCTCAAATACCTTAGTGAAGAAAGTAAATTTGTAAGACAGGAACCCCCCTTTGTAAAACCGTGCTGAGATTCATTAATCAATTTATGCCTTTCAAGATGGCTATGAATTGCTTCGGCAATTATTGATTCCATAAATTTACCAACTATGGAAGTAAGGCTTATTGGTCTATAGTTCGAAGCTAAGGACCTGTCACCTGCCTTGTAAATAGGTATTACATTTGTCATTTTCCACTTGTCTGGCACTATGCCAGTTTGTAGTGATATATTGAAAAGATTAGCCAAAGGTATGCTAAGTTCCTCTTTACATTCCTCTAAAACCCTTGCAAACAGGTCATCAGGGCCTGGGAATTTGTTAGGGTTTAATTTCTCAATTTGTCTGAGGACCATGACACTAGTTACCCTAATCATGCATAGTTTATCGTCCTGTTCTACATAATTTATTTCTGGAATTTCGCTAGTATCTTCCTGTGTAAAAACTGAAAAGGAAGTAGGTATTGAAAAGTTCACACATTTCCTTATCCCTGTCAGTGATCTGACCTGAGTTACTTTTAAGTGTGCCGATCTTTTCCCTAATCTTACTTCTGTATACCTAAAAAAAAAACCTTTAGAGTTAGTCTTCGAATCCCTTGCGACTTTAGCCTTATAATCTCTTTTTGTTTTTCTGATTCCTTTCATTTATCTCTTTAATTGAATATATTGATTTCTTAACTGCAATTTGTTCTTTTGATACGCCTATATATACCTCCCTTTTGACCAGTGAGATGTTTTAATCTATTGTTCTTCCATTTTGGATAATTTTTGTTATATCTAATTTCCCTATTCGGGACCAAAGTCGTCTAGGCAGCCAGCACTATGCTCTGAAATACGCCATATTGTCAACCAACTCTACATACCTGACACATAGTAAGGTCGTCCCATTTTAGCCCACCCAGGTAATTTCTCATACCCATGAAGTTGGCCAAGCGAAAATCTGAGACAGTGACTTGATTGCAGTTATCTGGGTAATTCCATGATATATTGAAACTAAGTGATTTGTGATCAATTTCCCAAAGTTCATCATTAACCTCAAGATTATTAATTAGTGATTCTTTGTTGGCAAGAACCAGGTCAAGCAGATTGTTTCCTCTAGTTGGTTCTGTCAAAAACTGTTTTAAAAAGCAATCCTGAACTGTATCAAGAAAGTCACTAGACTCAAGATTTCCTGTCATATTGTTCCAATCAGTTTGTCTAAAGTTAAAATCTCCCATTAACACAACATTTTCATATCTAGATGCCTTATGAATTTCGTCCCATAGTAGCTTACTGCACTCTCTATCATGGTTTGGGGGCCTTTAAATCACACCCAAAATTAACTTTTCACAACCCTCGAGAAACTGTAGCCAAACAGATTCTTGGTCCGATGCTTCTAATCTTACATCTTGTCTAACACAATAATTTAAATTATCTCTGACATACATCGCCACTCTACCAGCCTTCCTGTTGACCCTGTCAGTGTGGAATAGTTTATAACCCTGTATGTTGCATTCAGAAGGCATTTCTCTATCTTTCAAATTGAACCAGGTCTCTGTTATAGCAATAATATCTATATTACCTGCACTTGCAAGTAATCTTAGCTCATCTATCTTATTAGACTCCTACTATTTGTATAGTAAACCTTAATGGAGCTAGTCTCTCGTTGCCCTCAACTATCTCTCTTTGTTTGTTGAGCATTTACTTTGCCTTTAGTAGCAACTTTATTTTGAATATTGTCTTTTAAGCATATCCCTGAGAATCCCAGTAATATCTAATGTTTTCATCCCTAATAATGCTGCCTGATTGTTTCCAATAAACACCCATACCTCTATAATCTATCAGTTTAAATTCCTAGACAAGTCATCAATGACCCCCTCAATAGAAGTAGCTAATGCAACTACTCCAACCCCAGAGAGATGAACCCCATCCCTTGCATACATATCATGCTTGCCATAGAATTTGTCCCAGTTATCAATGAATGGATTGCAAGTTCCTTGCAATACATGTCTAGCCAGCAATTTATACCAATTGCCCTAGACATCTATTTATTGCCCACTTCCCATCTAGGCAAGATGCTACATATGATTGGGACCCCTCCCTTAGACCTGACAAGTTCTATGGCTGACCTATACTTATCCAGCAGCTCGTGTCTCCTGCCCTTCCTGATGTCATGTCCACCAGCACTAAGACAGATAATGGGCTTGTTCCCATTACCTGACATAATATTATCCAACCTGCTGACTATGTCACCAACACTAGCTCCTGGGAGGCACACGCTGTCTGATCTTCCTATCTCTGCTACAAAAAGCACGGTCCACATATCTTACCTGAGAATCTCTTACAATTAAAATATTCTTACCTTGATTAACAGGGGAGTCATTGGTACCTTTAACCTCACTAATCACTAAAGTACACTCATACTGGAGAACAGAGAATCGATTTCCTTCCTTCACATCTTCTCTATTAACCTTCCTTATCTTCCTTCTTCCTGAACTCTGAACCACTTGCCACTTAAAGCAGCAGCAACTCTTTAGCTCTCACTGTTGGTATGCTTTTCTTCACCATCTACCACCATCTCACACTCACTCCCAATCCCATCTAGGCGAAGCTTCAACCTCCTATTTTCCTCCTGAAGAAGTAGAACCTCTTCAACACTTTAACTTGAGATTCCAAAATATTACAGGAAGCCATGGTGCTTGGTAACACCCCACGCTAATTCCCAGACAGCTTAGGACAGTGACCACACGTGACCTCTGACCGCAAACGAAAATTTATGAGCACAATAATTTCGCAAAAATCATTCTAAACCGAATGGAAAAATGTATTTCATTGTGTTTCTTTAATATTAAATTACTGTAAACTTATCTAAAATATATTTAGTTGGATTAGGTAAATTAAATCGAGCTAGTTATAATCAGGTTAGATTAGTTTTCTGAATTTTTTTTAGTACAAAATTATATCTTTTTACATTAACATAAATGAAAAAATATAAATAAGAGAAAAGTTTAGAAAGGACTTAATTTTAAATGAGCTCTTGCTGCTAATTGACCAGTTTTACCTATTCTGCACGACACACATACGTATATATATATATATATATATATATATATATATATATATATATATATATATATATATATATATATTATATATATATGTCTGTGTGTATGTATGTATGTATGTATGTGTGTGTGTGTGTGTGTGTGTTAAGGAATCATGTTGTCTACCCCTAATATAACAAAGCAGCAATTATCCTGTGTTCCAAGTGGATAATATACACATCATTAGAGTTATTCCTCACCTGGATAAGTGGAAAAAGGTAAATCTCACAAGTTCCACAGATTACGAACCACTATCATCAAGGGTAGGAGACTGGTTAGATTCATCTTACTCCCTGTGGGGGCTGGAGTGTGTGTGTGTCCTCTGATTTACTCACAGCACCCTGACGGCCATTAAGAACACCATATCAACTAATCATAATAGGAAGAGCGATAATCACGTTATTCATTGCTATCAAATCTCAGAACGGCTTGAATCCATGGCAGGTGAGTCCTATTACTTACTAGATGTTCTGTGAATTATTTGCTCTAATGTTATTACGATTTTGTTACTCATTGCTATAACAACGAACGAGCTTCTAGCAGGCACTAGAATGTGCGGTACTTCTAATTTAAACTTGGGACAGGTTACGTAAAGTATGTTTTACTTAACTCTCAGAAACCGTCGAATGTAAGAGCAAATAAATGATCAATACATGAAACAGGTTAATGGAAGAGAGGATATGAGTAAAACGTAAGCATCATTCAGTTGTCATAAGAACCTCTCCTCTCAACTTTGTGAAACAATATTACCAGTGCGATCTTTAAAATGAAACAGAAAGCAAAACGAGCATGGTATTAACTAAGGATGCAAACAAGGTCAGTAAACTGCTCTAAAGTCCTTGAAGACTAATTGCCATATATACCTGGGTCGTATGATCATCACATGGTCATCAGATTATTCACATATATCATTACATTTATGAAATATTGAATAACATCCTCCTTGTCAATATATTATAAGATATGCTGCAAATATAAAGCAGAACAAATAACAGCGCAGTTATAATAATAACAATGATAATCAACCTAATAATTATCAGCATGACTTTGACAATAATGATAATGAACATAAATATTTTCCTTTCCTCAACATGACAGCATTTGTTATTTATTGAATATATACGAATATCACTATTATTCAATAAAATTGGCAAATTTACATTTATGCCATTAAATAACAGCATGAAACTTAGAGTATTCACTAAACTAAAGCAGTGGCGAAAAATTTTAAGCTGCTCAAATGAGTTATTCTTTTACAGCACTGACTGAGGTGATTCTATTTTTCAGCTGTTTTACTTAATGAACAAATTTGCCTACCGCAACAATCCTTATTATGTACTATCCTGCCAAAGAATACAACAGCCACTTGAATGAGGCAAACAAAAGATATTCAACCTTGTTTAATGGTTAAACTTGCACCTACGCACCTGAATCTCCCTCTTCCCCTTCAAAGAATTAGGAGGCACTTGTTTAAAGCTTTACCAAGTAAAGGTTTTGGAAATTATCCGAGATACTGCAAGATGCTGGAGATGGGTTTGATCACAGGGCATCTGTACATGCCAGTTGTTCCAAGAATCTGGTCAAAATGACCATGCAGATGTGTTACAATTTTGAAGCCGATTAAATGAGTCCTCGAGTTATGAGCCAAAAAAAAAATGGGTTAGAGAAGAAAAGAAAATCAGGCGACCTTATAAAGGCTCCCTTTAAGGGGTAGCTAATTAACTATCTTTCCATGACACTTCCATCGTTTTCCCTAATGACATCATTATCAATGGTCGTATCTCTATTGCCAATTTTTCTTGTTTTCGTGTTTTTCCCGTTTGCTTTTCACAGTGTTTTCCTCTATTAGTCTAGCAAATTGCCATGTGGTACCGGATGTATTGAAAGTATATCTATCCATTTTTACTGTAAGAACTGCCAGGTGTGTGCGAGTATAAAGGGAATGTATTACCCTCTGAGAATTGTGTATAAATCTAGGTATTAAAATGTATCGAAAATCATTAAATTATTTACTTTTACCTTCTAAATGAGTTAGTGAGCAATCAGCCCACAGTGTGACGCAATCCATTAGTGGAGAGGGAGCAGGAATACCCCCAGCCTAGCAACTATTTCAATACATTTTGATTTGAATCTTTTTACCAAGTAGAAGTAATTGAACTAATTAGTTTGTTATTTTTGTATTTGACAATAAACGGGATTGGCAATCAGTGGCATACAGAAAGCATTCCATTAAAATTAAATAATTTATACGTACCGTCTCCCGCTTTCCACGAAATGGCTATACTAGTGGAGATCGTTCTTGCTAATTGTTAATATTACATTTTTGTATGGGAGCGATGTGAGTCCCTCTCTGAAGATACACTAGTGGGTAAATATTTGCTTAAACAAGGTCAAAACTCTTCGTAACCTTCGCTTTACATGTTTGATGGTAGGCATCAACATGTTCGAGAAACTAGTATTATTCGAGAGAAATAATTTAGCTGAGTTTTGAGGTAGTTTTCTCAGTTTTTAAAGAAAGTATGATAGATTTTGTGAGATAATTGTTTTCTCTTACTTTTTGTTTTCATTACCCGAATGATATACGATTTTTTTTCACTATTAAATTACAATGAAGATTTTTAATTACGATTTCATTCCTCTTTCAGACATACTTCGATGTTCTCATTATTATTTGTTTTATGTATTCCTGAAAAAATACTACTGCCACTAAACATAAGTCAGCCCTTATTCTTTGTCTACCTTGATGAAATGGATTCAAAGAATTTAAAGACATTTAGTTGATGTAATTATTAGTAAATATTTAACAAGAATTTTAGCATGTATTTGGCCAAAAGTTCTGAATAGATTTACTGAGTAAATTTAATAAAAATACGGAAATGGAAATTAAACACAACCACTGACATGATACAGTTATTGGTAATATTTGTTCAAATTCTCCATTTTCATTTTCACGGAATTTAAACATCAAAGTAAAATTCTTAATCATTCTAACTCATACAAACAAAAACACACTTCGAAAAAAGATGACGGAAAAATAACTGGGACTTTTGCCACAAAATTAAGTGTGAAAAATTTTCTATTATTTCGAAATGATCAACAGCATTTAACTACAAATTGGAAAGAATTTCATATGAGACTGAGTGTGGACTTTACCTGAACAATATTTTGTGAATCTTGATGACCAGACGTTCATGCCATTTCAGACAATATTTTTACGCTTTAATCGTATACCCGGATATCTTTTCAAATATCTACTGGCAATTTTGAGGGCTCGTGTAGTTTTCTTTGTAGAATTTTTCATGAATTTATTTCATCATGTATCATTGTCATATATGCAGCCACAAGGTGACCAAACTGGTCACCCATAGCCAGCTTATGTGGGTTCTGCCCTACATGTTCTCCGAAGTGATATCAACTATAAATAGTTTATCTTAAGCTGTTGAATTATTTGTCATGCCACATTTTTTTAAATAACATAATGTTATATAATGAATACGAAGTCTCAGTACGCTATCACTACATATTTTTAAATAGCCATTCGGTTCATTTTAATCGTGTTTATCATCGGTGCAGGACACTTCAGGTTGTGTGTCTACAACATGGCTCTCGGTATGAAACAAGTGAATATCAACCACCATTCCCTAAAACATGGATTAACTGCATCAAAATAAATTATACAATAAAGGAATAATAGAATGATCTTATAATGGAATGGTTTACAAGTCACTGCTTGTGATTAAAGTAATGATCATACTCAGTATAAAACAAATATTATCAGAATACAAGGAAGAGCTGTGTGGTACAACAACAATCAGAAGGACTTGGAGCTGAGAAGTTTCATCACTTCACTGCCAGACGTGACGTAGTATTCATCTAGCTTTGTGATTTTCAAGTCAGTTAAATAAACCCAGGTTGTCTGCATCACTGGTAACTAAAGGGTCCACTCGCCCATCGACAGCTGTTTGTTAGATATAGAGTAGATAGCAACTATTAAAGAAGAGGCTTCAGCAACACACAAGGAAGGTACGTGGGACAGCCTGTACACACATGCAAATGCGCACTTATGCTAAAGTACGCACATACACACGTGCATAAACGCTCTGGCATGCACGAACACACACACACACACACACACACACACACACACACACACACACACACACACACACACACACACACGCATACATATATAATATATAAATATATGTATATACTATATACACAGGACACTTACACCCCACTGCAACCTGACCATACCCTATCTCTCCATTCTTTTCCTTCTCATCTCTCTCTCACTTTTTCCTTCTCTTTCCCTGTCATTCCTCCTATGGAAATTTTTCTGGTCTCCCAAAAATTCCGCGGATGGGTTCACAGAACATGTCCTCTACAAGCCCTTAACATTCACCCAAATAAAAGACTAGTTGGCGGAGGCAGTGAGATTGTACATACCAAAGGACTCTGTACACACTGTACAATGTTCTGAACGATTCCTTACTGAGATGTTAGAATGCAGCACTAGTTTGGAACCCACAACTAGCCAAGCATGTAAGGAATTTATAGAACATGCAAAGGTTTGCAACAAGACTAGACCTGGAGCTAAAGGCATGTCCTACAAGAAGATTTCTTGATTTTCAGCTTTGTTCCATGTTGGCCGGCCACTGACCAGGTTCCTCTCTTGACCTGAGGACTCAGAACAGGAGAATTACTTCGAATCCTCTTGTTTTCTTCTCAAGCTTAGCAATCCTAAGCTCCTCATTCAGCTGCTGGTAGAGTTGCTCAAGAGAGGACATCTTGTGCAGATTCATGGAGAACACACTGGACTATGATATTGCATAATTTATCATCTTCAGGCCCACTATAAAAATTAATTACCGGGATATTGTTAGTGTCTTCCTGAGTGAAAACGGAGAGAAAATTATTAAGAATAGAGCACATTTCATTCTCTTTGTCAGTAAGATGCCCAGAGTTATTTTTAAGGGGACCTATCTTATCTCTAACTTTTGTTCTATAAACCTGGAAAAAACTAATGTAGATCTTAATACTAATGTAGATCTTAATACTACTGGTTGCAAAAAAGATTTAGGAGTTCTGGTTAGCAGTAATCTAAAACCAAGACGACAGTGCATTAGTGTTCGCAATAAAGCTAACAGAATCCTTGGCTTCAAATCTAGAAGTATAAATAATAGAAGTCCTCAGGTTCTTCTTCAACTCTATATATTCTTGGTTAGGCCTCATTTAGATTATGTTGCGCAGTTCTGGTCACCGTATTAGAGAATGGATATAAATGCACTGGAAAACGTACATAGGAGGATGACAAAGTTGATCCCTTTTGTCAGAAATCTTCCCGATAAGGACAGACTGAGGGCCCTGAATCTGCACTCTCTCGAAAGGCGTAGAATTAGAGAGGATATGATCGAGGTGTATAAATGGAAAACATGAATAAATAATGGGGATGTAAACAGCGTGCTGAAAATTTCCAGCCAAGACAGGACTCGCAGAAATGGTTTCAAGTTGGAAAAATTCAGATTCAGGAAGGATATGGGAAAGCACTGGTTTGGTAACAGAGTTGTGGACGAGTGGAACAAAATCCCAAGTACAGTTATTGAGGCTAAAACGTTGTGTAGTTTTAAAAATAGTTTAGATAAATACATGAGTGTGTGTGGGTGGGTGTGAGTTGAACCTGACTAGTTTGTGCTACTAGGTCTCGTGCCGTGCTCCTTACTTAAGTGGAACAGATCTGACTAGGTGGGTCATTGGGCTAATCCGGGGAGGAGGACATGGACCTGCTTCGCATTGGTTAGTAGGCCTGCTGCAGTGTTCCTTTTTTCTTATGTTCTTATACAAGGAGGGTGGACCATTCACAAATCAGCTGGAGGTACCTATAAACCAAATATCTGAATCCCCGAAAACCATGCATAGGTGAAATACTTGCGATGCAGCCTGCAGATTGTCCAACACGTTGTGATATTCTGGATTATCTCCACCTTCTATCTTCTCTATGTATAATATAATCCAATTTACTGTACTTCTTTCACTGGTCACACACTGATTTCACTTTATTATCTTTCTTGAGTGGCACATATGGCAACAACACCTGCGCCACACTAGGCCTGCCATCTCTGACTTGCGCCACGAATATTACGTTCAAGTTTACTTATAAAACTGAGGCTCTCCCCACACTTATGTGGCTCAGGGGTTGCTCACTACCCTGACAAAATTAATGACTCCTGTAGTAACCTTGGGTAGCCCACAAAATCACTTACATTCAAAGAACATTAAAGTTGAGACTCATGCATGCGGTGTGTGTGTACTCACCTATTTGTACTCACCTATTTGTGGTTGCAGGGGCGAGTCATAGCTCCTGGCCCCGCCTCTTCACTGATAGCTACTAAGTCCCCTCTCTCCCTGCTCCATGAGCTTTATCATACCTCGCCTTAAAACTATGTATGGTTCCCGCCTCCACTACTTCACTTTCTAGGCTATTCCACGGCTTGACTACTAACATCCCTTTGATTCATCTGAATCTTCAACTTCCAATTGTGACCTCTTGTGTCTGTGTCCCATCTCTGGAACATCCTGTCTTTGTCCACCTCGTCTATTCCGCGCAGTATTTTATATGTCGTTATCATGTCTCCCCTGACCCTCCTGGCCTCCAGTGTCGTCAGGCCGATTTCCCCCAACCTTTCTTCGTAGGACAATCCCCGTAGCTCTGGGACTAGTCTTGTTGCAAACCTTTGCACTTTCTCTAATTTCTTGACGTGCTTGACTAGGTGTGGATTCCAAACTGGTGCTGCATACTCCAGTATGGGCCTGACGTAAATGGTATACAGAGTCTTGAACGAATCCTTACTGAGGTATCGGAACGCTATCCGTAGGTTTGCCAGGCGCCCGTATGCTGCAGCAGTTATCTGATTGATGTGCGCCTCAGGAGATATGCTCGGTGTTATTCTCACCCCCAGATCTTTTTCCTTGAGTGAGATTTGCAGACTTTGGCCATCTAAACTATATTGTGTCTGCGGTCTTCTTTGCCCTTCCCCAATCTTCATGACTTTGCATTTGGCAGGGTTAAACTCAAGGAGCCAGTTGCTGGACCAGGCTTGTAGCCTGTCCAGGTCTCTTTGTAGTCCTGCCTGATCCTCATCCGACTTGATTCTTCTCATTAACTTCACATCGTCCGCAAACAAGGACACTTCTGAGTCTATCCCTTCAGTTATGTCATTCACATATACCAAGAACAGCACAGTCCTAGGACTGACCCCTGTGGAACCCCGCTTGTCACAGGCGCCCACTCTGACACCTCGTTACGTACCATGACTCGTTGTTGCCTCCCTGTCAGGTATTCTCTGATCCACTGCAGTGCCTTTCCTGTTATGTGTGCCTGATCCTCTAGCTTTTGCAGTAACCTCTTGTGAGGAACTGTGTCGAAGGCCTTCTTGCAGTCCAAAAAAATGCAGTCGATCCACCCCTCTCTCTCTTGTCTTACTTCTGTCACCTTGTCATAAAACTCTAGTAGGTTTGTGACACAGGATTTTCCCTCCTTGAAACCATGCTGGTAGTCAATTATACACTTGTTTCTTTCCAGGTGCTCCACCACTCTCCTCCTGATGATCTTCTCCATGACCTTGCATACTATACACGTTAGTGATACAGGTCTGTAGTTTAGTGCCTCATGTCTGTCTCCCTTTTTAAAAATTGGGACTACATTTGCCTCTTCCATATCTCGGGGAGTTGCCCAGTTTCAAATGATGTGTTGAAGATCTTTGTTAATGGCTCACACAATATCTCTGCTCCCTCTTTAAGGACCCTCAGAGAGATGTTGTCTGGTCCCACCGCCTTTGAGGTGTCAAGTTCGCATAGCAGCTTCTTCACTTCCTCCTTGGTTATATGTACCTCATCCAGCACTTGCTGTTGCACCCCCCTGCTCTGATTTCCTGGAGTCCTACTGGTTTCCACTGTAAATACTTCTTTAAATCTTGTGTTGAGTTCCTGACATACCTCCCGGTCGTTTCTTGTGAATTCCCCATCACCCTTCCTCAATCTGATTACCTGGTCCTTGACTGTTGTTTTCCTCCTGATGTGGCTGTACAACAGCTTCGGGTCAGTCTTGACTTTCGATGCTATGTCATTTTCGTATTGCCGCTGAGCCTCCCTTCTTATCTGTGCATATTCGTTTCTGGCTCTTCGGCTAATCTCTTTATTTTCCTGAGTTCTCTGTCTTCTGTACCTTTTCCATTTTCTAGTACACCTAGTTTTTGCCTCCCTACACCTTTGCGTGAACCAAGGACTCGTTCTGTTCTTCCCATTATTTCTGTTTCCCTTGGGAACAAACCTCTCCTCTGCCTCCTTGCATTTTGTTGCCACATAGTCCATCATTTCTTGTACTGGTTTTCCTGTCAGTTCCCTCTCCCACTGAATGTCTTGAAAGAAGTTCCTCAAGCCTGAGTAGTTACCCCTTTTGTAGTTTGGTTTTTCCCACCCTATTCCTGCTGCTCTCTCCACTTGGAGCTCAACTATGTAGTGGAAGCACAGAACCACATGATCACTAGCTCCCAGGGGCCTTTCATACATGATATCCTCGATGTCAGAACTACTCAAGGTGAATACAAGGTCCAGTCTTGCTGGTTCATCCTCTCCTCTCTCTCTGGTAGTGTCTGTAACATGTTGATGCATGAGGTTTTCCAGTACCACATCCATCATCTTGGCTCTCCATGTTTCGGGACCCCCATGGGTGATGGACTGATTACATCGTCTTCAAGTCTCTTCTGCTTCTATCAACTTTTCTGTACTCGACTGGGGAGGCCTACTGTGTAGGCGAAACGTTTCTGGAGAAGAGCATTGTTCCATGGTATGAAACAATATGGAGATGAAGTGACAGGATGGAACCTTAACATGTTGATGCATGAGATTTTCCAGTACCACATCCATCATCTTGGCTCTCCATGTTTCGGGACCCCCATGGGGCTCCAGGTTTTCCCAGTCAATCTCCTTGTGATTGAAATCACCCATAACTAGTAACTTTGCTCCCCCCATGTGTGCTCTCCTGGCCACCTCGGCTAGTGTGTCGACCATTGCTCTGTTGCTCTCATCGTATTCTTCTCTTGGCCTCCTGCAGTTCTGTGGTGGGTTGTACATTACTGCAATTATCACCTTATGTCCTTCAGACTGGATTGTTCCTACTAAGTAGTCCCTTTCGCCCGTGCCACCCATTCCTTCCATTTTCTCAAACCCCACTGGTTTTTAATGAGCAGTGCAACTCCTCCTCCCCCTCTCCTCCCTCTTTCTTTCCTGAGGATTTGATATCCTGATGGAAAGATTGAATCTGTTATTATTCTGGTGAGTTTTGTTTCTGTGAGTGCTATTATGTCTGCGGATGTCTCCTTGATTCTTTCGTGCCACTCCTCATACTTATTTGTTATTCCATCTGCATTTGTATACCACACCTTCAACTTCTTTTCTAAGATTGTGGTCTGGGAGGTGTATTGGGGTTGGGGAAGTGGGAGACCTGATAAGGAGTTATGGGTGGTTGCTGTGGGGGTGGAGTTTGTAATGCAGTGGGTGGGGGCATTGGATGTGGCATGGGTGTTTTGGTTTAGAGTGTTTGGTTGCACTGGGGTTGACCTGGTTGGGAGGCTTCTATAGGAAGTTGTGAGGGAGGCCATATTTGATCTTCCTGTGTCTGGGATCTCCTGTCTGTCTTCTCCATCCCCTCTCTTTCCTCCTTTCGCCTTTGTACCATCTCTCTCTGTTTCTGCCTTTCTGCTTGTGTTCTGTCGCAGTCGAGATACACCTTCCTGTATGCCGGCATTTCCCTTAATCGTGCTTTCTCCTGCAGGATCCTGTTCTGAGTCGATTCTGCCTTGAAGGTCACTTTCACTGGCCGGGTTCTTTTTTTTACAAACCCCCCTATTCTCCGAAAATTTTCCAGCTGGGTCATGTCGTCTTCTCTTATTGCTTTCATGATGCTTTCAATTGCTTTTTTTCCCCTTGTTTTCTGGCTTCATATGTTTCCCCTTCAACTTCCTGGAGCCCATACACAAAGACTGACCTCACCCTTTCATTCTCCCACTGCATATCCCTGTGCATCCCCTCATTCAATTTGATTTCCTCCATTGCAGCTTTCCTTTCTTCAGTTTCGCTAGGTAATGTACTTGGGCTCAGTGGTCTATCATTTTCCCTTCTCGGCTTTCCCTGGGCTCTGCTGTGGTCTGTTAGGGCCTCCACATATAGCTTAGCTCTTTCATTTACTACAGTCTCCACTGATTGAGCTTCTACATGCAGTTTTGCTCCTTCTTTCCCTACAGTCCCCTTATTTGTGACTGAGGTAGCAGTCTCTGTTGTCAATCCCAAAATGTTCTTTAGTTCTTTAGGCTGTTACAGATTTTTCAGTTCCTCTTCTAAACTCTGTATCCTGGCCTCTGCTGCTTTGACTTGCACCTCCCACTTCCTGCTTTCCATGTCTATCCTCTCTTCCATTCTCATGCTAAGTTCTTCTAGTTTCTTTTCCCATTCATGTTCCCTTTTTGTGAGCTCTGCTGCCCAATCTTCCTTTGCAGTTTCCTCCTCCTGTCCCTTGGTTTTTCTTGTTGCTCTCTGGCAACCCATTTTTGTTTTATCCTGATTGCCTCAGAGTGGGAAACCTATGTAATTCTGTATGTTAGGTTAGTATTGTGTATGTCAGAGTGTTGGGGGGGGAGGTAGTGGAGGAACTGTGGCTATGTGTGAGAGTAGTGGGGAGATGGAGTGCGAAAGAGGGAGAAGCAAGTGGGTGAGTGGGAGAGGGAGAGGGGGAAGGAGGAAGAGGTGGGGAGGGGGAATGCGAAAGAGGGAGGGGAGGGATCAGGTGAAGGAGTAAGATGTCGGTGGGGGAGGGGGGAGTGTATGTGTGAGTCTGGCAATGTGTGTGTAGCGTGTGTGTGTGTAGTGTGTGTGTGTGTATGTGTGTGTGTGTGTGTTGCGTGTGTGTGTGTGTGTCGTGTGTGTGTGTGTGTGTGTATGTGTGTGTGTGTGTGTGTGTGTGTGTGTGTGTGTGTGTGTGTGTGTGTGTGTGTGTGTGTGTGTGTGTGTGTGAGTGTGTGTGTGTGTGTGTCAGTGGTCCTTGACTGGCCGCAACTTCTTGTCACCTGACCCCCACTCTCCTGGGACTTGACCCCACCTACTTACAATGTTGCCCTTAAAAGCTGTGTGTGTATGTGTGTATACGTGTGTATTCGTTTGTATGAGGGAGGTATGAGCGGGAATACTGTTAATACATACCAGTAATTCTGGGTTGTAAAAAGTGGAAATTGCTACTAGGGTCTAAAGCTTCTATGAGTGTCTGCCCTTGTGTGTATGTGTGTGTGTGTGTGTGTGTGTGTGTGTGTGTGTGTGTGTGTGTGTGTGTGTGTGTGTGTGTGTGTGTATGTATGTGTGTGTGGGTGTGGATGTTCTGGAGTTTTGTGGTCGACATGGGTCGTGGGTCAGTATCTGATCTTTTTATATAGGTCTCCCAGGAATTGCTTAATGACGCTTTGATGAGGTCAGCCCTCCCATGGGAAATGACAGGGAAAGACGTGTGTGTGTGTGTGTGTGTGTGTGTGTGTGTGTGTGTGTGTGTGTGTGTGTGTGCGTGTGCGTGTGCGTGCGTGTGTGTGTGTGTGCGTGTGTGTGTACTCAGCTAATTGTGGTTGCTGGGGTCGATTCATAACTCCTAGCCCCACCTCATCACAGGTTATTACTAGGTCTCCTCTCCATGCTCCATGAGCTTATACCTCATCTTCAAATTGTGTATCGATCCCACCTCCACTACGTCACTTTCCAGACTGTTCCACTTCCTGACATTTCTAAGGCTAACGAAATACTTCCTAACATTCCTCTGACACATCTGAGTGTTCAACTTCCAATTGTTGGTGTGCCCCATCTCCGGAACGTCCTGTCTCTGTCCACCTTGTTAATTCCTAACAGTATTTTATATTATTATTTTATTATCACACTGGCCGATTCCTACCAAGGCAGGGTGGCCCGAAAAAGAAAACTTTCACCATCATTCACTCTATCACTGTCTTGCCAGAAGGGTGCTTTATACTACAGTTTTTAAACTGCAACATTAACACCCCTCCTTCAGGAGGGGTGTTAAAGTACTTCCCATCTGTACTTCCCATCTCCAGGACTCATAAGAACATAAGAACGAAGGAACACTGCAGCAGGCCTACTGGCCCATGCGAGGCAGGTCCAAGTCTCCTACCGGCTTAAGCCAATGCACCCAACCTAGTCAGGTCAGGTCACATTGACTTAAGGGAGGAACACGGCAACCGACCTTGTAGCACAAGCTATCAGGTCCAACTCACACCCACCCACATCCACTCATGTATTTATCCAACCTCTATAACTGTACTCTATAACCTCTATAACTGTACTTGGGAGTTTGTTCCACTCATCCACAACTCTATTACCAAACCAGTACTTTCCTATATCCTTCCTGAATCTGAATTTTTCCAACTTAAAACCATTGCTGCGAGTCCTGTCTAGGCTAGATATTTTCAGCACACTATTTACATCCCCTTTATTTATTCCTGTCTTCCATTTATACACCTCAGTCATATCCCCCCTAATTCTGATACATGGGATCAACTTTGTCATCCTCCTTTGTACATTTTCCAGAGCATTTATATCCATTCTGTAATACGGTGACCAAAACTGTGCAGCATAATCTAAATGAGGCCTAACCAAGGATGTATAGAGTTGAAGAACAACCTGAGGACTCCTATTATTTATGCTTCTTGATATGAAGCCAAGGATTCTATTAGCTTTATTGCGAACACATATGCACTGTTGTCTTGGTTTCAGATTGCTGCTAACCAGAACTCCTAAATCTTTTTCGCAATCCGTAATATTAAGATCTACATTATTTAGTTTATATGTGGCATGGTTATTGTCCTGTCCAACATTTAGAACTTTGCATTTGTCTATATTAAACTGCATCTGCCACTTCTCCGACCACTGCATCAGTCTATTCAAATCTTCCTGGAGTGCTCTAATGTCCTCGTCAGAATGAATTCGACGGCCTATTTTGGTGTCATCGGCAAACTTGCTGATGTCGCTCTTTATGCCCTCATCTATGTCGTTTATGCAGATTGTGAACAGCAGGGGGCCCAACACTGACCCCTGTGGAACACCGCTAGTGACGCTTCCCCACTCTGATTTCTCCCCATTTATGCAAACTCTCTGCTGCCTATTTGTCAACCATGCCTCTATCCAGGAAAAAATTTCTCCTCCTATTCCATGTGCCTTAATTTTCCTCAATAGTCTCTGATGTGGGACCCTGTCAAAAGCCTTACTGAAGTCCATATACACAATATCATATTCATTACCATGATCTACCTCCTCAAATACCTTAGTGAAAAAAGTTAATAAATTCGTAAGGCAGGAACGCCCCTTTGTAAAACCATGCTGAGATTCGTTGATTAATTTATGCTTTTCAAGGTGGCTACGAACTGCCTCGGCAATTATTGATTCCATTAATTTTCCCACTATGGAGGTTAGGCTTATTGGTCTATAGTTCGAAGCTAAGGACCTGTCACTTGCTTTGAAAATAGGTATCACATTTGCCATTTTCCACTTATCTGGCACCATGCCAGTTTGTAGTGATATGTTGAAAAGATTACCCAAAGGTTTGCTAAGCTCCTCTTTACATTCCTTTAGAACCCTTGCATACAGTTCATCAGGGCCTGGGGATTTGTTAGGTTTTTTATTTATCTATTTGTCTAAGGACCATGTCACTTGTGACCCTAATCTGGCACAGTTTATTATCGTCCTTTTCTTCATAATTTATCATTTCTGGAATATCGCTGGTATCCTCCTCTGTAAAAACTGAGAGGAAGTATGTGTTAAAAATTCTACACATTTCCTTATCACTGTCAGTGAGCCGACCCGAGGAACTTTTGAGTGGGCCTATCTTGTCCCTGATCTTACTTCTGTATACCTGAAAGAATCCTTTTGGGTTAGTCTTCGATTCTCTTGCAACTTTAACCTCATAATCTCTTTTTGCTTTTCTAATTCCATTTTTTATTTCTCTATTTAACTGAATATATCGATTTCTTAATTGCCCCTCTCCTCTTTTGATTTGCCTATATATGCCTCTCTTTTGACCAATCAGATATTTTAATCTATTGTTCATCCATTTAGGATCATTTTTGTTTGATCTGATTTCCCTATTTGGAACATTATTTGACTGAGCAGCTAGAACTATGCCCTGGAAAGCGTCATATCGGCAACCATCACCACCTACCTGACCCTTAGTCAGGTCATTCCAGTTCAGCCCACCTAAGTAATTTTTCAGTCCTATGAAATCAGCCAAGCGAAAGTCAGGGACGGAGACTTGATTGCCATTATTAGGGGAATTCCATGATATATTAAAACTGAGTGATTTGTGATCACTTTCCCCAAGCTCATCATTAACCTCAAGATTATTAATTAGTGTTTCCCTACTGGCAAGAACCAAGTCAAGGAGGTTATTTCCCCTAGTTGGCTCTGTCACAAACTGTTTTAAAAAACAATCCTGGATCGTATCAAGAAAGTCACCTGACTCTAAATTTCCTGTCAAATTGCCCCAGTCAATCTGTCTATAGTTGAAATCTCCCATTAGCACAACATTTTCGTATGTACATGCCTTACGAATTTCGTCCCATAGAAGTTTACTGCACTGCCTATCAAGATTTGGGGCCCTGTAAATCACACCCAAAATTAGTTTTTCTCGGCCCTCGAGAAGCTGTAACCAAACAGATTCAGTGGCTGACGCTTCTAATTTTATATCTTGTCTAACACAACAATTTAAATTGTCTCTGACATACATCGCTACTCCACCACCCTTCCTGTTGACCCTGTCAGTGTGGAATAATTTATAGCCTTGTATGTGACATTCAGAGGGCATCTCTCTATCTTTCAGATTGAGCCAGGTCTCTGTTATAGCAATAACACTCAAGTCCGGCCTGCCGGTTTCTCTGAATCCCTTCATAAATGTTACTTTGCTCACACTCCAACAGCACGTCAAGTATTAAAAACTATTTGTCTCAATTCACTCCTATCAAACATGCTCACGCATGCCCGCTGGAAGTCCAAGCCCCTCACACTCAAAACCTCCTTTACCCCCTCCCTCCAATCTCCCCTAGGCCGACCCCTATCCCGCCTTCCTTCTGCTACAGACTGATAAAACTCTTGAAGTCATTCTGTTTCGCTCCATTCTCTCTACATGTCCGAACCACCTCAACAACCCTTCCTCAGCCCTCTGGACAACAGTTTTGGCAACCCCGCACCTTCTCCTAACTTCCAAACTACGAATTCTCTGCATTATATTCACACCACACATTGCCCTCAGACATGACATCTCCACTGCTTCCAGCCTTCTCCTCGCTGCAACATTCATCACCCATGCTTCACACCCGTATAAGAGCGTTGGTAAAACTATACTCTCATACATTCTCCTCTTTGCCTCCAAGGACAAAGTTCTTTGTCTCCACAGACTCCTAAGTGCACCGCTCATCCTTTTCCCCTCATCAATTCTATGATTCATCTCATCTTTCATAGATCCATCCGCTGACACGTTCACTCCCAAATATCTGAACACATTCACCTCCTCCATACTCTCTCCCTCCAATCTGATATCCAATCTTTCATCACCTAATCTTTTTGTTATCCTCATAACCTTACTCGTTCGTGTATTCACTTTTAATTTTCTTCTTTTACATACCCTACCAAATTCATCCACCAACCTCTGCAACTTCTCTTCAGAATCTTCCAAGAGCACAGTGTCATCAGCAAAGAGCAACTGTGACAACTCCCACTTTATGTGGGATTCTTTAACTTTTAACTCCACGCCTCTTGCCAAGACCCTCGCATTTACTTCTCTTACAATCCCATCTATAAATATATTAAACAAAACAACCACGATGACATCACACATCCTTGTCTAAGGCCTACTTTTACTGGGAAATAATCTCCCTCTTTCCTACATACTCCAACTTGAGCCTCACTATCCTCGTAAAAACTCTTCACTGCTTTCAGTAACCTACCTCTTATACCATACATCTGCAACATCTGCCACATTGCCCACCTATCCACCCTGTCATACGCCTTTTCCAAATCCATAAATGCCACAAAAACCTCTTTAGCCTTATCTAAATACTTGTTACTTATATGTTTCACTGTAAACACCTGGTCCACACACCCCCTACCTTTCCTAAAGCCTCATTGTTCACCTGCTATCCTATTCTCCGTCTTACTCTTAATTCTTTCAATAATAACTCTACCATACACTTTACCAGGTATACTCAGACTTATCCCCCTTATAATTTTTGCACTCTCTTTTGTCCCCTTTGCCTTTATACAAAGGAACTATGCATGCGCTCTGCCAATCCCTAGGTACCTTACCCTCTTGCATACATTTATTAAATAATAGCACCAACCACTCCAAAACTATACCCCCACCTGCTTTTAACATTTCTATCTTTATCCCATCAATCCCAGCTGCTTTACCCCCTTTCATTTTACCTACTGCCTCACGAACTTCCCCCACACTCACAACTGGCTCTTCCTCACTCCTACAAGACGTTATTCCTCCTTACTCTATACACGAAATCACAGCTTCCCTATCTTCATCAACATTTAACAATTCCTCAAAATATTCCCTCCATCTTCCCAATACCTCTAACTCTCCATTTAATAACTCTCCTCTCCTATTTTTAACTGACAAATCCATTTGCTCTCTAGGCTTCCTTAACTTGTTAATCTCACTCCAAAACTTTTTCTTATTTTCAACAAAATTTGTTGATAACATCTGACCCACTCTCTCATTTGCTCTCTTTTTACATTGCTTCACCACTCTCTTATCCTCTCTCTTTTTCTCCATATACTCTTCCCTCATTGCATCACTTCTACTTTGTAAAAACTTCTCATATGCTAACTTTTTCTTCCTTACTGCTCTCTTTACATCATCATTCCACCAATCGCTCCTCTTCCCTCCCACACCAACTTTCCTGTAACCACAAACTTCTGCTGAACACTCCAACACTACATTTTTAAACCTACCCCATACCTCGTCGACCCCATTGCCTATGCTCACATTAGCCCATCTATCCTCCAATAGCTGTTTATATTTTACCCTAACTGCCTCCTCTTTTAGTTTATAAACCTTCACCTCTCTCTTCCCTGATGCTTCTGTTCTCCTTGTATCCCATCTACCTTTTACTCTCAGTGTAGCTACAACTAAAAAGTTATCTGATGTATCTGTGGCCCCTCTATAAACATGTACATCCTGAAGTCTACTCAACAGTCTTCTATCTTCTAATACATAATCTAACAAACTACTGTCATTTCGTCCTACATCATATCTTGTATACTTATCCTCTTTTTCTTTTTCTTAAAATACTTATTTATCCTCTTTTTCTTAAAATATCATTTCCCCTATCCCTTCTGTCCTCCAGTGTCGTCAGGTCGATTTCACTTTCCCTTTCTTCACAAGACATTCCCCTTAGCTCTGGGATTAGTCTTGTTGCAAATCTTTGTACGTTCTCTAATTTCTTGATGTGACTGACCAGGTGTGGGTTCCAAACTGGTACTGCACACTCCAATATGGGCCTGACATACACAGTGTACAGATTCTTGAACGATTCCTTACTGAGGTGTTGGAACACCATTCTTAGGTTTGCCAAGCGCCCATATGCTGCAACAGGAGACGTCCTTGGTATTATACTCACTCCAAGAGTGAGTTTTGCAGTCTTTGGCTCTCTAGCCTTTTCTCCGTGTGTGGTCTTTTTTGCCCTTCCCTGATCTTCATGGCATTGCGTTTGGTAGGGTTAAATTCCAAGAGCCAGTTGCTGGACCAGGCTTGAAGCCTGTCAAGGCCCCGTTGTACTCCTGTCTGATCATCATCCAATTTAATTCCTCATTATTTTCACATCAACTCCCAACAGGGACACTTCTGAGTCTATAGCTTCCGGCATGTCATTCACATATAACAGAAACAGGACTATTCCTAGGACAGTTTTCTCTTGAGCCCCACTCATTGCAGGTGCCCACTCTAACGTACCATGACCTGTTGTTCCTACCTGTCAGGTATTCTTGGATCTATTGCAGTGCCTTTCCTGTTATGCATGCCTGATTCTCGAACATTTGCACTTGTCTCCTGTGTGGAACTGTATCGAAAGCCTTCTTATAGTTCAAGAAAATGCAGTCTACCTACCCCTCTGTCTCTTGTCATACTTCTGCTCCCTTGTCATAAAACTCCAGTAGGTGTGTAACCCCAGATTTCCTTTCCCTGAAACCGTGCTGGTTGTCGTGTGCAAGTTTGTTCCTTTCTAGGTGATCCACTACTCTCCTCTTGATAATCTTCATGACTCTGCATACTATAGATGCCGGTGACACTGCTCTGTAGTTTAATGATTCATATCTGTCACCTTTAGTAAAAACTGTAACTACATTTGCAGTCTTCACACCTCGGGTATTTGCCTAGTTTTAGTGGATGTGTTGAACATCATTGTTAGTGGCACACACAGCATTTCTGCTCCCTCTTGAAGGACCCGTGGAGAGATGTCCGGGTCCACCACCTTTGAGGTATCTAGCTCACTTCACAGCGTCTTCACCTCCTCCTCGGTTGTGTGTATTTCATCCAGCACTTATTGATGTATTATTTGTTGGTGTAACCCACTATCCCGACTTTCCGAAATCCTTCCTGTCTACATTGTAAATACTTCTTTAAATCTCATGTTGAGCTCCTTACATACTTCTCGGTCGTTTAATGTGAACTTCCCTCCTTCTGATTAACAGGACCTTGAATACTGTTTACCTCCTGATGTGGTTGTACAAGAGCTTCGGGTCAGACTTGGTTTTAGTGTTGCCTCTTTAGCTGTGCATATTCATTTCTACCTCTTCTAGTAATCTCTTTATTTTCCTCAGTCTTTTGTCTTCTGTAATTTTTCTATTTTCTAGTGTACTTGGGTTTTGTCTCTCTACACCTTTGTGTGAACCAGTGGCTCATTCTGGCCTTCCCATTATTTGTGTTGCCCCTGGGAATGAACCTCTCCTCTGCCTTCTTGTTGTCAGGTAGTCCATTATTATGTTTACTGATTTTCCCAACAATTCTCTTTCCCACTGAACCTCTTGCAAAAAATTCCTCTTGCTTGTGTAGTCACCCCTTTCGTCGACTGGCTTCTCTCATCCTACTCCTGTTTCTCTCTCCACTTGTAACTCTACTGTGTATTAGAAGCTCAGAGCCACATGATCACTAACTCCGAGGAGCCTTTCGTATGTGATAATCTTGACGTCTGACCTGCTCAAGATGAATACGAGGTCCAATATTTCTGGTTCATCCTCTCCTCTGATAGGTGCTAGGGTTATGAACATTCCCGAGCTTTAGAACTTTGCATTTATCTACATTGAACTGCATCTGCCACTTTTCTGAAAAGGAACTGAGCTTGTCTAAATCCTCATGAAGCTCCGTGACATCTACGTCTGAATCGATTATCCTACCTATCTTCGTGTCACAAGCGAATTTGCTAGTATCACTAGTAATTCTCTCGTCAAAGTAATTGATATATATTATAAACAATAATTAACCTAAAACTGATCCCTGTGGAATGCCACTTGTTACAGATCCTCACTCAGATTTAACCCCATTTATGCACCCTCTCTGCTTCCTATTGGTGAGCCATGACAGTACTTTTTCCTCAATGCCGTAAGCTACCACTTTCTTTAACAGTCTGTGTTTCAAAACCATATTGCTAGTGATTGTTATATTATATAATTTATCTTCTTCAGGCCCACTTTGAAAATTAATTACTGGGATATTGTTAGTGTCTTCCTATGTGAAAACCGAGAGAAAATCAATGTTAAAAGTAGAGCACATTTCATTCTCCTTGTCAGTAAGATGCCTAGAGTTATTTTTTAAGGGGACGTATCCTTTCTCCAACTTTTGTTCTATAAACCTGGACAAAACCTTTAGGGTTTTCGAATCCCTAGGAACCTTAATTTCGTAGTCCCATTTAGCTTTTCTTATCCCCTTTTTAACTTCCCTCTTAATGTCAATATATTGATTCATGTGCTGACTCTCACCTCTTTTAATGCGCTTATATATTTTTTTCTGCTCTAAAAGATATCTGTGCCTATTATTCATGCATTTAGGATCATTTCTATTCGACCTAATTTCTTTACATGGAATAAATGTACTTTCTCATGTATAGTGTTTAGCAAGCTTTCATACTGATAGCTGTCTTCCTTACCCTAGTCCACATATGAAAGTTATTCTCTAAGCCCATTGTAATCTGCTAAGTGAAAATCTGGGACCGTTACTGAGTTATCCCTACTCTCATACTTCCATTCATTGCTAAAGGTAATTGATTAGTGGTCACTTGCGCCAAGTTCTTCTGAAATTTCTAAATTTTTAACAAGGATTTCCTTGTTCGCCAGAACCAAGTCAAGGAGGTTATTTCCCCTTGTAGGTTCTGTAACAAACTGCTTTATAAATCAATCTTAAACTCCCTCTAAGAAGTCGTTAGACTGAATATTACCCTGACAAAGCTATTGCAGGCCGTATTGGCAACATATACAATGACACTATTGTGTCCCATTTTAGAGAAATCATCAAGAGGAGCCAGAAACAGAGCTCTCTAGACAAATTTTTGGTGTGACAGGGGTCCAGTGACTCTCAAGCTGGCCTAGTGGCATTAAAAAACAAAGAAGGGAGGTAACCCCAGTAAAGGACTTGTTATCTAAAGTCTTTATGGAAGGGGATTCCCCTTCCAAACAATTGTAAACTCCTCCATCCTCTGCGCTCCTCCCATCTCATCACTCATCAATAAATCCTCAATAGAGGTAAGTGTCATTTCAGTATTGTTTATTCTTCATGTCTCAATGTTTTCTGTGTAGGGAAATGTTTATTTCATGTAAAAAATATTTTGTTTAATACTTTTGGGTGTCTGGTACGAATTAATTGGATTTCCATTGTTTCTCGTGAGGGGAATTAATTCGGATAGCGAGGGAATCGGTTGCGGACAAGCTCTCTGGAACGGATTAATGTCGTTAACATGACTCACGAAATCGTAATGACACGGTTGCAAACAAACCATACCACGGACGGGGTTAGAACCCGCGATCAGAGTGTCTCAAAACTCCAGACTGTCGCGTTAGCCACTGGACCAGCTAGCCACAATAAGATTCATCCAACTAGGTATATTTCTACACCATAGGAAGGTTAGCATAGGCACCACTGTGACTACTAATGTTGACGGCTTTGAGGGGACTTGAGCTAGAGTTCGTCACGGCCACGCTAGCTGGAGATTCGTCTGTAAAAACTTGCATTTGTGGTCACAGTGGTGCCTATGCTAACCTTCCTATGGTGTAGAAATATACCTAGTTGGATGAATCTTATTGTGGCTAACGCGACGGTCTGGAGTTTTGAGACTCACTGATCGCGGGTTCTATCCCCGTCCGTGGTATGGTTTTAATATCGTTACCTGAGGTCCAGTGTATACCAGGTAAAGTGTACAGTAGGATTATTATTGAAAGAATTAGAGGTAAGACAGAGAGTAGGATTGCAGATGAGCAAACAGGCTTTAGAGTGGGTAAGGGATGTGCAGATCAAGTGTTTACATTGAAACATATATGTGAACAGTATTTAGATAACGGTAGGGAAGTTTTCATTGCATTTATGGATTTAGAAAAGGCATATGATAGAGTGGATAGGGGAGCAATGTGGCAGATGTTGCTGTGAAAAGTTTTTATGAAGACAGTGAGGCTCAGGTTAGGGTGTGCAGAAGAGAGGGAGACTACTTCCCGGTAAAAGTAGGTCTTAGACAGGGATGTGTAGTGTCACCATGGTTGTTTAATATATTTATAGATGGAGTTGTAAAAGAAGTAAATGCTAGAGTGTTGGGGAGAGGAGTGAGATTAAATTATGGGGAATCAAGTACAAAATGGGAGTTGACACAGTGAAGGGACTTGAGCTAGAGTTCGTCACGGCCACGCTAGCTGGAGATTCGTCTGTAAAAACTTGCATTTGTGGTCACAGAGGTGTCTGTGCTAACCTTCCTATGGTGTAGAAATATACCTAGTTGGATGAATCTTATTGTGGCTAGCTGGTCTAGTGGCTAACGCGACGGGCTGGAGTTTTGAGACTCTATGACCGCGGGTTCAATCCCGGCCGGGGGTATGATTTGTTTGCAATCGTGTCATTACGATTTCTTGAGTCATGTTGACACAGTTATTTTTTGCTGATGATACTGTGCTTAAGAGAGATTATAAAGAAAAGTTGCAAAGGTTAGTAGATAAGTTTGGGAGGGTGTGTAGAGGTTGAAAGTGAACATAGAAAAGAGTAAGGTGATGAGGGTATCAAATGATTTAGATATAGAAAAATTGGATATGACACTGGAGAGAGGTAGTATCGAAGAAGTGAATGTTTTCAGATATTTGGGAGTTAACTTGTCAGTGGATGGGTTTATGAAGGATGAAGTTAACCATAGAATTGATGAAGGAAAAAAGGTAAGTGGAGCGTTGAGGTATCTGTGGAGACAAAAAATGTTATTTATGGAGGCAAATAAGGGAATGCATGAAATTATAGTAGTACCAGCACTCTTATATGGGCGTAAAGCTTGAGTTGTAAATGCTGCAGCGAGGAGGTGGCTGGAGGTAGTGGAGATGTCCTGTCTAAGGGCAATGTGTGGTGTAAATATTTTGCAGAGAATTCAGAGTGTGGAAATTAGGAGGAGGTGTGGAGTTACTAAAAGTATTAGTCAAGAGGGCTGAAGAGGGGTTGTTGAGGTGGTTTGATCATTTAGAGAGAATATATCAAAGTAGAATGACATGGAGAGCGTATAAATCTGTAGGGAAAGGAAGGCGGGGTAGGGATCGTCCTCGTAAAGATTGGAGGGAGGGGGTAAAGGAGGTTTTGTGGGCGAGTGGCTTGGACTTCCAGCAAGTGTGTGTGAGCATGTTAGGAGTAAATGGAGACAAATGGTTTTTGGGACTTGACGAGCTGTAGGAGTGTGAGCAAGGTAATATTTAGTGAAAGGATTCAGGGAAACTGGTTATTATAGATTTAGCCGGACTTGAGTCCTGGAAATGAGAGGTACAGTGCCTGTACTTTAAAGGAGGGGTCTGGAATATTGACAGTTTGCAGGGACTTCTAAACTGTCGTGTATGAGCGCCTCTGCAAAAACAGTGATTATGCATGAGTGAGGCGAAAGTGTTGAATGATGATGAAAGTATTTTCTTTTTGGGGATTTTCTTTCTTTTTGGATCACCCTGCCTCGGTGAGAGACGGACGACTTGTTCAAAAAAAAAAAAAAAAATGCAGGGTATGTATAGTTACAGTATCTTGCATGTCAAAAGTGATTGTTAAAAATTGTAGTTCTGAAATGGATAATATGGAATGTCTTTTAATGTTATTAATTGAAGACTGCAGCTGGTAAAGAATTCCATTAAGTCAGATGACGATTTAAGCTAAAGCAGGAAGTCTCAATGTTAACTCTTTCAGTGTCGAAAAATATTTAAAACAATATTTTTTCTTACCAAAATGTAAACAATATTTTTCTGAGTGTTTTAACCCCTAAACTGTCCACATGTAGATCTACGTTCACGTGCGGCAGGCTCCAAACGTAGATCAACGTTTTATTTTTCATTCCTTCATATTTGGTGTGATAGGTCTGATTCACTTAGACATGAAAGAATGGGTCTGTACACTCAGTGTACGCACTATGAAAAAAATCTTGGACCACTTAGTACCTTGTGGGAGCACCAGTTCAACTGAGCGCCAGCAAGAGCAAATAGCGTGGCAAACACCAGTGATTCACTGATGTCATGTCATATTAACACTCACATTTTAAGATGAAAGTAAAAATAGGTTAGATAAATGCATGATTGGGTGTGGGTGGGTGTGAGTTGGACCTGACTAGCTTGCGCTACTAGGTCAGATGCCATGCTTTCTTCAGTGGATGTGACCTGACTAGGTGGGTCATTGGTCTAAGCCGGGGGGGTGACATGAACCTGCCTTGTATGGGCCAGTAGGCCTGCTGCATGTTCCTTCTTTCTTATGTTCTTAATTCCCAGTTAAGGAATTCCAATCAATTACTACGTTATCGTGCCTTGTGGCCTTAACAATTTCCTCCATCAGTAGTCTTCCTTCGTCGCTATTCAAGTTTGGGGGACGGTATATCACCCCTAAAATAAATTTCTCGTGCCCTTCTGAAACTTCTACCCAAACAGGCTCCGTATGTGTTTCAGACTTTATACCGGTTTTTATGCAACAATTTAAAGAATCTCAGACATACAGTGGCACCCCACCCTCCTTTCCGATACTTCTATCTACTTGGAACAATTTAAAACCCTGAATGTGACATTCAACAGGCATATCATGATTTTTCATTTTAAACCACGTCTCATTAATGGCAAAAACATTACTGTTACTCGCACTTGCAACTAAACTCAATTCGTTCATCTTATTTCTCGCACTACGACTATTAGTAAAATATATATTTAGAAAACCTCTCTTCACTTTTCTTTTTCTACTCATTTCAGTTTCCCCACTATCCCTGTTACTGTCCTTGTCACCTGGTGCCACTGGTTTTCCAATATTCACCAATAACTCTACCTCATTCTGCCTATAACTGGTTTTCCTAAAACTCAAACTATCGCTACATTGAGAATTCATTGATTCTCCACAAAAACTCATACCACTAACGATTTCTAGTTTAAAGACCTAACAGCTCCCTCCACTGTGTTGGCCAGGACCCCACACCCCAAACCTACAAAAGTGGACTCCATCCCTAGCATATATGTTATTTCTGCCATAGAAGAGGTCCCAGTTGTCTATGAATATTACTGCATTTACCTTACAGTGTTTGTCCAGCCAGCAATTGACACCAGTTGCCCTGGACAACCATTCATTTCCAACTCCTCCCCTTGGCAAAATGCTACATATCACAGGGTTCCTACGCTTCTTCCTAATTATCTCTATTGCTGTCCTGTATCTGCTAATCAGGTCTTCTCTTCTACATCTGCCAACATTGTTGCCTCCTGCACTGAGGCAAATAATAAGATTTCTCCAATTACCTCTCATGATGTCGCCTAGATGGCTAATAATATTCTCCATCATAGCTCCAGGAAAACACCCTCTGCTTCCTCTTCCCATCTCTTACAAAAAGCCTTATCCATTAGCTTAACCTGACTGTCCCCAACTACAACAATGTTCCTACCTTCAGTGGCGGAATTTCTCATGACGTTCTCGATGCTCTTCGTTGGGACGGCCTTCATTGGAATAGTCTTTATTGGGGTTTCAGGGGATATCGACTCACTCTCACCCTCATAATAACTTTGCCCTACCCATGTGAACACTTCTGGGCACCGCAACTAGTGTGTCCACCATTGCTCTGTTGCTATCTTCATATTCTTCTCTTTGCATCCTGCTCTTCTAGGGTAGGTTGAACATTATTGTAATTGCCACCTTAGGGCCCCTAGACTGAACTGTTCCTACTATATAGTTCTTTTCGCCCATTTTGTCCATTCCTTCCATTTCCTCACATCCCCAATGATTTTTAATGATCAGTACAGCTCCTCCTCCCTCTCTGCTCCCTCATTTTTCCTCAGGATCTAATATCCAGGTGGAAAGATTGCATTCATTACCATCTCCATGAGTTTCCTTTTTGTGAGTGTTATGATGTCAGAGTTTTTCATGCCACTCTTCACATTTATTTCATACGCATTTGTGTTGCAAACCTTCGACTTCATTTTTAATACTGTGGTTTAGGGGGTATGCTGGGGTTGGGGAAGCAGGAGACCTGGTGAAGTACTGTAGGGGAGGGGGTTGCTGTGAAGGTGGAGTTTGTGGTTGGGGGTGGTGGGGGAAGCTGTGGGTATGGCATGTGGGTTTTAGGTTAATTTGCTTGGTTGCAGTGGAGGTAGCAGGGTTGAAGGCCTTTTGTTGGGAGTACTGCAGAAGGTTGTATTGCTCTTCCTCCTGAGTCTGCGTTCTCCTGCCCATCTCCATCATTGCCTCTCTTTCCTCCTTGCGTCTTTGTACCCTCTTTCAGTTTCCGTGTTTCTTCTCATGTTCTGTAGCAGTCAAGGTACACCCATTGGTACGTCAATGTGTCCCTTAGTCGTGCTTTCTCTAGCAGGAACCTGTTTTATGCCATTTCTGACTAGAAAATTATGTTGACTGGTCAATTTCTTCCCCTTACAAACCCCCCTATTCTCAGAAAATTTGACAGCTGGATGATGACGTCCTTTCTTACTGCTCTCATGATGCTTTCAATCACATTTTTCTCCTCCTGTTGCTTTTGTAAGTTTTTCCTTCGACTTCCTGGATCTGCTGAACAAAGACTGACCTCTCCCTTTTATCCTCCCACTGCATTTTCCTTTGCATCACCTGATCCAGTTTAATGCCTCTATCGCAGCTGTGTGTGTGTGTGTGTGTGTGTGTGTGTGTGTGTGTGTGTGTGTGGGTGTGTGTGTGTGTGTGTGTATGTTTGTGTGCATATGTTTGTGTGCATGTTTGTGTGCATATATTCTGGAGTTTTGGGGACTGTAAAATCCTAATGGTATTTCTTTGGAAAGTTAATGAAAAGTGTGGGGTGTTCTATGAATATTTTAAAGAAAGCGTGGGATATTCTTTGAATATTTTATTCAAAATATGGGGTGTTATATGAATATTTTAATGAAAATATGGGGTATGTTTAGGGAAATTTTATGAAAAATATAGGGTTGTATGGGTATTGCTATGAATATGTTAATCAAAATAGGGAGCACTCTATGAATATTTAAAAAAATGAGTGTGTATATGTTTGTATGTGTGTGTAAATATAGATGAGAATAAGTGTGTTTGAGGTAGTGTGTGATTAGTGACTTCTTGTTGAGGTCAGGTCCCTCGCAGGAATTGACAGGTAAAATCGTGTGTGCCCTCTCTCTACAACATAGAGGCAACTTTCTCTCTCATGGCTTATTAAGGGGTAGAGTCGTCATTTAATTGGAAAATGTTTTGCTGTCCGAAGCCAGTAAACACGAATCAAATATAAAAAAAAAGTAAACACGAATCAAGGGGAGACTTAAGTTTTTCAGAAAATTCTCAGCAGCGTTGTGGTTAGGTTTGTCTCACATTTATGTTAATTACCCGATTTTCGAGTAAATCGATTATTTGATTTACTCGAAAAATTTAACGTATCTTGGGTATGATTCATTATACTATTGTTTGCTTGGGTGCCGTATGCAGAATGTTACATAGGCCATTCCAAAATTTTGATTCAGTGTGATCCGCGGTTACAGGCTTCCCTAATAGGCTTCAAAATTTTAACACTCGTGAATCTTATTTAGAAGAACATTTGCACATTTAATGGATAATGTATTGTTCTTACATGATTTTCCCTTGATGCATTGATCTTCAATTTGTGTGGATCGTTTTTTAAATGCTTCCCATTTCGCAGGTCCTTTATTACCCCTACCAGTTTAGCACTTTCCTGTGATTAAACAATAACAGTTATGACAGGCATCAATCTTCAGTGGCTGATGCACCTATGTACAAAATGGATTGAAAGTTTCATGGGTTAACGCTCTATAGGCAGAAATTTTGTTGGATTATATGCAATAACTGGAAAATGCATCGTCTGGTCAGCTTCAAACTTCAGTACTGATGTGGCTTCCTCTATGAAAATCATCTCATGATTTCATGTTGTTTACGTTATCATATGCCAATTATATTTATCCTATTGGTTTCTGTCGAAATTTTCGTATTTGAAGAATATCTCATTTGGCCAGATATAAGTCAGTGTTTGACATGATTAGGTTATCCCAGGTTAAATAAAACTTATATTCATTTAAATTTGTGCCTATAACATCTGTGTTCTCTCACGACTTGTATCCCACTCAACTGTTTCCAGCTGCTAAACATGTATTGTAACTGACGTTATACGAATCTCTGGCCTCATGTCTACTTTTGGCTAAGGAAATGATCACATTCTATCAAAGCTGACGTACATATCACTTCAAAATCACCTCTCTATTTCTTCTGCGGCCTGTGTTATAATCGTGTAAAGGAGTATGTTATGAAAGCAAAAGTTTCGACATTAAATATACCTAAGTTATG
The DNA here is from genome assembly GCF_038502225.1 of Cherax quadricarinatus. Taxonomy (NCBI): domain Eukaryota; kingdom Metazoa; phylum Arthropoda; class Malacostraca; order Decapoda; family Parastacidae; genus Cherax; species Cherax quadricarinatus. The sequence goes on from NC_091310.1 coordinate 13,503,265, forward strand.
CACATGGGTTCTTCCTCTCCCTCCCTCCCTTTCTCTCTCTCTCTCTCTCTCTCTCTCTCTCTCTCTCTCTCTCTCTCTCTCTCTCTCTCTCTCTCTCTCTCTCTCTCTTTATTTACACAAGGTTTTTACAGGATTAGGTTACGGGTTCCTTCCTTTATTTTCATTTGGTCTGTAGTTGGTCATTTCCGCTCTGCTAACAGAGATGGTCCCATCCTGCCGATTTAGAGATGGAATAATTTCATCAGGGGTCCTTGATCAAGAACCTCCAGGTTTTGGAGCACTCCCTACTTGATGCCAATTTAAATTTTGCGTCAGCCTCCCTTCAAGAGATGGCCCACTTTTGGACTTCTTCCATTTGCTGATAGGCTTGCCTGTGCAGGTTCCTGTTATAGATAATGGGATGCCTTTTATAACTTAGCAGTAGCTGCCTCTCGATATCGAAAGCTGAACCAAGGCTGATTTGAAGGCTTCATCATATACTGAAAGTAAGGGACGTATTTGTGTGGAAGATAAAGGATATGTTCAGTGAAGGCTGTGGGTAATTAAGGCAGTGTGTGTGAGGTCACGGCTGATTAAGTTTAGTGGTCCTTTGTTTCAGTCATGACTTCAGTCTGAAACCTGCCCCTCCACTTCAGGGTAACTTCAATCAGTGGGACACTGATCCTTATTCCTCACAGTAGGCAGTGTGATTGTGACAGGCAGCCGCTATGGTATACACATGTGTACACCTGAATGCATTAACCAATACTAACGTGGTAGTGTTGGGGGCGAGGATTACCTGAGAATACTTGTATGAGTCACGCAATTGTCTGCTCCAGCTGCTAGTGAGTCCCTTGCCTGTGGTGATCGTATGGTGTACGAATGTATTCACCGCGTATAGGGGCAGTTACCATGCTTACTGCTGAAATGTGACCAACTGCCGTTGGCTCAGCCTACCCTGTGGGCACTCAAACTGGCGGGCATGAGGTGCCTAAGGTGGTATTGTTTTTGGGAAGCGTAACTGCTGCCTTAAGCTAAACAACTGTTTCTAACTTAGCTTAAATATGTGTAGTAGTAATGTAGCAACTGTACTGAATAATTACCCAAGGAGTCACGAGGATAATTCTTAGAATTAAGTATATACAGAACTGACACCTGTCTCTAGGCGTCCTCTCTCCCCTCTTATGCCCCCATTCCCCCAAATGGGGAGTGATTGTAGCTGATTCTGGAAAATACAGATATTTTCCACAATGGTATTCACTTTGTTATCAATGTGACCTTCGAGAGGAGCATTTCAATCGGAGGCGGCGAGCTCCGAGCAAATGGCCGATGAGCAGATTCTCCATTCCCACAGATAGGTTGTATGTGTTGATTCTTAACCTAGTTCTATTGGTGTGTCTAGTGTCGTAAACAAAATCTTGTAGTCAGATGATCCAACATAGCAACATGCTTTAAGACAAATTACTCATTTCTGGGTCAAAAGATGTGAGTGAGGAGGTTCAAGTTTTTCATGTCAAACACTATAAGAAGTTCAAATAACCCTCTGTATAAGATGTTGGTTGAGGTCACCAACACTTACAGTATGTTCATATATATTGAAGTAGAAGGGAGTCTACACTTTCCATCAGAATATTAATTGGGTCTGCTTGCTGCCATTCAAATCTGCGTATTGCACATGTTAATGTAGAGGTACTTGGGTTTATAAATAGCTTGAAGAACATTTCCAGATAATTAACGATGGCATCAATGAGCTGGGCATGAACACTTTTAGAACAGCATTCGGCAACACCTCCTCCTTGACCTTGCTTTGTACGATCTTACCAGTACATTGGTAATGAAGCCTTTTACGCCTTCAAACAGAATACTCATGTTTGTGTTGAGCTTGAGTAGACAGGTGTGTAAGATGCTTGCCAACCACCTGCTTAGGCGCTATGAGAGTAGTTGTGTGGGTGACGTGTTCCCCATTTCTAAGATCCTGCTGGTTTGTTCCGAAAGTAAGTCTCTAAATAACCGCTGATCCTTTCTGTCAATTTTTTTTTGTTACGACGAAGATCTTTTTGATATCCCCTTCCGTGAGAGTAATTGCACTTGATATCTCGCAGGTATTTGTCAATGTTGTGTCCCTTCGGGTGACAGCAGGAGCACTACCTAGGTGCCTGGGACGGTGGTCTCATATTTTCTACACCTCTTGTGTTCCACTGCTAATTCAGCAACTGATTTCTCTGTATGCTCTGTTACTGGTGAGGCAAATGATTATGTACCTGCTGGGCATTTTCCTGAGGCTTTGTTGACGTGAAGTAAGACGGGGCTGTGTGTGGCTACCACTTTTTCCTCCACGTTTACTTCCACGCCTTCGTCTGTGCTGCTCGTGCTTTGACCTCGCACTTGTTCAGGTACTGTGTTGCTCAACTGAATGTTCCATCAAACTGGAGAAAAACCTGACCCGGGGTCGGGAGATGTAGCACTTCTGCCAGGTGTACCGGTAGGTACAACTCTTTCTCTCTCTACACAGACAATAATAATAATAATAATAATAATAATAATTAATAATTAATAATAAACTTTCATATTGCTATAGTCATGGAAAGCTCTAAACCAGTAAGGGTCGTTTAGAGCCACACGACAGAAGAGAGGTTAATTGAACTTAAAGAGTGCCGGCTACAGGAGAGTTATTAAGGCTACATTTAATCTATTCACTTCCAGCTTAAAATACTTTAATCTTTTAAACTGGAATTAAATACTCTCTCAGTATATTTATAGTCGTCTCGCTGTACGTGATCTAGTGCCGACAATGGGAAAGACATGGAAGAAAGGGTTAGGGACGAGAGAGAGAGTCGGAGATGGTAGTGACGACGGTGAGATTCCAAGAGCAATATTCCGTAGAGTGGATCAGAATACTTTGTTCCCATCACGTTCGTACCCGTTAACCGTCACTGGGGCAACAAAACTATTTCACCGTTACACACGTGGAATTTTCTGTTCTGAGAATTTCTACATTTGTTCCTCCCCTTCACCCCACTCTATCTGTTGCCAGACGTGTACACGTCTTCCAAAATTGCTCCCAACATTCATATCACTCGGGGTACTACTGGCTCAAAATATCTTTATTTCCAGACATTCGTCCTTCGTCCCCCCCCCCCTCTTCCTCTTTCGTCTCTTCACCTCCACTCTTTCCTAGTTTCATTTTCAGTTCATCCCTATTTCATTTTTTCATTTGAATTTCTTTTAATCGTATCTCTAGTTCATGTTTTCATGTCCTTTATTCACAATTTTTTTCCTCGTTAGTTCAATTTCTTTTTGTTTCTACTTCATCATTACCTCATATCTTTTAGTTAATCCCCAATTCATTTCCACTTCTTCATGTCCATTGCATGTCAACTTCATCTGCAGCTCATCTGCAATTCATCTCCACTTCACTTTGCCCCTTTAAAAACTAGAGCAATTATGTTTACATGTCTTAATTAAGTTTCCTTACTAACATTGTTTCTCTCGAACTGTATACAACAATTTCCTCCGAGCCCAGTTTTTGTTGACTGCGACAAGAACAATGTTGAATACTTGCTTTCTCAGCACCTAGAAAATGTTGAACACTCCTTTACTCAATGTTGAACATTCCTCTCCTTAGACAATGTTGAACACTTCAATCTTTAGACAATATTAAATAATCCTTTCCTTAGAACTAAGACGATGTTAAATACTTATTCCTCAGTACACAATCATAATGTTGTGACCTCAGTTCCTCAGCACCCAAAACTGTTTAACACGGAACGACTCAGACGACAGTGAACACGATGGCGAAATGTTTCATCTTCATCTTCTTGTCGGAGCAGCAGCCCCACGGTTTCTCGGGACAGAGGATATCTAGCATTTTATTGTACCACATAGAAGTGGACTGGGTCTTAAAACCGGCCCGGGCATCCGTCACCTATTAGGTCTGCTCTCTAACTGCTGAGAGCAAGAGGGGTGTTTACACTGCTCAGCTAAGGCGTGTTCCATTATCATTTCAAACTCTGTGCAGTGGTTGAGACTTCAGTTTTCCGTGACATTATTTCATTCTTTTTTTACCCAACCCAATGGCCCACTGGACATTACCCGAAGGCCCATATGGCCAGTCCGCCTCTGGTTCCACAACCTATTTGCATGTTCGTATGAGTGAGAAGGGTTGAATTTGAGAATCACTTGCATAGAATGAGTCAACTGACCTGTTATTTGGCCTGGCCTGCTGTGTTGCTTCCTCCTACTGCTGCACCTCACCTCTCTTCCAGTATACTGTGGGATCATCACCAACTGCATTTCTCTACTTCAAGGTGAGTAGGGCTGCATTACCCTTATAGGTTTAGCTAAGGCGTCAACAATTTCTATCAAGACAGAGGAACTAGACACATCATGATTACGTCTAATCTTCTATCAAGGTTGTTGGATTGAATATCTCAGTCTCTTCTTCATTTGCTATCAGTACATTAGTCACCTCTTCAATCGACTGCAGAAAATAATGCACATGTGTCTCATTCATCTTCTTGTCGGTAAATAATAACATTACAATGCTATATGTCAAAGTCAGAGCTTGATCGAAACGATTATATTATTAGCAGTCCAAATCATATCCATAATAACATACCCATAATATCACACAGAGTAAAGTTTTACTAAAAGGAAAATCTCTCAGGTTTTTAGGTAGAAATTCTGGTTACTGGTTGGTTCTTCATGCTATCTTACCCTCCCTCTCAGAAGTAAGGTAACGTAGAGACGGGCGAGTCACGAGAAGGGGATCAGCAATAAGAATGTTGTACTTAGATGCCATCATCTATAAGAAAGGCCAGTGGACTCTTAATAAATTTACTGGTCAACATAGTACAAGAATTCGTGCACAGACTACACGAATCTTCGTTCCATATACAAAACTTCACTTTCAACATCTCACTTCAAAATCTCACTTTCAGCAACGAAACCTACACTTAAGCCTACAGGGAGGAAATATCGCATTAATAAATTTTTGGCTGAAAGTTTATTTTATCATAAAAGACAATCCCGGACAGGACAGTAAATTTGGTCTCGCTATTAGCGGACGCGGGATGAAGCAGCGCTCTGTGGTGCCATCACCAAGAACATAAGAAAGAAGGAACATTGCAGCAGGCCTACTAGCCCATGCGAGGGAGGTCCAAGCCACCTACCGGCTTAAGCCACTGACCTAACCTAGTCAGATCCAGGTCATATCCACTTAAAGAAGGAGAACGGCATCAGACCTATAAGCATAAGCCAGTCAGGTCCAACTCACATCCACCCACTGGCAGTACAGTGGGCCGTACAAAGGGCTGATCACGTGTTGCAAGTTGCTCCATAAACGTAATTTTCCACGGTCATGTTATCAAAGCGAATGATAGATCTACTCAGGCTTGTAACTACATTCCCGTAACATTCAGTTTTATTATATACCTCTCTCCTTATATTATTCTTATATTATCCTTATATTATTCTTATATTATTCACATATTTTTTAGTATCTATATCCTACTTCTACAATGTACATGTTGTTAAAGATGTTATGCGAGATGACGCAGAATCAGTGACAGTTATAGTCATACTCATTGTCACAAGTTAACTTTAGTTCGATTACTACGGTAAACAATTAATTTTGTAGTGTAGACGCCCAGTTGTTAATTCATATACTTAATTTAACATAATTCCTGTCGTCCTTTTCAAGGGAAGTGACAAGGTAGCATCAAGAGCAGGTGCAGCCCCCTCAGTAGGTTCCTGCGTAGATCCATCAGTGTATATAACTTGCGTTAATTATTGCTAACAGTAAAGCGATAAATTACTTCTTCCTAGTGATTTAAGGAAGGCATGACTAGTGATCAGCTTCTTGGAAGGGGCCTTCAGGTATATGATATTAAATGGACACATCTTCTATGACTAGGTGAAATGGAGTATTATGGCTTCACCAGGTGATATTTTTCAGAGATGTGATGTATCATGCTTCTAAACATTTAATTAATGCGTTTCTGTTGTTCCCTCAAAATCGATCAAGAAAAGTAGCAAAAGTGAGGCTCCGTTGATGCTTCGCTTATGGGCTCAACTTCCCTAAAGAGTTGACAGATGGATGATGGATATATCTTCCGTGTTTCGTGTTAGGTTTCCCTGATCCAAACTTACTTTGATTAGTAATCAGTTTGAGACAGAAATAAATTATCACCAATTTCTCCTGTGCTTTTTGACGTAAACCTCAGCTTTTCCAAATTTAAAGTATCAATAATTGATCGTTTATCTATGACTGATTGTGAAAAAAAATATTATAAAAACTGTTGATAAAACTTTTTTGCCACTCCGAATAAGCTCTTTAATCACTACAATTGCCCTTCCAAATTAGGAGGAGGAGGAGGAGGTAAGAACGCCAAGGAACAGTGGAAACCTTGATTAAATTTTTCCAAGTCTGATAGGTAACGTCTGGGAAAGCACGTAATTATTTTATCGAAGTTATCCATTATTTTGTTGCTTATTGTTTTAAACGCATTCCCGGATCCAGATGCCCGAGATGAACAGGGCTGTTGCATGATTTGCCAAAACAAGTCCGAACAAAAGTTGAGGTGCCCTACTCTTATCAAAAACAAGGATAGTTTTCAAACTTATGCTTCATATGTCGATGCCCTCCAGATCTGCTGTTGGCAGCATGTTTCACTAGAACTTCAACACATTTTGACTGTTGGCAAACTTTTAGAAAAGTATAGTACATGTCTCCGAAATTGACATTGGTGGTTCCACAGACTAGTGAAAGTAACTACATCTCAAGCATCCATATCTGAACCTCGATTAAACCTGTAATAAGGCGTTAACCTAGTCCTTCTGCCTCTTCTGTAAATAAGTTGCTGGAACCTTTTGACTTCACCAGTTTCAAAACGTTGCACTCGATGAAAAAATCTCAATCATTTTCAAAATATTTATCTTGAACGTGCATCGAAAAGTACATCGAAAAAGCAACTTTCTACTCTGTGTGGAATACCTACAAACATGAGGACATATATATTTTTTACTACTGATTCCTTGAATTGTAAGTTCCATATTCCATATTCACAGACACCGTCTTGTTGAAACATCCTTTATACATAAGTTTCGTAATAAGAATCTTAGTTCTGGCTTTGTCTCTGTCGATGCCTGCCTTTCTCATTAATTCGTCAAATGCTCCAAACATCAGAACACTCGTGACTTGACCTGATCGTTTCTTCTCCTCCTCTCCCTACCTTTTCTGCACTCCTATTCTTTTCTCTTTCTTTCTTCTGCCTAGGTATGTTCTGTTGTTCAGTTTTTTAATCCCTGTGTTTTTGGTCCCACCTTTGTGGGCCATTAACTCTACTGCATTTCTCCTTCTTGTCTATAGACTTAGTTCACTTCTACGTCTACTACTACTACTACTACTACTACTACTACTACTACTACTACTACTACTACTACTACTACTACTACTACATTACTTCTACTGCTACCTTTACCACTACTACTATTGCTATTGCCTCATTTTTCTCCCCTTTCTGTCTATTACTACTTCCACTATCAGCGTTACCTCTATCACTACTTCTTCGTTTTATCCTTTCTTCCTCTCTCTCTGTCCCGTCCCTCACCCTCCTTTCGTATGTATACTAGCTCCCACACCTTCATGTGTTAGTGTGACTTGTAAATGGCCCAAGTCGGACCGAAACGTCGTCATAAGCTCTCTCCTATGTGCCTGCTATTCGTATATTCCATATTTAAAACATGGAGGAGTTATCGAAGCAAACATTTGAGGCATATATTGAGATCTTTATCGTGAGAAGATCTCCAAGACGATTTTTATTCATTATAATTAATTAGCGTCATGAACAGCTAACCATAATTCTGAAATAAATTAATGGTGTGATTGGTTTCACACATGATTCTCAATCACTCATCATTTAATTACTTTAAGGACCTCTTCTCAGTCAACTTATCGTGGTCTTCAAAGACCACAGCTAAAAAACTTCCGAAGGTCATGCTGATTGCTTCCATCGCTACCACGGCCAAAAGCACCAAGAAAACTTTTATCGTAGAAGTACGAAAGCTGATGGATATCATCCGAGGCCGAGGAAATTAATTCTTTGAAGGTCGACGAAGACCTTATCAACTTGGACGGAAGAGTCAGTGAGACGAATGATGTTGCAGTTATCCAGAAGAGAAGGAAGGACCACTATGACTTATTAGTAAATGTCGTTAATATCAAGAGAACGACTTAGCTTGATGCCCCAGTGAATCAGAATTCTCTCCAGATCTTCAAAGTTTCAAAGCAATGGAAGATCTGCAGCTGAAAGTGTCACTGCTTAAACATATCTTTCTTCAGTGGGATGCATATCGCATTACAACAGAGGAAGCGAGACCTAGTATCTGCGACATCAACATACGTACTGACCAGGCTGCTCTAGCGACCAACAAAAATATTTTGGTCAGGAGATCGAGTCTTCCGAGTGCATTTATTTATTTTTTATGAATTAGACACTTGTGCAACATTTGGGTATCTGTATTGTGGGGAAAACGTTTCGCTGCCAGTGGCTTCTTAAGCCAAAAATAAGTTGGAAAACAATGGTATGGGAGTGTGTAGATAGGCTCATGAGAATGTGTACAAATATCAGTGTGTATGTGGCATTATGTGTATATGATTTTTACTTCACATTGTTACCTAGTGTATATCCTCTGTATTCTTGTAGTGTTTATAAATTCTTTATTAAGCTCGTGGAAAGCAAAACGTTGCTACAATAAAATGTTACAATAGTTGCACATGTTTATTTATCTAATATATTGTCGGTAATTATTCCAGTCTTATTACATGATTCCCTTGCATGAAGGAAAACAAAAACCTTAAGGGTCATTCACCTCTCTCATCTTTGAATTTCAGTATATCATGTGAAAACCGAGGAAAATGGCCCTAAAATGACTACATGTAAAATGGCTTACAAGTCTAGATGAATTTTAACCCTTAACTAACAGTTTTTGTTGGGGCTCATACCTCTTGCAAGGGGGGCTCCTTGCAGTGGTGAAGAGACTCTTAGTTTGAGAAATTGGACCCGTCGGTCTTCTTCTTCCACTCGAACCTAAGTACCCCCCACTTCTCCCTTGCCCTGTCCTATCCCTCCCCATCCCTCCTTACCCATTCTTCCTCTCCCCATCCATCCCCTTTCCCTATACTAGGGTCAGCCTTTAGCTAAGGTTCTTCCCTCAGGCATTCTAGTTCCTAGGTTGGGCGAATGGTACCAGAGTCCATCCCATTCCGTTGAGGTCATTGGTGGTAATGTAGTTTGCCATGGAATCTGAATCGTCTGGAGATTCTGATCCCTCTCCGGTCTACCAGGGGGAGGCTTCAGGTGTCAGAAGGCTGCGTCTCGGATTTAAGGAGGTATTGTTTCACATTTCCTGTATCCCTCTCGTCGCAAATCATGGCTTACTTACAGTGGAATATTCGAGGCCACAGAGGTAACAGGGGTGAGCTTCAGGTATTGTTCTCTGTTTTTCTGTCTTTGTTTATAAGAACCTTCATTAGACTCCCGTGTTATCCATCCCATCTCAGGCTATGCATTATTATATTCATTGGATCCTTTTTCCGATGGAACCTTTAATGAAACCCCACTTCTTATATGCACCGGTATACCATACCATCAGATCTTTGTTCATAGTACATTGCATCACACTGCAGCACGCATCTACTTGCATTAGTGATATACCGTCTGTTCTTTGTATCTCCTTCTCGGACATTATCTATACCAGATGTTGCATTTCTGGTTTCTACATTATCGCCACCACTTCTGTAATTGGATGATTTCAATGCTCACTATTTATTCTGGAGAGTTTCACTGTGACTCTCGTGGCATTCAGTTAGAGGTTCTTCTTATTTCTCTCCCCCTCAATGTTTTAAATACGGGTACTCTCACCCATTTCGATCTTCGTATTCAATCTCTTTTGCATCGATCTCTCAGTTTGCTCTTCATCAACTGCACTAGACTTTACCTGGTCCGTACTCCCAGACTTACATGACAGTGATCATATTCCAGTCCTCCTTACTTCCCATTTGTATTCTTCACCTCCTCGAAGCCCATTTTACTAAACGAACTAAAACCTTTACTCGAGTCTAATTGCTTTTGATGAGGACCCTTTCTTCGCCCTCTATTGGTGAGCGCCTGCGCAGCACGTCCACACGGCCCGGAAGCGATGAGGACAAATGAAAGAGACATAGTAGAGGACAACGAGTGACTAGCTCCCTTAAGGTTTACTATACAAATAGTAGGAGTCTAAGAAATAAGATAGATGAGATAAGAAATAAGATAGCTGTTACACATATTCTCGTCCTCAGTTTCAACCGCGGCAGGTATTCTCAGAAATGCGTGCCTTGGTGCTATCCTGCTTGTGCTCGTGCGGTACATTTAAAACGCGGAGATCATTACAATATGATCGCAGAACGACTCCTTGATTTTAAGAAGACGAGAGGGGATGCCCGCCGTGTCATTCATGAAGCTAAAAACACTTGTTGGTGGGATTATGTTTCTACCATCACCTCGGCTTCCTCTGAGTACAGTCTGGAAAAAAGCACGGAAACTGTGCGGTAAATACTCTTCAGACTCGATTCCCATTCTTCGGATTGCCGGTGTCACTATAGCAAACCCTCTTAAATTTGCCACCAAAATTGGTAATCATCATGTCCGTATCTCTATGGGACTCCATCTGCACCCCTCGTTTCTTTCCTCTAAGTCTGTAAGAGCTCTTAGATTTTCTTCTAGTAGGGACGAGTCTTATGTGTCTTTTACACTCCTGGAATCAGAGTCAACACTTTCCACATGCCGATCATCGGTAGCTGGGACTGACGGCATTGATATCCGCATGTTCCAGCATTTACATCCGTCAGCCCTTACTATCCTCTTACGTCTATTTAAAATTATTTGGTCGCAAGGAGTTCTTCCCCATCTGCGGAAATCTGCCGTTGTCTTAACTTTTCGTAAACCAGGTACTTCCGGGCATGATGCCTCCCACTATCGTCCCATTGCTCTTACCAGTGCAGTTTACAACGTGATGGAACGTTTCACAATTAGACGTTTGTTGTGGTATTAGAGTCCACTAGTCAATATGGCTTTCGTAAGGGCTACTAATGACCCCTTTCTCCGTTTACATACGTATTTTCGTAAAGCTTTTTTCCCAATAAGCACTCAATTATCGCCATCTTTTTTGATCTTGAGAAGGTATATGAAAACTTGCACTTATAACATCTTGGCCCAACTTCACTCTTTAGGCCTCAGGGGCAATCTGCCATTTTTCCGTAAGAAATTCTTATCTGAGAGACAATTCTGAGTTCAGGTTAATAATATGCTTACCTCGAACTTTGTCCAAGCAGAAGGTGTTCCCCAGGGATGTGTCACACTTTTTCTTCTTGCTATAAATGATCTGGCAACTGTTCTTCCATCTAATATTTGGTCATCACTCAATGTTGATGACCTTGTTATAGCTTGTGCAGGCACTGACTGTCGCCTCATTGCAGTTTCTCTCCAGAATGTTGTCAACTGTGTTTCCGGTTGGGCCACTACTCTAGTACTAAAACACATCAAATTACTTTCACTCGACATTCTATTAACCTTGATACTCCATTGTATCCCTGATCGTGATATTGTCAGATATCTCCGTCTTCTGTTTGAACGTCGGTTTTTCTGGGAACCTCACATTACCTCATTGAAGAAAACTTTTCATAGCCGGCTGAACCTCCTTAAAATCTTCGCTTATCTTTCATGTGGGGCTGATCGTCGAACTCTCCTTCGGCTACATTCAGCCATAATTTTATCGAAACTAGATTACGGCGACCAGATATATTCGGTGGCCTCTCCTGCAACTCTTTCTAACCATGATCCCATCCATCACCACTGATTACGTTTATGCCTAGGTGTTTTTCGTTCTTCACCTGTTGAGAGTCTATATGCAGAAGCGAATATTCCATCCTAGAACGATCGCCGTGATGCTCATTGCCTTTGCTGTTTTGTTCGCTCACATGATCTTCGCAGTCCTTCCATATATAGGATAGTAACGCTCGTTAGTAGAGGTTCATTGTTGTTTCGTAGCCCCTGTTTACTCCGTCCCTTTTCTCTTCGACTACATTCGATCTTGTCTTGTTTTCAGTTCCCCCCGTTTATATGACCATGAAGCATCTAATTTTTCCCTTCCCTCTTGAGAGGTTCCGGCAGTTCATGTATGATTTTCTCCACTGACAAGCGCGAAAGCCCACATACCTACCGTAGCTTCTTGCTCTCTTTTCTTAATCACTTAAGGTCTCATTCTCATGCCATCGCAATGTAGACTGATGGTTCTAAATCTTCTGACGGTGTTGGGTTTGCAGCAGTGTTTATGGACAGTGTAGTGCAAGGGCATTCATTAGACTAGGCTAGCATTTTCACAGCTCAATTGCATGCAATTATCGTAGCAATTATCCGTATTGCATCAATGCCTGTGTCGCTAAATGTGGTAGTCTCAGACTCCCTTAGTGCATTGCAGGCTATAATAAATTTGATTCTCCTCACCTTCTGGGTCGTCGAATACAACTTTGGTTATGCTGCATCTCTAGCAAAACAAACATATTGTTTTCTTTTGGGTCCCTGGTCATGTTGAAATACAAGTCAATGAAAAAGCAGACACTGTTGAGGTCAATAGTACATGACCTCCTAGTTTTATGTAGAGGTGCTCCATTCACAGACTAATTTGATGTAATTTCTAACCACCTTCACAACAGTTGGCAACAACGTTGGTCTGATAAACATAACAAATTACATTCTATCAAACCAAGTTTAGGTTTCTGGCCATCTTCTTGTCATCGATGCCGAGGTTGGAAGACTATGTTCTCCTGTCTTCACATCGGGCACACTCGTCTTACTAACGGGAATCTCATGGAGAGGCAACCAGTTCCACTCTGAGAATTGTCAGATTCCAGTTTCGGTTAGCCATATTCTGTTGGACTGTCCAGCCTATCAACGAACACGCAGAATTTACCTCGGGCGTTGTCCCCGCTCCGTCACCCTTACTTTATCTTACCTCCATGCTGACGGACCCACCTCTGGCTCAGACTCCCTCGATGACTTCTTCACACCAACTGACTTACTACACAAACTTTGATGATGCTTCCTCTAGCAGTCCTCACAGACCTAACACTCTGTTATCCACTTCACCCTTGCTACTCTATAATCATGCACTATCCTCTGTCCTGCTGCATTGTATAACCCTTGTAAGTTTAGCTCTTCTTTTTGTTTATAATAATAATGGAGCATAAACATATATTTCTGATTTGAATAGCAATTTGCCCAAATTAATGGTCAATGAATATTATATATATATTTTTTAAGACGTCAGCCGTTTTCCACCGAGGCAAGGTAGCCCAAAAATAAAGGAAAACCCCAACACTTTCACCATCACTCATACATAATCACTATCTTTGCAGAGGCGTTCAGATATAACAGTCTAGATGTCCCTCCAAATTGTCAATATCTCGAACCCCTCCTTTAAAATGCAGGCATTGTACTTCCCACTTCCAGGACTCAAGTCCGGCTAACCGGTTTCCCTGAATCCCTTCACGAAATATTACTCTGCTCACATTCCAACAGCTCGTCAGGTCCCACAAACCATTCGCCTACATTCACTCCTATCTAACATATTCATGCACGCTTGCTGGAAGTCCAAGCCCCTCGGTCACAAAACATCCTATACCCCTTCCCTCCATCCTTCCTTCCTTTCCCTACAGATTTATATGCTCTCCAAGACATTCTACTTTGTTCCATTCTATCCAAATGACCAAGCCACCTTAACATCCCATCTTCAGCACTCTAAAACTTTTAGTGACTCCACACTTCCTCCTAATTTTCACATTACAAATTCTCTGTATAACATTTATACCACACATTTCCCTTAAGCACGACATCTCCACTGCCTCCAGCCTCCTCCTCGTTTCACACCAATGCTTCACACCCATATAAAAGTGTTGGTACCACTAAACTCTCGTATATTCCCTCCGTTCCCTCCATGGATAACGTTTTCTGTAGATGAATGGTTCAGAGAACCGACAGGTTGATAAATTAGACACATGTGCAACGCTTGGGAATCTTTATTGAGGAAACGTTTCGCCACACAGTGGCTTCATCAGTCCATACAAAGGAAAGCGCTGAAGAACAGGAGGAGTTTGAGGTAATCGGCCCCTCAGATTGATGAACTGACCACATCGACTCAAGGGTAAGGGACTGATTACCTCAAACTCCTCCTGTTCTTCAACGCTCTTCTTTGTATGGACTGATGAAGCCACTGTGTGGCGAAACGTTTCCTCAATAGAGGTTCCCAAGTGTTGCACATGTGTCTAATTTATCAACTTGTCGGTTCTCTGAACCATTCATCTACATTCCTGTCTGACACAGCAACATCTTGGGATCTTAATACAGGGAATTCTTCACTTGCCTAACCCTTGGGCATGACCTACTTTCACATTAGACAAATGTGACACCACCTACGACTGCTGCACCTCTCCTGCCTACTGTATATAGGTCTACTCCTTCGCACATATGCTGTATTCTTTTTAAGATTGATGGAGTAATCACATCGACTCAAGGCTGAGGGACTGATTACCTCAAACTACTCCTGTTCTTCAACGCTCTCCTTTGTATGGACTGATGAAGCCACTGTGCGGCGAAACGTTTCCTCAACAAAGATTCCCAAGTGTTGCACATGAGTCTAATATATCAACGCTTTCTGTCTCCACAGATAACTCAATGCACCACTCGCCTTTTTTCCTTCATTAATTCTATGGTTAATCTCATCTTCCATAAACCCATCTGCTGACAAGTCAACTCTCAAATAATTGAGCACATTCACTTCCTCCGCACTCCCTCCCTCCAATGTGATATCCATTTTTTCTTTATCTAAATCGTTTGATACCCTCATTACCTTTCTCGTATCTATGTTCACTTTCATCTCTCTACCTTTACACACCCTCCTAAACTCGTCCACTAATCTTTGCAACTTTTCTCTAAAATCTCCCATAAGCACAATATCATCAGAAAAAAGTAACTGTGTCAACTCCCATTTTGTATTTGATTCCCCATAATTTAATCCCATCCCTCTTCGCAACACCCTAGCATATACTTCTTTTACAACCCCATCTATAAATATATTAAACAACCATGGTGACATTACACATCCCTGTCTATGACCTACTTTTACTGGGAAGTAATCTCCCTCTCTTCTACATACCATAACCTGTCTTTCATTAATGTATGCATGGAAGGTTAGTGCTCGTTTAACTTCTTTTTTTGCGGAGAATTTTACTTGAAATCTTGAACTGCCCATTTGAGCAGTGACTTTTCTGTGATTTACCAGAGGGCCTGTGCCGGAGTGTGTGTGTGTGTGTGTGTGTGCGTGTGCGTGTGCGTGTGCGTGTGCGTGTGCGTGTGCGTGTGCGTGCGTGTGTGTGTGTGTGTGTGTGTGTGTGTGTGTGTGTGTGTGTGTGTGTGTGCGTTAGCGTGTGTGTGTGTGTGTGCGTGCGTGTGTGTGTGTACTCGCCTAATTGTGGTTGCTGGGGTCGGTTCATAGCTCCTGGCCCTGCCTCTTTCCTGGTCGCAACTAGGTCCACTCTCTCTCCTTGTTCTTAAAGCTATGTATGGTACCTGCCTCCACTACCTCACTTTCCAGACTATTCAACTTCCTGACAACTCTATGGCTAAAGAAATACTTCCTAACATCCCTGTGACTCATCTGAGTCTTCAACTTATAATTGTGACCCTTTGTTGTCGTGTTTCATCTCTGGAACATCCTCTGTTTGTTCACCGTGTCGATTCCTGTCAGTATTGTATACGTTTATTGTATATGTTTACCTGTCCCTCCTGTTCTCCAGTGTCGTCAGATCGAGTTCTCTCCTCGTAGGACATTTTCCTTAGCTCCGGGACTAGTCTTGCTTAAAACCTTTACACTTTCTCTAGTTTCCTGGCGTGTTTGGCTACGTGAGGGTTCCAAACTGGAGCTGCATACTCCAATATGGGTCTGAGGTATACGGTGTACAGAATCTGAAAGGACTCCTTACTGAGATGTCGGAATGCTATTCTTAGGTTCATTACTCGCCATTATGATGAAGCACTTATTTGGTTGATGTGCTCCTCAGGAGTTATGCTCAGTATTATACACACTCCACGATCCATTTCCTTGAGTGAGGTTTGTAGTCTCTGGCCCCCTAGACTGCACTCTGTCTGTGGTCTTCTCTGCCTTTCCCCGATCTTCATGACTTTGCACTTGGTGGGGTTGAACACCAGGAGCCAAGTGCTGAACAAGGCCATGTTTCTTACCCAACCACCGTTTCTTCCTTTGCAGATGACACCCGAATCTGCACGACAGTGTCTTCCATTGCAGACACTGCAAGGCTCCAGGTGGACATCAACCAAATCTTTCAATGGGCTGCAGAAGACAATATGAAGTTCAACGATGAGAAATTTCAATTACTCCAATATGGTAGACACGAGGAAATCAAAACTTCATCAGAGTACAAAACAAATTCCGGCCACAAAATAAAGCAAAAAACAAACGTCGAAGACCTGGGAGTGATCATGTCGGAGGATCTAACCTTCAAGGGCCATAACATTATATCAATTGCAACTGCTAGAAAAATGACAGGATGGATAATGAGAACCTTCAGAACTAGGGATGCCAAGCCCATGATGAATCTCTTCAGGTCGCTTGTTCTATCTAGGCTGGAATATTGCTGCACACTAACAACACCTTTCAAGGCAGGTGAAATTGCTGACCTAGAAAATGTACAGAGAACCTTCACAGTGCGCGTAACGTGTCAGCATAGTTGCTGATCCTCCCTTATATGTGTTATATAGATTAGCTGAGTATCATAGTACCATCCATTTGTTTATATAGAAGATCCCTTAGGCCTGTGACTGTATGACGTCACGGGGTACAGCTTGAGTCAGGGTGAGACGCATTGCCTCGCTCTCAGCAGGCGTTTAGACATCCATCCAGGCAGTGACACAGCAGGCTGGGCTCATCCCTTCCTTACCACAGTCTGACAATATATAGTGTTACCATCCAACAAGGTGTTTACCTGCAACCCTCGTATCTCCTACCGAACCCCACACGACAAATTGGTGGCAGCAGTGGGATTGTAATCCTGACGATTACAGCGATTTCTGGAGATAAATTTCTACTGAGCCGGCCGCCATCTTGTGACTAGGCCTGCCGAGCAGGGTAACGTTCGACCTACCTCAAGCCAGCTACCCCGACCAAGCTTCTACCAGCCTCTACAATATTCACTGGTCAGTCTTTGTATTAGTGTTTATCTGCGTATTTGCATCACTCCCGAGGGGTTGACCCGAGTTTGCAAAATAAGCCAGCAACCAGTCTGTGGTGAGGGAGTCAGTCCAGCCTAGCCTACTCTATCCAGCTTTGCCTGCCTGAGAACCCAGCTTTCCACCCCTGCTGTGCTCATCGTTAGAAGTTATCAAGCTATTCTGTGTGAAGGGTTAAGATAAGCCAGCCAGCAACTAACCAAGGTGTCTTAATTCAGTACTCAAGCACGCCACGTGGGTACAGTCTTCATCGCTTGTGCTCCAAGCTCCAAGCCATTCTGAGTGCTTTTTCATCCCTGTGGTGTTGTGGTATTTTGTGGGTTTGTTTTTAAGCCAGTCGGCTTAGAAATATCTTCGCACCAGTGAGGGTGTCCCCAGTGAGGCTTACGTTTCATCCCATAGGCCCACTCACCATGCGGTCTCGCCCCTGCCCGGCCCCAGCCGCCTCAGTCAGCCACTCACCCACTCACCCAACCACTACCACTGTAGTCTTACTACGGGTACTAGTACCATATTTTAAGGACCACATAGGGGTTCAAGAGCTAGGGTGTGTCTTTTGTCATCGGTGCCACCGTTAAAAGCCTCCTGTGTGAGTTCATCGTCGATTTAAGCGCAGTTCTACGATCACGTGTGCAGAGGACAGTAGCCAGCCGCAAGACGACATAAACATCCTCCACCACCATCCACCACCATCTACCTAATTCTTCACCAAGTCGCTACAGTGACAATATTTTTCATAGAGACATTTGCGAGTGTTGAGACATTTCTTTTGTGTTTCCAGTGATTTCTTAGTGACAGTGAGTGACTCTCGATTAGATTCAGTGTTTATTATATACTGTTTGCAATATTTTTTTATTTTCTTGATTCAGTGTTAATTTTCGTGCATAATTTCAGATCTGTTGTGTTGTGCTTTTTTTTATACACTTGTTGTGTGTGCAACATATAAGCAGTATAGAACTTGTGTTTCCACTTCAGAATCACCTTGTGTTCATAGTATTCCAGTGAAGTAATTCAGTAATTTATTACCTTGTTTTCTACATCACAACTCAGTGTTGTCTGTTACATTTTTATCCCAGCATTTGTGTAGTCTTGCCAGTTTATTTAATTTTTTTATGTGTGTTGAACATTTTTGTGTTAATTCCTTTCATTCAGCCAGTGTCTAATTTGTCTTATCTCCACAGACAATAGTGTCATTATTTTGTGCAAGCAAGAAATTATTTTCCAAATTTTTCACACACCAAGTTTCATAGCAAGAAAATTCTAGTATTGTGTTTATGTTGATGTGTTGTGTTCTGCATCACTGTAAGTGTTCAAACCTTTTGTTCTGTGTTTTGCATCTACTATTATTTTTCATGTTTCATTGAACAAATTCACTTTAAGTGCAATTTTTAAGTTCTTTTAAAGTAAATTATTCTTTTGCTTGTTCAGTAAGTGTTGCTTAAGCTGCAGTTAAGTGTTAAAGTGTTCCATCAGTTCATTCCTTGCTATATTTTTTTTTAATCTTGTAAACTGTATTTTCTTGTGTGTGTAATATTTTTTTTATTATTGCACATTGACTCATTTTGCAATAATTCTTGTGCAAGCATTGTGTTATTATTAAAATTTTTATTTCAGAAATTTTATGTAGTGTTGTGCAGTACTATTGATTAGCAATTGCTATTTGCAGTATTGCTACAGTTTATTTCAGTGCAGTTTCTTATGCTCTGTTCTGTGCATAATATTTTATTCTTTGTGTGCCATTTTATTTTCTTTTAGTGAATTGTTTTCCCAGTTTGTTTTAATTGTGCAAAAGATTTATTGAGTTCATTTTAGCATTTTTTTGCATTTTTTTGCTTGATTCATCATTTTATTGTTGAATTACCCTATTGCATTGAACTGTGCTATTAATCCAATTTAAAGTAAAATTTGAGTAAATTAGAATTGAGTAAATTACAAGTTCTCTTGATTTTCAAAGTATTGTTTATTCAGTTGAGTATTTTCTTGTGTAAGTTTCCTTGCTTTCTGTGTGTCCTGTCAATTTTTAGTTACTTATGCAGAATAGTTAAGCATTTCTTCCCATTTAAGTTCACTGTGTTGCGTGTTCCTCAGTTACATTTTCTTTTGTTTCTCTAAATTCTTGTTTTACATTTTGCAAACCTGTCTCAAGTCTTCTCAAGCGATGCCTCAGCACATGCTGCTAGTACAACCACTGATGCATAAGTTCACAATTCGAGTAATCCTTTATCAAATAATAGACACACTCAGACTTCTAGCCTGCGTAATTTCAGCCATGATCCTTATGACGCTATGCCATTGTTCATTGGTAACCCAGACAACCTAGAAGGTTGGTTTACCACTGTTCGAGCCAGAGCTAATGCTTCAGTTGATGGTCTTCCATCTGAGAGTTGTTTAATCAGTATCGGAAAGGAGAGTCTAGCCCGTTCTCCAGCCGCCCCACATGTGTTCAACTTAATTCGTATGAAGGACTTTCAAGACCTAACCAGGTGGCAAGATTATGAACAGTTAATTCGTAACTATCTTGAACCGGTGCGAGAAACCGATCCTTTTGTCATTCTCAAAGAATTAGTGTGCACTGCTCCGAGACCAGAGGAGTCATTAGATGAGTTTGCCCTTCGCCTAAACCTAATGTCCTCATTCGTTAGAGCGGGTCAAACTTCCAAGTACCTTAAAGATACTGATAAACCAGCCCTTGAAGGGTTTGCTAAATTAGCAGCATTCGGAGTTATCAAACAACTAATGCCACCGACATCTATGCATGTGTACAATTCAAGTCCTCTAGATGCTACTATGGGACCGCTCGCAGCTCTCATCCATGTACGAAATTTGTGTCCCGAGGGAACCTTCCCTTATCGAAAGTCTACGCCAACCACTTTGTCTACTCCTGTACTTCCTCTAGTTTGTGCTACTACCAAAACTCCCAATCTAAATCAATCATGATCATTATCCAAAGCTAGTGTTAAGAGCCATCATTCCCGTAGCACCCGTAGTATGTACAGTACCCACAGTCAAAGAACTTGCTGCAATTGTGGTTTCCGTGGCCATATTGCAATTAATTGTCCTGATAGTCATCCTAAGAGGCGTCGTACTGATGATGAGTACCAGTCAGATCTTCCCTACTGTACTTATCATAGAATACATGGACATGACACATCTGAGTGCAATGCTCTCTACAACCTGCAGTACTCTAGATCTTTCCGTGGCCGTTCCAACCGCAGAGCCAGGAGAGGAAACAGACGTCGTGGTTCTCAAACTAACCAGAACCAGGCTCATTTTTCCAATTCGGGGGAATCCGAGCGCCCCAGTCTACTCGTCCAGTCGTGACAGTAGGTGATAATGAGTACACCATCCCAGTTCAAAATTCCTATGAAGCCTTAGCCAGCCTTGAGAATGACAACCTCCTTGTTGATGCTGCTTCACACGTCTCTGACGTAGAGGAATTTGGGGATGAAGTTAAAAATGCCTTCTCCGATGATAACCCACCCTTCTGTTTGCATATAACTCCAAACGAAACGATAGGTCCTTTGGTACAAGCTTCTATCCATAATGCACCTGTTCATGTGTTCATGGACTCTGGTGCACAAGTTAATATCATCAGGTCTAGCTTGTTTAAAGAGAAGCAGTTACGACGTGTCCTCCTCGTTGAACCAACTATTGTAGCCTCCCTTAGTGGAGTAGCTGGTTCCCTTCTGCAAGTCCGAGGTCAGACTTTGCTCACCTTTACTATCCAAGGTAGAGACTTTACTGCTGCTTTTCTTGTTGTCGACCAGATTACTTTCCCTGGTGACCTTCTACTGGGATTTGCTTCCATGCGAGACTTACGCATTTTTGCTCGACCCTTACCGATGGCATGCCCAAATTGACGACTTGATCGTTCCATTTTGGGGTTACCAGCTTGGATCAGAAATCTGCCATACTGCCGCAGAGTATGATGTACGGATTAAGTCCTTACAAGCCAATGCATTCTCCAGTAGCGTACACAAGCAGTCAGGCACTGGTAACTCTGTCACTCCCATCTGTGTTCCACCTACACCTTCAGACATGCAAGATAGTGCATTGCCTCAAGTGTCCGAGGACACTCAGACTGCCTTGAGTGCACAGCCTATCCCTGCAATGACTGCTAGTTCAAGTAGTAGTTTCTCCACAGGGGATGCCTTGTTGGAAAACGATTACTTGAAACTAGTAATGCCGTCTACAGCAAGACGTCTCTGTTGCGGCTAGTACTCTCACTAGAGTGTCTGTTTGTAAAGTAAAAGGACACAAGTGCAACTAATGTGACATTTATTGTGGCAACGTTTCGCTCTCCAGGAGCTTTATCAAGCCATTACAAACAATACATGGACACAGAGGGTATATAAAGGCTCAGAGTGAGGTGAATACTAGTGAGGTACCATTCCGATGTTCACTAGTGGTAGTAGTAGTAGTAGTAGTGGTAGTGACAAAAGCAATTAATTCGTACATGAGTAAAAGGATATAAAAGCTATTACTTGGGTAACATAAAAATAGGTTGGACAAATATAAACTGGAATGAGGCAGGTTGTTTCAGTGTTCACTCTCTGTGCTTTGTGTAGTATAACAGGAGAGACTATGTGATGGCAGGGTTTACTGTTTTCAGGAGGATTCTTGCTAAGACTTCGGAGATGGTGAAGCTGCCGTTGTTTTGTTTAATTGTATTCGAAACAGCGATCAGTGCTGATTCAAGGCATTTGCGTGTGCGGAAATTAGTTTCTTTTATCACTAATTGGGCGTCTCTGAATTTCATAAGATGATTGGTGGAATTTCGGTGTTGTACACAGGCGTTGTTTAAGTTGTCGTTCCTACATGCGTATATGTGTTCATTGAGGCGGGTGTCGAGGTTTCTTGCTGTTTCACCTACGTAGATCTTGTCGCAGCCTCCACAGGGTATAGTGTAAACTCCTGCATTGACTGGTTCGTGGTGCATGGGTTTTGTCCTGGTTAGATCCTTTATTGAAGTGGTAGAAGCGATGGCGACTCTGGTGTTAGCTTGTGAAAGTACTTTTGAGACGTTTAGTGCAACCTGGCTGTTGGGAAGAATTATAACTTTGTTGGGAGCGGTGTTGATGCGTGGAGAATTGATGATCTGAAGAGCTCTTTTCTTGCAGTCTTTGATGAAAAAAGAAGGAAATTGTAACTCAGTGAATGTTTGGTGAATGTAAGTACATTCCTCGTCAAGAAACTCAGGACTACAAATTCGGTATGCTCTTAGGAAAAACCCGATGATGATGCCTCTTTTGGTCTTGGTATCTTGACTGGAATAGAAGTGTGTGAGATCATTTTTATTTGTGGGTTTCCGATAAACTTGAAATCTTAGGTTGTTGTCTATTTTGTGAATGAGGACGTCGAGGAAAGGTAGCTTGTCATTGGACTCTTCTTCTACTGTAAACTGAATCGCTGGTTCAACTGCGTTGAGCCTTGCCTGAAGATCCCGTACATCAAAACGTTTTGGAGTTATTACGAGGACATTGTCCACGTAACGTAACCAAGTGACGTTTGAAGGGATGATGTTGGCGAAGTGTTTCGGACTCTAGGTGTTCCATGTATAAGTTGGCTAGGACGGCACTTATTGGGGACCCCATTCCCATGCCGTAGGTTTGTTTGTAGAGCTTGTTATTGAAGGAAAAACAGTTGAAGTTAACACAGAGTTCAATCAAGTCAACAAAATCTCCGGGAGGTAAAGGAAGATTAAGGTCCTGGTTGACTTTACGTCGTAGAACCTCGATGGCTTTTTTGGTAGGTACTTTTGTGAAGAGGGAAGTCACATCCAAACTGCTTAGTTTCTTGTTACGGATGGAGAGGTTACGGATGCGGTTGAGAAGGTCGCCTGAGTGTTTAAGATGAGCGGGGCTGATGGTCCCCAGAAGGCAGGAAAGATGTTTGGCAAGAACTCCGGCTAGTTTGTGTGGAGCACTGCCTATTCCTGACGTGATTGGTCTGAGAGGAAT